>NC_134530.1:117651664-117958053 GCF_050624435.1 Tenrec ecaudatus | reverse complement strand
TGTCCGCTCTTCAGTGCTGCTTGTGAGACTGGGTAGGCTCCATTCTAGAACTTCAGCTCCAGCTCCTCTCCAGCACTGTGCTCATTGCTCTTCAGATTCCCAAACCTTTCAGAATAGTCCCTGATGATAATTAGCTATTTGGTTTCTTCACTACAATTTAAACAAAGCCTTCTTATGACCCAACTCTTTCTTACCTTTATTTGTTGAATTAGTTTCTCATCTTCCAGCACAAGAGGGTTTATAGCAACGATAATGTCTTCATAGCCATTATGAGCCAGTTGAACCAGGGAGGCATTTGATCCTTGAAGCATATAGAAGACCGAGAGGTAAAGACAACTCCTGAATAAGCCCATCGCTCCTCTCTAGTTGCTCTTGACAGCAATGTGAGTTTGTTCAAGAGGCTCGGCTTTTGCCTTCCCTCTTGCAGTCCACACTCCTAAATACTATCAGTGTTAGCTGATTATGAGAAACTAAGGGTGTAAAGGTCAATTTTATAAACTGAGTTCAACACAATCATTGCATGTTGTAAAACTGATTAAGAAGCAGAGTAGAAATCAGATATTTTTATCAAATTAATTGTAAATCTTCCACTGGGAAACTTTTCCTTTACTTTCTGATTCTGGCTAATTTACTAAATATAGATATGTAAGTAGTATTTTCTTTAAGTAGTGATGTAGATTGATATAAAACAAATAGAAACAGTGATGCCAGTGGTATTCCTCCAATTTAGGAAACACTTATTAGTTGTTTAAATTATTTACCTAAAACACGAATCATGCCAGAGAATATAAGGTCAATAATTGTAAATAATTAGAGGTGAGCAATTTGGCATTGAGACAAAAAGGAAATCATTTTGATTAAAATCTAGCAAATTAATGATGCTGTTATTGGGTCAAGTTATTAGAATAAATGTATAAAATGACTCCATTTTTTTGTGGAGAAAGTGAGGGGCATGGTGATTTAGGAACTTGCCAAGATGTCCAGCTAAGAAATGGCAGAGTTGGGGCTTGAGTTTAGCATTCTAGCCCTTAGAGCTATGGCTTTTAACATTCTCCGCACTAAGGCAATGATGTTTTATAAGACAAATACTGTCGTAAATTTTAAAAGAAGAAGGAGTCAGGCTGGGAGTTGTGATGGTGAATCGGGGGTGTGCAGTTCTAGAGTGGAAGGAGCCCCCCAGACAGGACGTCCACAGAGAAACTGGTGGTTGCCCCCTGCTGAAGGAGGCGGTGACAGCCCACCTCAGAACCCGTGCCCAGGCATGGCTCCTCGCGGGGAACGACAGTGCTGACTTCTGAACGGGGATTCAGCCAGTGCACCGGTTCAGCAGAAATGATACCGCATTTTCTGATGCATTAAGCAAACTGCTTATCCAAATGGCGCCTGTAATCAGGGTTCTCTCAGAGGAGTAGCTGGACAGCCGCCCGATGTGGAAATCACAAATTTACCTTCTTCTTTTTTTTACATTCGTCTGTGCTATAGCTTATTCTAAGCACCCGCAGTGATGCGCATGCACTCCTTGCCGATGTTAGGTGCCACCCAGTTGGTTCTGCCCTATAGTGACCTTATTAATGCACAACAGAGAGCAACACTGCCCGGTCCTGCCCTGTCCTCACAACTGTTCGCATGCCCGAGCTCACTGCTGCAGCCCCGGTGTCGATCCATCTCCCGAGGGCCTTCCTCTGTTTAGATGCCCTCGACTTTACTCTACACGAGGCCCTTCCCAGGGACTGGGCTCTCCTGACTTTAGCCGTTCATGGTAGTTTCCATACTCTTGGCCTGCACCACAATTCAAATGTGTGAATTCTTCATTCTTCCTTAGTCAACGTACAACTTTCACATTTCTATGAGCAGCGGAGACTAGCATGGCTTGCGTCAGGCCGCTGTGGTCCTCAAAGTCACAGCAGAGTTCCCTAATGCGTCTTGTCTTTTGATCTCTTCACTGCGGCTTCCATGAGCATGGACTGTGGATCCAAGAACAACTCCTGGGTAACTTCCACCTCTTCTCCACTGATCAGGATGCCACCTATTGGTCCAGTCTGAGATTCTGACCATCTTTACACGGAGTCGGTCATCCACACTGAAGGCTGTAAACCTTGATCTTCCTCAGTAAGTGCTTCAAGTCATCTGCATGTCTCAGCTTGCTGATAAGTCTTCCTCCAATCCTGATGCTGCAGCCTTGTTCATATAATCCTGCTTCTTGGAGGATGCACTCAGCACGCAGATATGGAGTAAGTGTGGTGAGAGGATACACCTTTGCTGATTTTAAGCCAGGCACCATTCTTTGTCTGTTCACACAGTTGCTTCTTGCTCCATGTACAAGTTCCACAGAAGCACAATGAAGTATTCTGGAACTCCCCTCCCCCTTATCTTAATCATTTTATTGGGGGCTCATAAAACTCTTATCACAATCCATACATACATCAATTGTATAAAGCACATTTGTACATTCATTGCTCTCAACCCTCTCTAAACATTTGCTCTTCACTTAAGCCCCTGGCATCAGCTCCTCATTTTACCTCCTCCTTCCTTGCTCCCCCTTCCCTCATGAACCCTTGATAATTTATAAATTATTATTTTGTCATATATCACACGGTCCGACCTCTCCCTCTCTTCACCCACTTTCTGTTGTCCGTCTCCAGGGAGGAGGTTATAGGTAGATCCCTATAGTTGGTTCCCCCTTTTCAACCCACCCTCCCTCCACCCTCCTGGTATTGCTACTCTCACCACTGGTCCTGAAGGGATCATCTTCCCTGGATTCCCTATGTTTCCAGTTTCTATCTGTACCAGTGTACTTCCTCTGGTCTAGCCAGATTTGTAAGGTAGAATTGGGATCATGATAATGGGGGTGGGTGGGTAGGAGGGAGCATTTAAGAAGTAGAGGAGAATTGTATGTTTCCTCATTGCTACACTGCACCCTGACTGTCTCGTCTCCTTCGCGTGACCCTTCTGTAATGGCATGTCCAGTTGCAAACAGATGGGCTTTGAGTCCCCACTCTTCACTACTCCCGCTCATTCACAATGATTTGATTTTTTTGATGTTGTTGTTCTTTGATGTCTGATACTTGATCCCTTTGGCACCTCATGATCACACAGGCTGGTGTGCTTTTTCTTTTGGTGTGTATATCTTTTGATAGCCGGGCACCATCAGCTTTCTGCCCCACATTTTCTTATGCATCTGTTTGTCTTCAGCAATCGTATCGGGGAGGTGAGCACATTATGATATAATTGTTTGTTTTTTGATGCCCGGTACCTGATTCCTTTGGCACCTCATGATCACATAGACTGGTGTGCTTCTTCCATGTGGGCTTTGCTGCTTCACATAGATGGCCCCGTCTTTACCTTCAAGTCTTTAAGACTCCATATGCTATATCTTTTGATAGCCGGCCACCATCAGCTTTCTTCTTCACATTTGCTTTATGCACCACTTTGTCTTCAGTGATCATGTTGGGAAGGTGAGCATCATGGAATGCCAGTTTTATAGAACACGGTATTCTTGCAATGAAGGAGTACTTGAGTAGAGGTCCAGTGTCCATCTGCTACCTTAAAACTAAACCTATAAATATGTGCACATAGATCTACTTCCCCACCCTCATATATAAATGCCTTTATTTAGACCTCTATAAATGCCCTTTGCCTCCCAAGGGCTCAAGTAGAAAGCAAGTGTTTTGAGAATGATGATGGCAACAAATGTACAAATGTGCTTGATACAATGAATGTATATATGGATTGTCATAAGGGTTGTATGAGGTCCCAATGAAATGATTAAAAAAAAGAGTTACAGTCTCAGAAGCTCACAAGGGCATATTCTGTCCTATCTGGTTGTTAGGAGTTGGCACCATCTGGATGCAGTGAGTTCGGTGTGGTTTTGGAAGGCTAGACTTGGGGGAATATGGAGATGGAAGAGTTGATGGAATTAAGGTGAACATTTGCATGATAATTGGAAGATTCCAACAGATCTTGTGTGAACTTCTTGCCTCTCCCTTACTTGAATGTATTTATTATTGGCATGGATATTATGTCTTCTAATTGGGGAATATTCCCCCTACAGGGTATTGTAAAATTGAAGGTGTGTAAGTCTGCCTTTAGGCTGGTATTGATTGGACATGCTGAATGGAACCTTTACAATTGCTTTCATCTACTCAGATTGTTCATTTGAAACCAGGTGGACAAAAGGAGATTGCTGCTTTGATTAAAGACATGCTCAAGGCTCCAGTGGTGGTGTCAACAAAATCTCTGCATAGCATTCCTGCATGGCCCGAATAAACGGCAAATGTTAGCGAGCGAGACCCTCACCCAGACCACTCACTGAAACAGAGATGGAAACATTAAAGCTTTATTCAGACAGATTTGAATCTGGGCTCTCACCAGCAACTGAGGCAGGCTCAGTCAGTAAGGCGAGAGCCCCGAACAGCTTCAAAGGGAAGTTATTATACATCCTTGTGGGGCGTCTTGCCAAGCAAGGGGAGGGGGAAGACAAGTTCTTGTGTGAAACTGGCAAAGCATTCTCAGAAAAGTGAAACAAAACAGTTCTTAAGTCTAACAAAGTAAGTTCTACATTTAAGGTCAGTTTGTCCCCAGTAGTCTGCCAAAAGATACTGTAGGTAGGCTAGGCTGCTTCTTGGAGCGTAAACATCCTGGGCTGGGCTACACCTGTTTCAGGCTGCAATTTAAAAATTTTCCAATTCTGACCGGGGGGTGACCTGCCTGTTACTGTTACAGGGCACAGTGTCACAGCAAATTTGCTCATGGAGGATGACAGTCAATTATTGAGGCCTAAGTAAAGCCATGCCACCTGAGGCTTAGCTGGTCCAGACAGGGTAGCATCAGTGCAGGGACTACAGCAGGCTAAAGGAGACTGGTATGCACTGACTCATCTCGCAAATGGCCTTTTCCAACCGAGTCTCAGAAAAGGATCAACCACAGTTTGCTTTCATGTGGGAAGATCACAATATACTTTCACCAATTTATCTCAGATTACTTAAACACGCCAGCCTTCTTGGTATATTTGGATTAGACGAGACTTGGACTTTGCAGGTCTCAACTGTAGTGATAGATTACATTGATGATATTATGTTAATATCAAGCACAGAAGGAAAGACTGTGGAAGATTTGCAAATAGTAGTGGCTCACAGGAATAATAACCTCACACTCATTCCATGATAGACCTGTCCCTCAGGGTTTCTGAGACTGGAACTCATTATGGGAATAAAAACTTCATCTTTCTCCCACTGAATGACTGGAGTATTCACACTGCTGCCATCAGGGTTGCTAGAGGGTGGCTAATAAATTCAGCAAAAATCCAGAGTCCTACCCAAACGGTGAAATTCATGGAAATAACGCGGGTAATTATAGTCCCTTGTAATACCGGCAAGTGATCAGGAACAAGTTACTGTCACTACCTACTCCACAACTAAGCAGAAAGCCTAAAATTTGGTTAGTCAATTTGAATTTTGGAGGACTCAGAGTCCACACCTGAAATAGTGCTTCCCTCCGTAGAAACATTCAGAGGAAAGCTGTGCTCATGGGGACCTGAGCCACATCAGGCTATGTTTGAGCTACAAAAGCAATGGTACTTCCCTTGCCTTTATGCCTTTCTGATCAGCACTGAGACAGCATTTTGGAGGTTTCTATCACATGTGCTCAGGCAGACTGAAGCTGTTGGCAAACCCAGAGAATGCTGCCCTATGACGACCCCTGAAACTCAGTTCCAGGAAGTTCCAGAAGCTATAACATGACACACAACACGTGAAAGGATAGGATTTTCCTACTAGTGGGCATTTACTGAGGCTGCCTCGATGACAGGAGGACACACAATTGTCATGAAACCTAGGATACCCTTAGTGTCCTGGGTGATCCTGGAGAAGCACTCAAATAAGGAATAAAACGGAGATGATTTATGTGGAGTGAGTGACTCTACAGCGTGGCGCCCACGAAAAGTCGGGTGGACAGTGCCTGACAAACTACTTTCTACCGACCGCAGAAGGGTCCTTGGTGTCAGGTCCAAGGAATATTAACAACATCTGATGTGGAAAGTCACTGCATTAAGACGAGCAGATGGAAAGATCTCAATTGAAGAAATCAAGAAGAGGTCACCTCAAGTGTCTCACCTGCATGCTGTCTTCCTCGGTGTGGTGAAAAGATTGGACAATGATGAGAGCTTATGAGTTTGAATGTTTTACTGATACTCGGGCAGCGACCAATGGCCTGCTTATATGGTCAGGTAATGGGGCAATGGAAAACCGGACAATTAAACGAACACTTGTGTGGGCAAAGGCCTATGGAAAGCACCATGGTTCCTGAAAGGGGATGCTAGAAGAGGACATGTTCATGACCATCGGGAGGACTACTTCCTGGATCCGAAGGAGATTTCAAGCAGTAGGTGAGCATGTTTGCATGCTCCCTTGATGTGGCCAGTTGGGTCCATGACAAGAGTAGACATGGGGGTGCTGTAGCAATGCAAAGATGGACTGAATCTAGATACATCCCTCATAAACTCTCTAAGGTGGCAGTTCTCAACTTGTGGGTCACAACCCCTTTGGGGGTCGAACAACCCTTTCACAGGGGGTGCCTAAGACCACCGGAAAGCACATATTTGCTATGGTCTTCGGAACCGAGACACTGTTCCTCTCTCTGTCTCAAGGCAGGTCCACCCAGTTGCAAATACATATAAGTACCTGGCGTGAAGACGGTTACCCATGCTGCACCATGCTTCAAGACAAAATTACATTTATTTTGATTAGAAATAAATATTATTTTTGTGATTAATCACTATGCTTTATGTTAAATTTGTAACATTGAAAATACGTCTTGCATATCAGATATTTACATTACAATTCATAACAGTAGCTATGAAGTTGCAACAAAAACAGTTTTATGTTGGGGGTCACCACAACATGAGGAACTGTATGGAAGGGTCGTGGCATGATGAAGGTGGAGAACCACTGCTAAGGTCCAAAATGCCAATCAGGACTGCTCTGTATTCCAGTGAGACAGAGGCTGCAGGTGGCTGTGGGAAGGTGCAGCATGTAACTGGCACTTGGATCACATTGGACTATTGACCCCGGTGGTACCAGGTAGCCACAAATGGATCCTTACAGGAATAGACATTTACTCTGGACTGGGTTTTGCATATTGAGTAATACACACAGATGCTAAAAACACCATCAAATGATTAGAACAAAAGATACTGTACACATTTCGGTCACCAAGTTACATATCCTCAGGCCAAGGAGCTTCACAGGCCACAGGGTGCAGCAATTGGCCAAGAGGCATTGCATTAGATGGAAACAACTTGTTGCACACCGCCCTCAGAGTAATGGTTGGATAAAGAATTGGAGTAGGCAGTTGAACGATTTGTTATCCAAAACATGGGGAGATAAAGGCACGGGGAACTGATTTCCATGCCTTCATGATTGTGTGTTTCCACTCAACATGAAGGGGACAACAAGGAGGATCACCCCTGCTTAGATTCCTAAGTTTCCTAGGAAGGACATTACCTACAATTTTTTTCCCTCCCAGATGCTGATGTCCCAGGACCTGAAATGCAGCTGTGAGTTCCAGAAGCCATGGTCATCATTCAATAAGAGCCTAACGATGCCCCTGGACTTGTATGTGAGCATCCCCAAGGGTCTGATGGGGTTGGATTATTATAGTCAATTCCTATGGCCCTTCTAGCCACAATTCCTTATGTGATTATTATAATTCTGGACTCTGTGCCTGTGGGTAGGATCCTATTTCGTAATGCGTCCTGTATTTCAAGAACGGACCGGATTGGAGTGGCATTAAGACGTGTCTTTAGTAGAGGGTGTGAACTAAGTCACACCCTTTGTTTCCTGGGTGGTGGGACTACAGCATCCTTGGGGGGATGGTCTGCTAAAAAGAGGAAAATCACACCTCCACCAAAGCCATCCTTCTGTTTCCTGATAGAACTGTGGTAGAAGCAAGAAGACCTACATTGACTTTCTAACACATTTTTGACTTCTGGTTCTAGACCCTGCATTTGGCTTCCCTCTGTCTAACCTGTTTTGAGAATTCATAGCGCCATGTGACATTTCCTTAATGTTTTGTGAGTTTCTGTGAGATGTTGCTGACATGAGGAAATATACTTAAGGGAACAGAATACCATCTGAGAAAAATTGAACATTAATACTAGCCTGGTACTAATTCTTCTAAAAGAAATGTTTGTGTCATGTGTATTAGAATATTCAGCACTTCTATTGTTCCCTAACTGAAGATATTTTATTCTTTTCAGGAAACAACCCTGTTCTCCAAAGCTCTCAGCCATCTAGCCTAAGGAGACTAGACTGGGCTTCTGTAAGATAAGTAAACAAGTACGTACTGGGAGTTAAAATACTGTATAAAGAGAGAGTCACATAGGAGGGAGCTGTCCATCCTGCCTAGAAAGGGGTAGGAATCAGAAAAGGATGGAGGTGAATTTTAGAAGAAATTTATGTGAGCAGACAAGCACCTGCTTGTCGGTTTGCGGCACCATGTGGTATATGTATCACCGTGACACTGGAAGATATGCCACCTCTATTTGAAATGCCACCAGAGTCACCTATGGTGGATGGATTTCAGTGGAGCTTCCGGAGCAAGACAGACTAGAACGAAAGAACTGGAGAACTACTTCAGAAAATTAGCCATCAAAAACCTACTGATCACAACAGAATATTATTCTATATAGTGCTGAAGGAGGCCCCCTCCCCCACCAGTGTGGAAGGCCGTGTACAATAGCTGCAAAAAATCAACTCAGTGTCATCAATCAAAATGGTAAAAGAGAGGTAGTGCTTCCTTCTGTTTCACACAAGCAGACTTGACGGCAGCTCACAAGAGCACAACTCACAAGAGCCACATTGGGCAGAAGGCCCACAAATGGGACTGAAGACGATGTGATTAAAAATGCAGAATGATGAGGGGGATATGGTGTTCTTGACAAAAGGCTAGAGATAAAAAAGCGAAGACTTTTCAAAAACATAATGTATTTTGGTTTTCTGGTTTTAAGGCGCAAGGCCATTGAGCATGGGGGTGGATGACAGAGAGCAGACAAAGGCCAGTGTTGGTGGACCCAGTGTTCATCCGTTTGACAAATCGTTGAGTGTTTACTGGGCTGTGTGCCTGATGTACATTATGGAATAAAATAGGCACAGTCTCTGTCTTCAAGGTATTTAGATTTTTTTCCTGAATACAGTATAAAACCCAAACCCAAATCGATGCTGACCCGTTGCAAGCCTGTAGGACAGTGTAGAACTGCTCGTGTGAGTTTCCAAGACTGGAAGTCTTGATGGGAGGATACAGTCTTATCTTGTTCTTGTGGATGGTCATTTCAAACTGCTGGCCTTTAAGTTACCACCCACGAAGCCACCTGCACTCCTTTGCATGCAGTACAAGACCCAATCACTTCTTTAGACAGAGGAGAATTTGATTAGAAAATTTAAGGCAAAAGACAAGAAATGGACTGGCAAGTGTTGGTTGAAGACAGAGAGGCCTGATGGAGACCATTTTTATTCAGAAGAATATGGGTAATGCGCTGAATTGCGGGACACAGGAGAAGTTACAAAGATGCGATGGCTTGTTGACTGATGGAATGCAAAAGCTCAGAAATATTGGGGGTTGTGTGAAGTCTGGCTTGACAAACTAGATGAGATAGTTTCCCCATCATTCTTATAAAGCCACAAGCATCTTTTCCTCTGGATTACTGTCAGACGTTCCTAAATAAACATGATTTCCTTTCACATATCTTCAGAGATCTTTGTCACACAACAACCAGACCAAATTCTTGGAAACGTAACTAGAGTAGATGTGTAGAACTTAAACCGTTTCTTCCAACAGTTAGGATGAATTTTTCACTCTTCCTCATGGCTGAAAGACCTTTAGGCTATAGTATTGTACCTCGGATATCATCTGCGTTTTTAAATAAAGCCATTGCTTATATTGTGAATAAGAGAACTTAATTAAAATATTGTTGTTCAAAACATTTATTTTTCTTTGTAAACAGGGCCACACATTGCAGGAGCAGTAAATGTTTGCTATAATGAAAGGAAATGTATACAAGGAAGTATGACGATTTAAAGGACAATGAGTAGATACATGCTTGGATTTAGTGAAAATATGGAAAAATGGGCTTAGCAGGTGGTGACTAGTAGCCTCTATTTCCCTAACTGTAATAAATAAGGCCCCAATCACGGTAGCAAGTAATTGGAGTAGTTGGAGAATATTATGACATAAATTACATTTCATAAGAGCAAGACTCAATTTATTTTCCTCCTAATATTGCTCAGTTGCTTTCTTATGATTGTATTTTGACTAGATGAGTTTTTTCTTGATCGAGTTCAAAATATTCTAGAAAACGTTTGTTTTAAAACCACAAACTAGGTATCAGTATGAAATGGGATCCTTATTCATCATTATATAAGTAGGGCGCATAAAATAATTAGACTTTAGTATTGAATTACAATTTTTCAAATATCCCTGGCTGTTTATATTTAACAAAACTATATTTTTCAAGGCATCTCAAAATGAAATTTCCAAGTTCATGATCAACAACGAGAAATGTCAAAATTCACAAATCTTCATTTTTCTTGGCTTTCTTAAAACCCAGTCCTAGGTCTATTTGCATTTTTCTTTTTCTTTAAAACACAAATGGTGGTACTTAAAATAATGCTAACAAGAGCCACAGCCCCAACCACAGACAACACCAAGGTGGAAATATTCACCCCGGAACTGTGACTGTTCCCACCGGGATTCTGAGGATTCTCAGGTGAGTCATCAGGACCTGGATCTGCTTGAGGAACAAACAAAGGGACTTGAGCCACATTAGAGACTTTGGATGTCAAGTTGCTTTTGTCCACGCTCTGCATGGCAATGTATATGTATGTTGCATTTTCGTCTGCGGCATTGCCTGGCTTAAAGGCAAAGGTTTCCTTGGTGTTGGCTTCACTTGGTAGTAGCTCGGAGGTGTTCACTTGAAGAGCATTGTCAAAGTTGTCCCTGAGATCCAGGAGGCTCCCACTTATTCTTATGACGTACCGTTCGACTAAGGGGGAAACATTACAGGTAACTTAGAAACTGAAGCATGTTACTTTAAATTCCTGTTTTTCAGTGTCAAAAAGATTCTTCAGTTATTCAAAATTTATACTCATCTACCAAGCCTTACACAGTTGAAAAATAAAGCTGAATTCTGACTTTGAAAAGTGTGCCAATTTTTATCTGCATGATATGAAAACGTGAGACTAGGTAAAATGTGCCCTGTCTGACTGATGACAATACATTACATTATACAATTAGAATGTCAGTTAGGATTACAAAATGAACGTTGATGTCGGTTGAAAATTGCTTTGTGTCTCATCTACTTTTCAACCTTTTGCAGCATGTATTCTCTCAAACACTTGATGTAAGTAAGTACCACATGAAACCACATCTTACCTTTTCCAACATCAAAATCATCTCCTGGTGCAGTCCACGTGAGAGTAATCTGATCCTCATTGGATTGAGCATCCAGGTCTGTGATTTGATTTGGTGGGTACATATCAGGTGCGTTTGGAGGGGCGGGATTTGAAATCACAAAAGCATCTCCAGTTGCGGTTCTGCTGAAATCCTCCAGACGTGTCTGGTTATCTGCATTTATTTCTGGTCTTGGTGGATTCTCTTCAATTTTCCCTGCATTAAAAACCTTCTGGTTTATAATTTGTTGGTCTTTTCAGAACCCAATTTATTGATTTCCCTTATCCCAAAGCTTTATATTCATATTATATAATCTCATCTCCCCCTACTGTATTGACAAAGTCATACATAGAGAAAATTCTACAAGAACAAAGTATTTTGAAGTTATAACCCAAGGATGTCATCTTTGAAAGATGATGAGACTTACCAATGGCAGTTTTTGATTAGCTGTGTCCCCGAACATTCATATCCTTAATATTTTTAGTGAACATATAAGTCTGTCTAAGAAGGACTTTGGAATTGTTTTCTCATTTTATATTATTAACTCTCCATTCACCATTGTTGTATCTCAGAAAATCGCTAGGCAGTTGGACAAACCAAACCCTCTAAGGTGCATGAAGACACATTTCCTCTAGGAGAGTCATTGCCTTGGTCTTTGTTCTGACAAACTCTCTGGTGGAAGAATTCTCCCCTTAGCATCCAGACTGGACCCTTCAGAATAGAATTGCCTTGAAAATTTACTTAGTGTTAAGGGTGCATAGAGTAATTATATTAATTACTCGAGTAATAGTATTAATTCAGTATCTCTCTTTCTTCCAGGAATTGCTTAACTTTCCCAAACTATCCCCAAGGTGAGACCCATCCTGGGCAGATGCCTGCCCGGACCTTTGCACTCCCGAGCACCTGCTCAGTCCCTTTCCATTTCCCTGCTAAGGAGCAATACTTCTCATGGTCATTCCGACTGCGAACAGAAATGCCTAAAACCTCACTACATGAGGGACACGACAAAGGAAAACTATCAAATAATTTGTCCTCAATCACTCGCGTCACTTTAATCCACACATTTTTTTCTTTTGACTTGCCAAATAAATACTTACACCTTGGCTCATCTTTGACAACATATGTGAATTTAGGGAAAATTCTGCAACTGACTTGTACTTAGGCTCATGGCATACTGCCTTGTTTCTTTCCTCTTGAGCTGAAAATTAGCTTTATTAGGTTTGATCTAGGTAGGTTGCTCCCAACTACTGTTAATAAGTATAACAAACGTTTGCTATTCAGCTAATTATGATTAATGGCCAGGGTAGGCCACAGGGAATGCCCTGGGTTTCACAGGTTTGGTTTGTGGAAGTAGATCCTCAGGGCTTCCTTCTGAGGTGCCTCTTGGCATACTCAGACCTCAAATCTTCTGGTTAGCAGCCTATTATATTTACTATTTGAACAAGCCAGGAACTCCAAGAACAGCTGACAACCTCATTCTATAAAGGTGAAAGATTATACTCTTAGTAGTAGAGTGTTGGAAGCCTATTATTTCCATTAACACTTGATTTCTCATGACACAAATTACTCACCATCCAGCACCCAGCCTGGTATATAGAGAGCTTTATTCGATGGATGCCCCAAGCTTCGTGTGACAGTGTTTTTTCCTCCATGAGCTCGTACTTTTAGGCTGTACCTGCCCTTTTCTGTGTAAGCTGTAAAATACCTGGAGTAGACCCCATCATTCTTCAAAGAATCAGCACCTAGTAATAGGAGTCAAGGAATACATTATTACTGCAAGGTAATACATACATTTTCTAAGACATACATTTTCTAAGTTATGCATCAGGCCTTTATATGTATATGCACAACATTGGGATTCCTACGTTGATATCGTCCCTTGGAGAATAGTTGAATTATGCTCTGCCAAAAGACATTATCTAATTGAATTCACATCCTTTAATTATTATTATAATATAAAGATCTGAGTTACTGTAAATATATCTATATTTGTGCATAATAAAACACCTCACCTGTCTGGCCCTTATTATTTTACATGCAGATTCTTATAGGACTCTTCTGATCTCTCAGCAAATTGGTCTACTTCAACTTGCTTTGTTCATTGATTGTCATTCCTCTGTTATTCCGTAAAATCCTTACTGAAGAGCAGGCGTTCCGCCTAGGATTTAGTTCTCACCGTCATCAGCTAGAAAGTACCTCTTTAGATGTAGCTCCAACCAGTCTGCTTTCATTTCTTAATATTCAGCTCTTACTCTACGATGCATTACCTGTTCCTCTTCCGGCAGTGCAAGACCTATCTATTATTAGGATAAACCTTTGAGCAAGAAGAGGGCAGTGTTGCTTCCTTTTACAACACCCAGAATCAGTACAATGAAAATTGTGCTCAACATAACACCGAACTAGAGAGAGAACAAAGAAACCAACAAAACCAAAAAACAATAACACACAGCAAAATACTAGCAACATACCCACATGTAGCAACAATAACACTGAATGTCAATGGGTCAATTTTTCTAGTCAAGAGACCAAGTATCATTCTTGGGAATCAAATTCGCAGGGAGTGTAATCTTCTTTTCTGTCAGTAGTTCTTAAAATTAGGTCTTTGAATCATCAGCAGCTGCACAGCTGTTGAACTTGTTAAAAATGTAAATTATTGGCCAACTAATATTTCATATGGTTGCTAAACTGCTCTAAGACAACTGGACGTACCAGACAAATAATAGTGGTGGCAGTCGCTAAATTTTACTGAGTGCTTATCATCTGATACACACTGTGTTCAGCTCTTTGTAGATATAATCTGAACAGCTTCCTGACTGTCTCTTTGTTCTTTGGTTATCGCCATCTATTTTCTAAGGCTTATTCTCCTTCCTCATACTGCTACAAATCACCATCTATGAAAACTGTATTAGTCAGGCACAATAAACTAACTCAAAAATACAGGCTTATTTAAAAAAAATCTGCCAGTTACCTGCACCATTATCCAAAAGTTCCAAAGTTTGCACGTTCCCGCTGGCTGATTCAATGAAGGCAGTCACGGTAGCTCCGAGAACAGGTAGGAACCCTTGTTGAACTTCTGCATAAACAATCATTGGGCTGGGGAAGCTGTTCGTGTCTGCATTCATTTTAGTAGTCACGGTGATTGGCGGCACAGAAGGGTCTGACGCTTGGGAAGTTACTGTGATAGTTAATACTTCTGAGTTTGTTGTGCCTTTAAGACTGTACGTCCAAGTGCCCACCTAGGAACGGGAGTGCAGTAAGCCTTCAACGTTCATCACGTTTCTGTGTTCCCACAGGGAGCCCGAGATGCACTGTGGGATAGCCCTGAGCTGCTGACATCCGGGGTGGGCTGAGCATGCGAGCGTGCCCGGTTGCCCAGAAAGATGCACAGTATTAGAAATCCTCTGTAGGACTGCTGTCAGTCGGCATTGGGTTGGGTTTTGGTACAACAGTCCACAGGTGAGAACGTGGTCGTTTAGAGAAACACCCACACTAGTGCCATGCATGGGTTATATACCTGCTAAAGCATCCCCTGACAAAATTAATTTTGATAAGATGCCTTTGTTTGGCCTTTTTTTGGTTTTAACCTCCCAGTTGTCCGATTGTGCAATCCTAAATGGGCCAATAAGGAAAGAGGCGCTAGCTCTGTGCACACCGTGTTGGAACGCCTCCTCCACACATCCTCTCCAAAGTTTTTGGCCAAATAGAGTTTGCCCTTTTCTCCCAACCCCTGTTACATAAGTTCCCCTTTTCTCCTAATGAATTACTAGGTTTAGACAATGATAAAAAGCACATTCTATTTTGAGCTTAAGTTTGAAGATAACACTTTATTGACCGAAAGCATTTCAGAAAGAGTATGTGCAATATGAAATAATTTACTCTAAACCTCACAACTTGTTAAGGGGAAGTCTAAAGGCTGGTCTCTCACCATGGCAGTTCCTGGAATGGTGAAATGCGCCATTTTGGATTTTGTATCCTCTGTGAATTTTCCCATCTGTTTTCCATTTGGATCCCAGAGAGAAATCTGTGGAGCTGCTCGGTTCCATGTGACGAGAAAGAACGTTTCCTTTCCCACGGTGCTGTCAATGACTACAGTTCCATTCATCCAGAGGTCACCGGTGAGGGCCAATCCTTTACTTTCAAGCTGTTTGAACATATTGTAAAGTTTAATGACTGTCGAAATAACAGTTTCATCTTTCTATTAAAGAAAGTGTTTCATGTCTGGACCGAGATAAAGCTTGCATATGGCATACTACGTTAGATCTGTGACCTCTGCAAACTGACTGGGATACGGCAGGTTTCAGTCAGAGCACGTGGAACTACAGGCTCTGAAAGAAAAGACAGGGTGTAAGGAAAGTGTTAGAGAAGAGGCATAGGCTGTACTGTCTCAGACATGGCCTCCCATTACTTACATACGCGCCCTGAAGTGTGCTGGGCACAGAGAAGGACTGGCCGGAGGGCAGGATGGAGGGCGTGGGCTGCTGGAGGAGGGAGACGGAGAGGGTGGGTGGGTGAGTGGGTGGGTGAATGAGTGAGTGGATGAATGAGTGAGTGTGTGACTGGGTGGGTGGGTGGCTGAGTGGCTGGGTGAGTGAGTGAGTGGGTGGGAGAGTGAGTGGGTGGGTGAATGAGTGAGTGAGTGGTTGGGTGAGTAAATGGGTGAGTCGGTGAGTGATTGAGTGAGTGAGTGGGTGGTGATTGGATGAATGGGTGAGTGTGTCATTGAGTGAGTGAGTAGGTGGGTGAGTGAGTGGGCGGGTGAATGAATGAGTGGATGAACGAGTGATTGAGTGAGTGGTTGTGTGAGTGAATGGGTGAGTGGATGAGTGGGTGGGTGAGTGGGTAAGTGAGTGAATGAGTGAGTGAGTGGGTGGGTGGGTGAGTGAGAGGGTGAGTGAATAGGTGATTGAGTGAGTGGGTAGGTGGGTGAGTGGGTGGGTGAATGAGTAAATGCGTGGGTGGGTGAGTGAATGGGTGGGTGAGTGGGTGGGTGAGTGGGTGGGTGAATGAGTAAGTGTGTGGGTGGGTGAGTGAGTGAATGGGTGGGTGAGTGAATGGGTGAGTGAGTGCGTGAGTGGGTGAGTGAAAGGGTGAGTGAGTGAGTGAATGGGTGGGTGAGTGAATGGGTGGGTGAGTGAATGAGTGAGTGAGTGAGTGTGTGGGTGGGTGAGTGAATGGGTGAGTGAGTGAGTGCGTGGGTGGGTGAGTGAATGGGTGGGTGAGTGAATGAGTGAGTGAGTGAGTGCGTGGGTGGGTGAGTGAATGGGTGAGTGAGTGAGTGAGTGAGTGCGTGGGTGGGTGAGTGAATGGGTGGGTGAGTGAATGAGTGAGTGAGTGAGTGCGTGGGTGGGTGAGTGAATGGGTGAGTGAGTGAGTGAGTGTGTGGGTGGGTGAGTGAATGGGTCAGTGAGTGAGTGAGTGAGTGAATGGGTGGGTGAGTGAGTGTATTTGGAAGGAGCTCTTGTGGCCTCAGGGGTTATATATACATTGGACTGCTCACCACAAGGTCATCAGTTTAAGACCACAGGCTTCTCTGAGGGAGAAAGATGAGGTTTTCTGTGGCTGGGATAGATTAAACTTTATTGAATTGTTCTCTATTATTAACCACTCTTGCCCACAGGCAGAGTCTAAGGAAAGTGGATTACCTTCACCTTTCTCCCTCCAGCCTGGGGAGGAGCCGTCTTGGAGGGGCTTTGATGGACAGTCATGCCCAGACTGCTGAGGCTGGAAGGCTTTGGCGCAATCTTGTCAGGTTTTCTATGCAACATGATCTGCGTGTCCCAGTCATGGTCAAGGTCCCGTTTCTGTTTTCCCTTCTTGAATTTGTATTGATCTGCCACCAATCATACATTTGGGACAGTCTCCTTTGTTCCTTGCCTTATTTAACTAGTGTCCTGACTGAGAAACCGCAGATTCTCATTATGACCTTGTGCTAATGGTCTCCCTCATGCGGATGATGCGTCTGTGTCTTTGTGCTATTTTGTCTCTTTTAAGAATTAATAGATGTTCTACTTAAATTGTCTTCAATATTGGGGTCTCTTTTGTATCCTAACATGCAACTTAACACATACTAAATATTCCTCTATAATCCTCGTTGCTGGAAGATATGAGGAATTAGGTTGGATTAGGTAGTTATGGCAAATTTTAATAGCAGAGACTTGGTGAATTGGGAGAGGGAAGAACAGTGGTTTGGCAAGAAACAACTTTAATAGACTTTGTATCCATATGTGGAAATGGATATGGGACTCACAGACTCTTGTACAGTCATTTAGGGGAAAGTTAAAATGTTGGGCTGACGTTAGATATGAATCAAGACATTGTAAGTTTACTCCGGGACTTCAAATGTAAATAACTTAAAATGGTGAGTGGAGCTGTTGAGATTCAGAAGACGAGCAAAGGAGTGGGTTTAGAAGTATTACTACACATACTTTCCTCTGTGATTTGTGTTCTACGATCAAATTCCTTAAAGGCATAGCCATGTACCAAAGTCTCATTTTGTCCTAAAATTGTAGTGTATTTAAAAGAATGATTTCAAATTTAATTAAAACTTAACTGGAATAAAAACACAGAAGTCAAAACATATAACCACGAACTTCTCTTACTTAATTATGTCTAAGTGCAAGCATGAAAACTCAAGAATGGGAACTCTGACCTGGAGAGCCTTCTTAGAGAGATCAGTGTTGCCTGATGCAAGGGCTCCAAAAGCATCGATGAGGCCATTGCTCTCGGCATTGTCTGTAGCAAATTGATGAATTCCTCCTAAAATGCACACACACTAACAAAATTATTTTCTAGAATAAATACGCATTAGATTTTAGCAATTAATAATGTAACAAAATGGAATGCAGTATTAAAATGTTCAATTCATAGTCTCAGTATTACTAAGATAGGCTGAAGTCTGGTGCAAAGAGTGAAAGTTCGTGGAAAATGCCAGACCTAGAAACGGTGAGCTATTTCAACAGCTACCTGGAAACTCGAGACAGCTAGACTATGTCAACTAGAACACTAAACAAAGTGGTTCCACTGCCTGTGTTAAAGAAAGCTCACAGCCGTCCAGGAAGATTCTTCCTTTTTATATCGGACACGAAGCCCAAGATATAATTTGCATGACTTTCACACTCATGATGACTCCACGTGTTGTTAGTGCAATGTGTTCACAGGGTTTCCTTTGCTGTGGTGTTTATGCAAGCAGATATGTCCTTTGTATGTTGTACCGAGCTGGGTTTGACCACTAGCCTGATTGTTCGTGGCCTAAAGAAAACCTGTGTGTCACCCAAAGACCTTATTTAAGATGGCATTCTAACGATATTGGCTTCCAGCTTCCCAGCCATAGCACATCAGGGTCAAACAATTAGAAGGGTTAAAACAGGGCTCTATTGACATTTCCTCACAGCAGCTGGCAAGGAGGAAAATGAAAAATTATAAGCAACACAGAGAGGTCAGCAAAAGTACTACTTATGGCAGTTCACTTGGGATAGAAATAAATCCTTCAATAGCTATGAAAACATTTGAAAAACAATGGAAGTTTCTAAAAATAAATCTAAATAAAAAGCAAATATATGCTAGGTTACTTTAGAAGCTAGCTCAGTATGGTTATTGATAAAACAGCAATGGGTGTGGTATACAGACGGAGAGTAACCTCGAGAAGAAAATAAATATTTCAAGAAGACACTGAAAGCATGTAATCCAACAGCTACAATAAACCCCCAAACCAAACATACTGCCTTTGAGTCCACTCTGACTCCTCCCACCATTAATAGGGAGTAAAATGTCCCCCAGTATTTCCCAGGCTGTAACTTGTACAGAAGCAGACTGCTACCCTTTTCTCTCGCAGAACAGTGGTGGAGTTGAACCACTGACCTTGTGGTTAGAACACAATGCTTAACCACAGTGCCATCAGGGCTACTTCTTACCTATCCTGAAAAACCAAAGCCACTGTCATTGAGTTGATCCCAACTCACAGGGACCTCATAAGTCCGAAATGTAAACTCACTGCCACTGAGCTCATTGGGACGCATAGTGACCCTGCAGCTCAGAGGGAAGCTACCCTTTTGGGTTTCAGAGGTTGCAAATGTTTGCAGAGGCAGACAGCCTCATGTGTTTTTCCACATGCAACTGGTGGTTTTGAATTGTTGACCTTGGGGTTAGCAGCCAGTGCACAACCCACTGTGCCACCAAGCCACCCTGAGATAGGATATCCACAACTCTAAATATTTACTGAAGCAGATAGACTTCTTTGTCTTCCACTGAGCAGCTGGTGTGTTTAAATTACCTGCCAGTAGCCCACATTGCCCCTATAGCTAAAGTTTAATCCAGAATTGTTATTGAGGCCTGGTCGGCCCAAAATTTTCTTAATCTGCGCTGAAATCCACAGTCTGTGTTCCGGCCTCCCTGGATTTCCAGTACATGTCCTACACCATCGTTGCAATATGACCTTGCTCATGGCCTGTTTTCTGTTCTATTTCTTTTTCCTCCCAGAGAAATTCCACACTTTTCTCAAGGCTCAGCCCTGAAGCCACCTTCTTTGATGCCTTCTCTCCTTGGCTCCATCCAATCCTGGGAGAGTTAATGGTTTCCACTCAGGCACAACTTCATTCCCAGGTGAGCAAATGTCATGGTCATTTTATCAGCCTCAGTTTTAATGTCCCCTGCATTGGAATCGCTTTGATAACAGTGATTGTGTCTGGCTGGACTCTGGTCCCCATCTGTTGGCACAGTGTCTGGCAAGGCAGGGGCTGGAGATTTGTTGATACCCTCTTCCTTTCTTTATTGCTATCAAAGGGCTAGAATTTATAGTTTATATTGTACCTGTCATTTTGGTCATCTCTATTATTAATTCATTAGCTGATGGTCCCAATGCAATCACATGAATGATCGCTTCACTTTGTTTCACCTCCTCCATACATGACGCTACAGTGCTGTCCTCCCCGTCAGTCATCAGCACTATTTCAGATCCACTTGTTCCCTGGAACTTCTTTCTAATCTCCTGCAAACATAATTAGTGCATTAATTATAAGTTATTCCTAGATCAAATAAATTGGTGAGGACTCAGACAACAATTACCAGAGAAAATAAACAAGTGCTCAGAATGGAAGAGAGTCTCTGTTTTAGAGTTAAAAGAGTTGTAGTCCATAGCCCTGGGGGATCTTAGCTCTCTCTCTCTCTCTCTCTCTCTCTCTCTCTCTCTCTCTCTCTCTCTCTCTCTCTCTCTCTCTCTCTCTCTGTGTGTGTGTGTGTGTGTATCTATCTGCTGCAGGAAATGCTCACATAAATAACATTATGTGGAAGTGGGGCTGTGGAAAATTCATTCTGAGTTACATGTAGGTGAATTCTCACCATGAGGTACAGGCATCCAAGTCATGCATACACCAACACATAATGGGCGAGCTCAGGGAAACAACTCCGCGTTAGCTTCACTGACGGTTTTAATTTGTAACAGTGTCTTAAAAAAACTATTTTGAGACACTGATTCTAGCCCAACAATAACAACTACAAAATGCAGTGGCTGTCATGGGCCCAGAAACAAGTAGTGGAGATGTGTGTGGATTTGCTCAAGAGAATATAGGATATAGAAATTTCTAATAAAGCTTCTATCTGAAAATTAGTGACAACCTTCTCCCCGCCTTACTAATTTTTAATGTTTGTAGGCAAGGAATGACTAATCTATATATTGTACTTTATTCTATGATGAGAATTACAACCAAACAATGAAATAGGGAGATAGTGTTATAATGCTCTACAACAGAAGCGTACATGCATGACACATTTCCTCATACAGCATCCCCATCCCATGAAGATTCTCATTTGAGTAGCAGATGACGAGAGATCCATCGGGGAAGCGCTGTTCCCTCTGCCTGACTGCGCCCTTTCCTGCTCCCTTGCTGAGCACTGTCTACAGTGTGTCAGCCAAGGTGCTGGATGCTGAGACTCAGCAGGAACTGCATGACGTCTGCATTCATGGAGCGTACAGGGAAGCAGATATTAAATAGAATCCTCTTCCTTAGTATTTCACAGGATGCTTCAATTAAATCTATGAAATTTCATTGCTAGTTTCACTTTCTAGGTCAATTAGTATTTAAGAAAGTAGTCATGTATGTTCTTTGTGCTCCAAATTCTTTGTGTAAAACAAGATGATTGAACTAGATTAAATCTAAAGTCCTGTACATTTCTATATATATATGATTCTATTCCACTTAGGCATATTTATTTCTTTGTTATCAGCATATTGAAAAAATTGAATTAACTTAAAATATTTATTACTAAGCATCTCATTTGAGACTTAGGGCATAAGATATAGAGATAAGCAACAAAGACACAAGGAAAACACAGGTAAAATGTTTTATAGTCTTACAGAACTAACAACACATCACAGTACTACCATTTATAGAAACTTTGCCAAGTGTTTCATGTGTCTTATATATTATGTATGGGTTTGATTTTAAAGTCATTTAGTCATTCATCATTCATTGATTGACTAATTTTTAAATTATATTAATAATTTTATTGGTGGCTCTTACAGAGCTTAAAACAATCAATAAATCAATTGTATCAAGCACACTTATACATAAGTTGCCATCATCATTTTCAAAACATTTAATTCTATTTGAGCCCTTGGTATCAGTTCCTCTTTTTCCCCCTCACCCTTGTGAATCCTTGATCAATTATATGTCTTTATTTATTTATCTATTTAACTATCTATGTATTCATTTATTTAATCTTTGATATCTTAAATAACTGCTGTCTCCCTTTACCCACATTTCTGTTATTTGTCCCCTTGAGGAGGGGCGTTATTCATCCATCATTGTGATTGGTTTCCCCTTTCTCTCCCTCCCCTGCTCCCATCATGATATTATAACCACCACTACTATTCCTGAGGGGCTTATCTGTCCTGAATTCTGTGTGTCGAGAGCTCTTACCTGTACCAATGTACATACTCTGGTCCAGCAAGATTTGTAAGGTAGAACTGGGGTCATGAGAGTGGGCTGGGGGTGTGTGGAGGCTTCAAGAACTAGAGGAATGTTGTGTGTTTCATTGGGGCTATATTGGACCCTGACTGAATTGTCCCTTCTGTGTGACCCTTCTGTGAGGGGATGTCCTATAGACGGACTTTGGGTCTCCACTCTACCTCTCTCATTTGCATCAACATAATTGTTTATTTTGGATCTTCTGATATCTGATACCTGATCCATCAACACCTTGTGACCACATAGGCTGGTGTGCTTTTTCCATAAGGGCTTAGTTGCTTTCCTGCTAGATGGTCAGGTCACTTATTTAACTTTAAGTCTTTAAGACCCCAGACTCAATATCTTTTGATAATGAGGCGCCATCACTTTCTTAACCACGTTTACTTATGCACCCATTTTATCTTCAGCGATCATGTCAGGAAGGAGAGTATCAAAGAGTGCCAGGGATTCACTGACTTTTAAAAAATTATTTTTTCCATGTGTTTGTTACCACCATATTTTTGTTTTTTTTAAAAAACGAATTAAATTAAAATTAGGCTGTATATACTTGCAGTCACACGTAAGAAGAAAATATCCTAAAAATAACAACAAAACGATCATCTATATTTGCAGAATGATTCTCACCTGAAAAGCTGCTCGTATTCCAGAGCAGATGGAAGTTCCTCCACCAGCTGCTGTAGGCAATTTCTCCATAAGCTTGTCTCTGTCATTGCTGCTTGTTATTTGGATCAGTTCACTTACGACTGTGGCACTACTATCAAAATGAACCATTCCAGTCCAGGATCCCTCTTCAATGATCTTCAGTAGGAAATATTTTGCTGCTTGATTCAGCCTATCTAGGCGAACGACACCGTCAAATAAACTCTGAATAAAAAAAAAACACGCAAGAAAAATAACCATGCGATTTTCCATTGGAAGGTAATAGCAGATTATATAAAACAAGTGCACAGGATTTGTTGGTAGGAATTTTCTTTGCACAGCAACTGGTGTTATAAAAAAGCAAAACAAAAAAGAAATGATCAATTTTTTCCAAATTGAGAAACAGGAGAATATAGCTCATGAATAAGTGTTAAGGGACACATGATAGTATAGGAGGTAGCAGAGCAGAGTCTTTTAAAATTTTTTATAAATCATTTTATTGGAGTTTGGGTCTTTTAACTAGAGTGGATTCTTGGCTACATTCCATTGGGTCCTCAAGACTGTGACCTTTCAGAAGCAGGCCACCAGGCCTCCTTCGAAGGTATTTTTGGGTAGCCTGGAACCAACAATTTCTTAGTTAGTAGACCAGTATTTAACCACTTAACTCAATAATTCCCCCTGGAGAGTAGAGCTACTCAAAAGCTGAAACAGCTGAGCTACAATGAGTCCTAGAGGGCTAGTCTGAGCTCACCTCTTTCCTCTGTCATTCACTGCCTCCCCTCCCCATTTCTCCACTGAGGGATTGATTGACATTGGTTGCTTGGTGACACTTCAAGGTCCATATTCCTCTTTACTTGGTCTTGCAGATATAAAGCTCAGCACATTTATCCTCTCCCTCAATATCTGGATCGTGCGGTTCAGCAGCTTCCGTTGGACTATTCTCATGTCTCTCAAGCATTTCCAATTTACAGAGGGAGCATGGTTAAATCCACTGCACATTTCAACCTCCCGGTCTGATCTTGTACCTGGAGCTTTACTAAAGAGCCCGAGTGTTCTGCAGCAAACCCTCTATTTTACGGGGAGCAAACAAGGATGCTGGTGTTAGGTCTGTCTGTTCAGTTGAGATCTCTCTTTTACTACAATATTATTTTGTCTCTCCTGAGATTAGGGCCCCAGGAAGATACAGGGCATTATGCCTTCATGCAATTTAGAACATTCACATGCAGAGAAAATCCAGTGTTTTCTTAGCTCTTTAATCACCCCTCATTTCCCACATCAAGGAAAAATGGGCCATTAAGCTTACCGACATACTTCCTGACTTATCAAGAACCAAGCACATAATTCTTTCAGTGATCTTCAGTAAGGAGAAGATAGGAGGCTGTAGACTGGCGGCATTAGGTGTGGTGACATTAAAATCTTCAGAACGACTAATCACCTCCCATGTGCTTTTGAAATTGCATTTTTTGTTTTGTAGATTTGGCGCTTCACCATTATGGTTTTTGGCATTACAGAATTCAGTGACCTAAGAGAGTAAAAAGATTTTTTTATACCCCACAATATTTTATATTCTAAGCGTTTTATTGTAGAATTTACACTTTTCGTTGAGAATTAGGTTTACAGAGCAGATCATCAGTCTTACACCCAACAGCTCATATACATGATATTTCAACTCATTCACTTTATCCCCTGCCCTCTGCCACAATCTACCACCCTGTGCCTCTCACAATAGAACAGCCTCTCCCTGTGTTTACTTTATACTGTGTATTCTAAAGGAACTCGGGCGGTCAATAGGGTAGTGCTTGATTACTAATGGAAAGACTGATAATTCACCTCTACCAGTCACTCCATGGAAGAAAAGACCTGGCCAATCCTTAAAGACTGAGAAAACTTGTGTGGGCAATTCTGGGCAGTCCTGCGGGGATGCTGTAAGAGCAAAACAGCAGCAACAACAACCTGCATTTTAAAATCTAACTACAGTGAATGGGATTATATCTATTTGCATGTGCTGCAAATATATCCAAGGCTATTATAGAGCATTAAAACCCAACCCAAACCCTCTGCTGTTGAGCCAGTTCTGATTCAGAGAGATCTTATAGGACAGAGCAGAAGTGCTCCGCAGCGTTTCTGGGGTTGTAAATCTTTACAGAACTAGGCTATCTCATCTTCCTCCCTGGGAGTGACTGGTGGATTTGAGCAAGTGACGTTTTTCGTGGGTAGCCCACAACTGAACCTACTGCACTTAGGACATCTTCACTGCAGAGCATACATCTAGGGGTAAAGTTCTCAAAACTTAACATCAAACAAACACCTTGACAGAGTGAATCACTGAGCTCGGAGACTTGGGAACATAGTCTCAAGGGACATCTAGGTCAACTGGCAAAATTCAGTGTACCAAGGAAATAGTTTATATCCTCCTTTGGTAGTAGCAACTGGGGTCTTAAAAGCTTGAGAGTGACCAGCTAAGATGCAGCTGCCGGCCTCTCTTCAGGCAGAGTAATGAAGGATGAAAACCAAAGACTAAGAGAGCCATCCCATAGGTTCCAAATTTAATTGTCCTGCCACCCCCATTTCAGGAAAAAAATACTCAACACGTCGCTGGCAGTTAAGAACTTTTCTACCATCCAGGACAAAGTCTAAGTACCTGCTTTTGCAGCCCACCTTGTCCTATGCTCCCTGTGGCCTCACTTTGGGAAACACAGAAGTGGACAGAAGGATGAGGGACCATGCAAACCACAACCTCATGAGTCAGAGTCCAGAACTAACAGACGCCAGGCTATCACAAGCGACTGCACTGAAAGAATCAACAGAGCAGGTCCTGGAGAGAGTGGGAGAAAACCGTGGAACCAAACTCAAAAGTGTGTCCATGATTTGTCTGACAGAGAGTGGCCAAACCAAGATGATGGCCTTAGCTACCTAGGCTCAAGCTTGGACCCAAACTCATCCTGATGACTCAATGTTGAGTCGATGAACAATACCACGAGGGAAGTAGGCGCTCCTTAGAAAACCATCAACCACACAAGATCCCACAGGCAGCATTTTCCAACGAAAACAGGAAACAGAGAGAGCAAGTGGGCAGGGTGATAGTACGTTGTGGATTTTTCATCAATGTCATAAAACAAAACATGTATGAATTGTTGAATGGAAACCAGACTGCTCGGTGAACTTCCAATCCTATCACCAGAAAAATGCTTAGAGAGGGAGAGAGCGCGGGCAGTCTGACTGAGATGGAGGGAACCCCGAGAGGATGGCTGGCCCTTAGACAAATTTCAAGGCTGGAACTAATCCCACTTCTGAGCCAAAGAATAGATAGACCTCTAAAGTGAATAATGACAGGAGGGAGGGATGTATTCAGTAAATTAACCACATGAAACTAAAAGGGCAGCATTTGCCCCAGAGTAACAAACAAAACAAACAAGCAATCAAACCAAGGTGAGATGTTAGGAAGGACAGGAAAGGAACTGGTGGGACAGGGAGCCAGTGGGGAATGAGAAGGCGCTGGCCCATTGGGGGATTGCAACCAGTACCACAAGACAAAACGTGCACATGCTGTGGAGTGGGAAAAGAATCTGCTCTTTGACACTTCACTCAAATACAGCAAAAAGTAAGTAAATTAAAAAACCTTCATCCCCAAGGCCATTGACGTGATTGCAACGCATAGCCATCTTATTTAGGGTTTCTGAGACGGTAAAGAGTTACAGGACCCTTTAGTATCATCTTTCTCCCTCAGAGCGGCTGAGGGGTTTGAACCACTGATCTTGTAGTTGACATTCCAACATCGACTCAACGCTTGCCACCAGGGCTAAAATCTAACCACAAACCTGGAGAAAACATTGAAATTCTGCTCTACGATTACTTTTTTTATTAGATAAAACAGTCAATGGGGAATCGATATTATACTAAGGTGAAATTTTAGTAATAATCCTTTCAGCTAAACTGATGAAATGCCTACTACGTGCCTGCCACTTTTCAAGTAACTCTATATTAATGTATCTTCACCTTCAGGTCATGCGGACAGATATTTTAAAAACATGAGAATATATCATTGTATTGTAAATTCTAGGAGCAATGAGTGAATACTTACAGAATCAATACTTTGCATAAACATTATAGATGCCTTTTCAGTTTGCACCTTATTAGGGAAAAATTGACAATCTTTTTCATACAGTTTTGTCTGCGGATCAACTCTGCATCGTTTTGTTATACAGCTGCCTCCTGAGCACTGAAGAACTCGATTCTGACCTGTGATACCTGCGGAACACCTGGAAACAGTTGTCAGTGTTTGAGGCAGCCTGATCATGAGCATTTAAAAAATTGACCCCTTATCCAACTCATCGTTAAAATAGATTCTTAGCCAATTTGTCCAATCTTTGCAGTTCTAACCATTCTGATATGTTCTCAGCACACAGGAAACTTCTTAACACAGGGCCCATTTCAGCACAAATGAGTCTTTGCAGCTCTGGGAACGAGGAGTAAAAACAGTTACATTGGCTCCCAAACGCCCTTGGTGCTCTTGAGTGTAGTTGTATTTGATATTGGCAACAGGCTACTTTCAGATAAAGTTACAAAAACAAACGAAATATTCGTCTCAAAATATCGCATCTGTTAATCATCGAGACAAAAACGAATGAGTGGTATTGGAAGAGTAATCAAGTGAAGGAACATAAGACTAGTTGCAGCCTGAACTCTTTTACAATAATTTGAAACGGACTTGCCTTGTTGCTTCCACTTTTGTTGACGTGGCAGCATAGAAGGGCTCATCCTCATTGTACTCATCAAACACGCCCCACCGGAGGTGGGCCCACTCGTGGACCAACACTTTCCCTGTGGGAAAAGATTTCAGTACAGGTTTATAATTCAAATGGAAATATTCATCTCTTAAATTACTTAATATTTAAAAAGGATCAAAGCATTTAAATTGTAACTGCCAACATTATTTTTTGGTATATTATACTAAACTGAACTTTGCATTCCACAACATTTAAAATAAATACACATTTATTATATACTTAATATGTGCAGATTAGACTGGACTTTGGCCCTTTGAAGCTATTTAGTAGGAGAGACTGATTTAGATTATAAATCTCAAGCCTCTTTTAAGACAGATCATGTAACATTATTTGAATCGTTCATCCTTCCCTGCTCACTTCTCTTTTAAGTTTTCCTGAGTGTTCTGCCCCTTCTTACTGGTGCTTACTTGAATTTGTTCCTTACTCTGTTCATGCTTGCTTATCATCTGTAAAAATAATTCTCAAAGAGAATAATAGTGCCGCCAAAGGGGTGACAATTGGTTCTGGGAAGGCACAAAAACCTTAATTATTATAACGGTTTGTGCCTCTCTCTATCCAATGGCATAAACAGATATCAGTGTTATTGACATGTCCTGGGGCATTAGGGGAAAGAGAGGATTGCAGCTAAGATCACAAAACAAAAAGTGTATAAATTGTTGAATAGGAAACCAATTTGCTCTTTGAAACTTTACTCAAACTGCAATAAAACTAAATAAAAATAATAACCAAAAAACCCTGAGAGACACGGCTGTTCGTCATATAATTGCAATAAAGTATATTTGAAATGATTTACTTTGAGTAATATTAGGCAGTAAGTATATGTTGTCATTAGGTGCCATTCAGGCAGCTGTGGCCCATAGTGACCAAGCACAACAGAATGAAACACCATACAATCCAGCGCCATCTTCACAATTTGCCAAACTTTCTCGTCTAGAGCTTTCCTCTTTGTCGCTGCCCTTCTCCTTTACCAAACATGATGTCCTTCTTCAGGGATTGGTCTCTCCTGACAACACGTCCAAAGTATATAAGATGAAGTCTTGTCATCCTTGCCTCTAAGGAACACTCTGGCCTTACTTCTTCCAAGACAGATCCCTTTGTCCCTTCAGCAGTCCGCGGTACTTTCCAATATTCTTCTCCAGCAATTTTGAATGCATCATCTGTCTATGGTCTTCCTCATGTGATGTCAAACGTTCACATGCTTATGATCCCAAGGGGACTACCATGACTTGGGTCATGTGTACGTTAGTCCTCAAAGAAACTGATTTCTTGACTGCTGCTCCCATGACAATTGACTGTGGATCCAAGTAAGACAAAATCCTTGACAACTTCAACCTTTCATCATCGATCATGATGCTTCCTACTGGTCTAGTAGAGAGGAACTTGTCCGGCCTTACATTGAGTTATAATCCCCCACACTAAAGGCTAAAATCTTCATCCACAGGTTCTATTATCATCCCCACTTTTAGCAAGCAAGGTGTGTCATCTGCATTCTACAGGCTGTTAATCAGCCTTCCTCCGATCCTGACGCTGCGCTCTTCGTAATATGCTCCAGCTTCTCTGATGATTTGCTCAGCATACAGATTGAATAAGTATAGTGAGAGGCTACAACCCTGATGCGCACCTTTCCTGCTTTTGAACAATGCAGTGTTCCCTTGTGTTCTGTTCCCACAACTGCCTCTTGATCCGTGTGCACATTCTGAAGGAGCGTAAGGAAATGTTTTAGAATTCCCCTTCTTCTCAAGGTGATCCGCACAGTTAGGGTCCACACAGGAGAATGCCTTTGCTTAATCAAACAAGAGAAATAAGCATCTTTGTGGTATCCTCTGCTTTGGGCCAAGATTCATGTGACAACAGCAATGATGCACTTTGTTCCATGTCTTCTTCTGAATCCAGCCTGAACTTCGGGTAGTTCTCTGTCACTGTGCTGCTGTAATAACTGTTGGGTGGTCTGAAACTAAATTTTACTTGTGTGAGATTCCCACGCAGTTCAGGCATTCTGTTGGGTCACCTTTGTTAGGAATGAGCCCAAATAGGGATCTCGTCTAGTCAGTAGGCCAGGTAACTCTCTTCCAAATTTCCTGGCATAGACAAATGAGCGCTTCCAGTGCTTCTTCAGTTTGCTGAAACATTTCAATGGGTATTCCGTCAATTCCTGCAGCCATGTTTTTGGCTACCGCATTCTGTGCCATTTGCACTTCTTCAGAACTATAGGTTCTCGTTTACATGCTACCTCCTGAAATGGACTGTCAACTAGTTCATTCTGATACGGTGACCCCGTGTCTTTCCCCAGCTTCCTTGGGGCTCTCTGCATCATTCAATATTTTGTGGCAACTCAAGGCTTGATTTTTTTTATTGAGTTTTTTCAGTTTCCGATGTACTGACTGTGTTCCTCCCCATTTGGTTTTCTAATTCTAGGTCCCCGCACATTTTGTTGAAGAATTTAGCTTTGGCTTGTCCAGCTGCCCTTTTAAACCTTTCATGTCGCTCCCTGACCTCATCTTTTCATCCATTTTCTTTAGCCACTCTATGATTAACGGCGAGTTTCAGAGTCTCTCCTGACATCTTTTTGCTCTTTTCTTTCTCCTGTTTTTAAAATAACCTTCCCCCCACCTAAATGAATAATGGTTTGGATGTCCTCCCACAGCTCCCCAAGTCTTCTACCTGTAGTATTCAGTGCATTAAATCTGTTCTTGGGATGTTCCCTGAATTCAGCTGGATAGACTCAAGGTCGTAATTTGGCTCCTAGGCCTTCTTTAAATTTCTCCTGCTTTGTCCTGAGCTTACATGAGCAAGCGATGGTCTGTTCCGCACTTGGTCCTGGGTCTGGTTTTACCTGCTACTAATGAGCTTCTCTACTGTGCTTTCTCATAGACGCAGTCAGTTTGATTTCTGTGATTCCATTTTGTCAATCCTTTTGTATTGTTGAAAAATGGTCTTTGATGTGAACAAATGGTTGGTTTTGCAAATTTCTGTCATATAATTTCCAGCTCAATTTCTATCACCAACTTCATATTTTCCACTACTTTTCCTTCCTCTTTGTTTCCAACTTTTGTATTCCAATCACCAATAGCTATTAATTCATCTTGATTGTATGTTTGATTCATTTGTGACTGAAAATATTGGTAGGATTCTTCAATTTCTTCATCATTAACTGTTGTGGCTGGTGCATACATTTGAATATTAGTTTTATTGATTTTATTTCCTTGAAGGCAGATAGATATAATCCAGTCACTGGTAGCATTTTACTGGGAATTTAGCAAGAGCTGGCAATGAATGCCTTGTCATTCCTCTTAATTGTGTCACTCCTGGGTAGTAAGTCATGCGATTTTCTGACCCAAAGTGACCAATATCACTCCATTTTAGTCCACTAATGTCTAGCATATCAAACTTCATGTGCTCCATTCCACTAATAAGCATCTATAATCATTATTATCACACTGCCATCAGTATTATTAAGTTTACATATACAGAACTATACTAGGCCTCAGGAAATGTAAAGATGAGTAATACAGTGTCCTTGCCTTGGAGCTTTTATTCCTACTGCTGTGTAGCAGACAGTATACTAAATACTTCCGTCGAATTCAATGTTCATAGAAATCTTACAAAGTAGGTAATCACAGAGAAGCTGAGTCATTTGTCCAAGGTCATCTACAGGGAGCAAGAAAAGGACCCCGGATTTGAATTTAGGAGTCTGACCGTACGACTTGCATATTTACCTGCGTCCAAACGACCTCTTGCAAGTATTATAAAATATGGATTTTTAAACCATATTCCTACCTGATGGTCCATACTCGGCTGTTTTTTTCCCCAGGACAAAGTCAGGGGTGAGGTGAATGTACTCGCCCTTCTCCCCACAGTCCTTGAAGTGCCTGGTGTATGGTTCATCTCTACCTGGGTGGGTAGGCGGTGCAACTAGAATATCAGCCTGACAAGGTTGAAAAAGATGGTCAACGCATCAGAAATAGAATCGACAGCGTCGAGTCTGAAAATCTGTGTAACAATCAATTTGGGAATAATTGGTTACATTCAGAAATACAATTTTTAAGAGGTTTTTGACTCTTACGTGCTGGTAGCTCTCACGTCTTGGCCTCTTGTATTGAGTGTTGTCGGTCCAATTCTCAGGAATTAATATAGATACCTTTCTGAAAAAGAATCTTTTTTCTGTCGCTTCAAACAGTTGATTGGAAGCTGAAGTCACCATGTCCTGGTGTCGAAGGAGAAAAACATGTCAGGAGGACAGACGAGAGTGGCCTCAATGAGCACACGCCCTCCACAGGCCTTTCCCGTCTCTAGAAGCAATAGGAAAAGCAACTGACTGATGAACAGGATCCCTGCCTCATCATTCCATCTCTGCTACCTATCAACCCTGAATTGTAGCTTTATATTACACTGTTAATTTTTTCCAGTTTTTCATAATCCTCTATTCAAAGGCAGACCCTCCTGTTTGTTGAGAGCAGGGATTATTTCAGCATGGACTACGGCATCATCTAGCTTTGGTTCTAATCGTAATCAATTTATGTTAGTGCTCTGAACTTCACTTTTCTCATCTCCTAAATGGGCTGTTATTTCTTTCAGAATGAGTTTTAAAGGGATGTACATACACAAAGACAACTAGTAAAGTGAATTGGTATCAATGCTGTCTAGAAGTTTTAGTAGAGAACAGCCTTTGTTAATACAAAGCGAGGCAGATAGCCTATAGATATTCATTTCTAAAATCTAAGATCCAAGACAGGGAAAAGTAAAGGGGTTGAGAGCTCCGCTGCTGATGGAAGAATTCATAGGAGAGACATAGTTTGCTGCTCTGCTAACAAACTGAAAATAGTATCACTGGTTATATGTTGAGCTGCTAATTGTGGTGTTAGCAGTTCATAACCACCTGCCACTATGAGAGAGAAAGATGAAGCTTTCTACTCTTGAAAATCATTACAGACTTGGAAACCCACCATGAAAACTCCAACAAAAAGAAAGATAAAACCATTTCCCCCAGCTTTTGGAAGAATGAATCCTGGACTTTCCCTTTGTTCTCACTTCCTCTGAGTCGATGCTGACTCATAGCAACCCTCTAGAACAGGGTCGAACTGCCCCTGGTAGGTTCTGAGACTATAACTCTTTACAGGAGTGGAAAACCCTTTCTCCCCTGGAGCAGCATGTGGTTTTGAACTGCTGACCTTGTAGTTAGCAGCCCAATGGGTAACCACAATGACACTAGACCTCCGTGACTAGGCCATCAGGGGACCTTATGCATGCGATAAGCATTCAATAAATAGTTATTTAAAGAACAAATGAATCCAATAATTCAGTTACACAAGAAACTGAGGAGCAGGGGGGCCCTGTGTTTGTCTTTGATTTGCTTGAGACTCGGCAGAGCTCCATCTAAGAACCTTGTCTCCCACTGCCCTCCAGCTCTGTCCTCACTGAACCACGCTACTTTTTAATCTCATGGTGCATTCAGAAGTTTCAAAAATAATTATTGTTTCACTCATAATTCGAACAAAAGTACAAGCCCATATCTTTCTTACCTTTATCTGTTCAATTATAGTCAGATCTTCTGGCACATTAGATTGTATAGCAATGATGATGTCTTCATAGCCATTGTTACTCAGTTGAACCAAGGAAGCCTTCGCCCCCGGCAGCAAGTAGAGGACTAAGAGGAAAGCCAAAGTTCTGGAAAACCCCATCGTTACCCTTGACCTGTTTCTGAGCTGACTGCTCCTTTTTAAAGGAACTCTTCTTTCTCCTTTTCCTCAATATATATATGCGTGCACACACACTCACACACACACACACACATGCACTTTTAAGCCTTATCAGCATTGGCTGTTTATGGGATGTTGATTGCATAAAGGTCAAAGTGATAAATGTGGAAAAATATTTAACTCGGGTTTGTACAATTATTTTACTGTATGTTTTTGGACCAGTGATCAAGAAGCATATGAGAAATTAGATCATTTTAGAAGACACATAAACATTTTGCCATTTGGGAAGGTTTTCTATTTTAATTCTGGTCAATTTCCTAATTATGGCATATATTGTTTTCTAAAGATGAGCAGATAAATATTCATAAATAACGAACAATACAGTTAATAGACACACTAATGCTGCTGGTGTTCTTTAGAATTTCAGAGTGATTTAAATATCATTTAGATTATTTATCAATTGTCTACCTAATGGAAGAGAATATAGGTAATATTACATGTAAATGTAGATGAAAACTTGATAAGGTGACTTGGGACCTAAATTGAAGAACTTTGAAGACTTTGGTAAATTAACAAAGATTTGATCAAGCTGTTGTAGGGTGGGCACAAAGAGGACCAATGTTGCCCAATCACCATTGCCAGATTACAAAAGCTAGGTGGATTAAAAAAATTCTAAAACTTATTTTTACATGCTTGGGAAAGGAGAATTGGCTCCTTCTTCCAAATGCTGGTCTTTCCATCTCTTTTTTCTCACAGAACATATATACTAGAGGTACCCCCTCAAAACTGGAATTTTTCAAAGCTATGTATTTAAATTTTTTTACAAGATAACTTTAGCACTTTCACACTATTTTCCATTACACTTAATACATTTGTCAAAAATGTGATTTCATTCTTGGAAGCATTTTTCAAACTCATTTGTCTGAATGGTTAACAGCACCTTTCCGGGTTTTTTCTTCACCTCTTCTATGTAGTCAAATCGCTGTCCTTTCAAGTTCCTCTGCATTTGCGGAAACAGAAAGAAGTTGCACAGAGCAGGGTCAAGTGAGTAAGGTGCATGGGGGCAAGAAAGACATGCTCTTTTTTTCCCCAAACTGGTGCACTGTGAAGGCTACATGAGCAGGTGCACTGTCGTGGTGGCAAAACCTGTTCCCCGTGTGCCACAAATCAGGCCATTTTTGTCACACACTGTTATGCAATCTTTTCAGAACCTCTAAAAAGAAAGCTTGATTAGCAGTCTGCTCTGGTGGAATGAACAAATTGACATTTTCATCAGTTTTGGAAGTTATCGGAAGCCTAGAACAAGGTTTGTCATTGATCAACATTTCACCTCTTTTGAAAGGAGAAAGCCACTCACACACACGGATTTTTCCCATGGCGCTGTCCTTGTAAACTGTGTTCAACATCACAACAGTTTCTGCAGCAGGTAACAGAATGTCACAGTTGCACTCTGTTCTCTCAATTTGGCCATCACAAAAAATGAAGTTTGAGTGAAACTGCTTTTATAAAAAAATTCACTGTGACCAGAGAGAACCTTCCCAGGTGACGCCACTGGGTGCGCTGACTCAGAGGTAGTTGCTTGATGCTCGCCTAGTGGGAAACGTGTACTATGAGTACTATGCGCTCTGTCCAGTACAATTCTGTTATTGTCGGGTACCCCTTGAAGAAATGGCCTGAGTGAAACCTTTATTTATGTGTTTATTTAAAGATAGCCACAGATCTTGGGATGACATGCACAAATGGAGCAAGCAAAATTTTGTTTTAACAAAGATCTTATTTATAGTGCTTCCATCAAGGACTCTAAATTTCAAGGAGACAGCCCAATTATCTTTGTTCTGGTTTTAATGAGCAGGGAGAGAAAAATGCATAATACTCAGATAAGAAATGGGTCTTTGACTTACCTAGTCTCCTTAAGAATATGTGCCTGGACACAATCACAGGATTCTCTGTGGGACATGTTGGAAGAGTTCAGCTTAGGGTCGTAGCTGTGGAAGATTTATAGTTGTTTCAGCTATAGTTATTACATAGTTATAATCATAGTGATATGATTTTAAAATATTTCTTCTAATTGATGTCAGATTTCTATCATAAAATAATAAGGGTAAACTCAAGTCCTCTTGTCAAAGTCAAATTGTTGGGATGTGTTTTTAAAAAAAACTTACCCAGAGAAAAGGCACAGAATTTGTGATTTGCAAGCTTATTAAAAGTTCACTAGCTTATTAGTTGTTACTGAAGGAAAGAGTGAATAGTATTTGTAGTCAGTATGTTTTGAATTTCTATGAAGGAACAACTTTCCTCACTTAGTCCTTAATGCAACTCTCTAAGTGTGAGTGCTGTCTGCCTCTCATGTATGGGGACTTGACACACACACACCATATGGAGCTAGCACTCTGACCCACAGCGTCCGTGGACATTTAATCATCTACTTGAAGTCAGTGACTGTTTTATAAGGCAAAGGAGACAATTTATATATAAAAATATATATGTATTTGTTTTTTAAAGGAGAAACATTGCTGAGTGAGGAATTGCAATATCTGCTTTTAAAGCAGAAGGAGCCGGGAGTCAGGGAAATGGAATGGGATAGTAGACAATGTCCTTAAGTTAAGAGATCAGGTAGGAGACTGTCATGTTGAATTCATAACAGGTGACATCATCGAGATAGAAGCTTTATCGTATTTGCTCAGACTGTCCTCCCAGTCAATATATTACAATCTGCTTCTATTCCCGTAGGAATATTGTGGGGTAATCACATGTTCTAAGACATAATACTTGGTACAAGATCCTGGATAAAGCTGTTACTCTGGCAACCCCTGTGAAACTGTTGAGTGGTAAAGAAATTGAGTATTAAGAAATACAAACTACATAGTCCTGCCCTTGTTCCCTGATTAACATCTCTGCTTATCTTCCTTGTCCTGAACGCTAGCTTGGTGGCTTCAAGCAAACCAAGAATGCTTCCATCTCAGAGTGGTTGCTTACGAATGACAGGCTAACTGAATGACTACAGTGTTATCACTTTAGCCAGAAATAATTATATGATGTCAAATCCCCAAGGCCTTTGAATATTGGAGAAACCTGATTGAATTCAGATTCTGTTTAATGTTTGGGAGAACATCTAGGTTATTTTGAGGCAGTCTTGTTACTTAAATCAGGAAAGTCCAGGTTAAAAGTTTGGGAGAAAGAGATTGCCTCTTTTTCTCGGGAGTTAGGAAAGCCTCCTCTTCGGGCAGCAAGCACGTGCTTGTTTTTGTTGGTAAGTGTTGTGAGATTGGTTCCCACTCACAGTGCCCCATGCACAATAGCATGAAACACTGCCCGGTTGTGCGCTGTCCTCCCAATTGTTGGTTCTGAGGTCATTGTTGCCGTCACCGTGTCAGCCCATCTTGTTGAGAGGCTTTATTTTACCGAGCAGGATGCCCTTTTCCAAGGACTTGCCTCTTCTGACATGTCCAACAGGAGTGAAACCAAATCTTGGGTCCTCGCTTCTAACGAACATTCTTCTTGCACTTCTTCCAATCCACAGTCGTTCTTCCGGCAGCCTATGGCACTTTCAAACCAGCCCCTTAATTCAAATGCACAGGTTCTTCTACAATCTCCCTTATTGCTCTATGGGCACAGGTAGTCAGGAGAAAATACATTTTTATTGCAAGCTTGTTTTATGAGGTACAGAAAAACACGGTGCCTCCTGGTGCCTGAAATGGCACGCTGCTGTATAATCTGAGATGATTGTATGCCTTTGGTTTGCTTCCCTTATATCTGCTCCTCTGGCTTTCCAATATTCTCCATAAAGAGGGGTGTGGGGTGCTGCCCTGACGCCCTCAGAGCCGTCCTCACTCAGTCAGCCTAGATGTCTTCTTACTGAACACAGGTTGGTCAGTCCAGCTGCTCACCACCGTCTCCATCACTCCAATGTCAGAGAGGCAATCGGGACACAGGTTGGATGGTCACAATCAGAAAGAACTGTGCTGAGTGGCTCTTAATTGAATCCAGTTCAGGAGAAACGATTCTGAGGGGCCAGTGATGGGAGTGTGGCTTTGCCTGTCTGACGGAGGGCAAGCAGGAGCTTCGAGAATTTTCAGTGACGATGCTCTTATTTTAGCGTGTGATTGAAAAAAACATATCCAACACATGAAACTTGAGATTTCATAGATATTGTTAGAACGAGACCAAGCTTTATTTATTGTTAAGCCCTTTATATTACCTGTAGGCGTATAGTGTAGTTTTCTTTCTAGCTTTTCAAATAGATTCTTAGCTAATTTACTTTCATTTTTTTGGTTGTTGTTTAAGAATACATGTTGAAACATGTATATTCAGTACTATTTTGGCCTTGTTCCATAGTTTGTCACTTAGAGTGTTCTAGTTTAGACTGTAATTTGTTTAATGATCAATTTGACATTTATTTCTATGTAGCTTTAAATTTTAGTTTCCTCTTTAATTCTACAATAGACAGATGAGGCTGTCTTGCTAAAAGTATTTTGGGATAGCAGTATTTTAAAATATCATACACTAGTTTAAGATCAGGTTGTTTTTTATTTTTACCTAATATAAAACTTTAGTTTATATGTGCAATATTGTAAAATTGCTAAATATTTTACTTTTGAGGATGTAAATCCTCTTCATAGTCTCTGTCTTTTATGCAACTTTAAAATGCAGATTTTATTAGACTTAGTTGTTAGGCCATTAAGTAAAAAAGAAAAATAACTAATGAAGTTGGATCAATAATTTCTTGAAATGGGTCACAGGTTCTATCCTAGGCAATGACAGTGTGAGTGAACATTTAGTCCGTTAGGACCACTTAGGATCTTGGGCGAGTTATTTTTACTTTGTAACTAATTCTATATCAGACTCTCCACCTTAGACAGTCATTTTATTGCCTGTGATAAGCCAAGATATTATCACATTCAAATGAATATGACTGCTAGTCAGTTCTTGCAAGATGCCATTGACTCTATTTCAACTCATGTTGACCTGTGTACAACAGGATAAAGCCCTGCCCGGCCCTGACCACCCTCACGATGTTTGAGCCACAGAGTCACTGAATCTTGCTGAGGCTCTTCCTGTTTTCCACGGACTCTCTGCTTCATCTGACGTGATGCCCTTGTGCGGGGGCTGACTGATTCACCTTCATAACATGTCCAGAGGGTGTGGAAGGAAGTCTCGCCGTTCTACATGCCGAGGAGCATTCTGCTTCTATTTGTTCTGACACAGATTTCTTTGTTGTTGTGTTTTTTTCTGGCAGTCCATAGCATATTTAATATTCTTGGCCAACTCCATAATTCAAAGCCATCCATATGTCTTCTGTCTTTCTTATTCACTGTTCAGTAGGACAAACTGACAGAAGGGGTGGGATGCTATACAAAAGGAAACAAAAATATTAAGAGCAGAAAACCTTACAACTAACATCTTGTTTTCGTTATCTGGCACCGCTGACTTGTCTCTGAGTAATAGAAGGAACTGATCCTCTCCCAAATTAATTTCTTTTATGATTCTTGCATGCTGGTTCTCCAAAGTCATAAAAAAATTACACATGTTGATCCAAAGTCGTAAAATAAACACCTTTATCTTTCCCCATGTTAAATTTATCAGTGAGAACACTAGTTCCTTATATCCCTCACTGGAGGATGAATGCAAAACAGGGTGCTAACATTTCTTTCGTTCGTTTCTCAAAAAAATTAAATTAAGCAATCCCATCTCAGAATTTCCTCTTTCCTGGCAGTTTATCTGAATAGCAATGAATTTTCTAGAGAGAGTCAAAATTTGTGATTACTATTGTAATAGAGATGTCTCTGTCATAGAGCATTTAAGTTATGGGTCAGAGCAATAGTTTTTTTCCTTATTCGAAAAGGATTTGGCTTGGTATTACTGAGTTGGTCATGTGGGCTATGGTTTCCATTCCAGTTTCAAGGAAGAAATACTATTTGTAAGAGTGTTAAAAATTAGGAAGGGTTTGTCTTTGAGTTTCAAAGCAGAGTGGATCACCTGTATAGAATTTTCTGAGGTCAATACTAGACTTCTATTATCATTTACCATTAATATGTAACTTGGGATAGAAGTAGGTTGCAGTCTCTCCTGTGAAGCTTAGATTCTTCTTCCTTCTCTTTTGGAATTCCCTGCCCACCGTGTGTACTCTCCTCCGCTTTCGCGTTCTGTGTGAAGTGCACGTGAATTGGGCACTGTCTAGCCTTCTGCCAGAGTCCAGCGCATGTCAGCACGTAATTCTTCTTGTGTACTTAATCAGACACATATTTATTTGCTTCTTGTGGGTGCAGATATGTCTAGACTTAGGGGATAGCACCAGAAATCCCAATTGTGGTTTACAGTGAAGCCATGATTACTGACATAGGTGATATTTTGATCACATATTTGACTCATATGCTTATTTCTAGATCAGTTGCAGACTCCAAAAAAGTAATAATTTTAGTTTTCCATGTTACATAAAAGCTCCATGTAATCCATAGAGCAATTTGAAACCATATATTAGATAACCCTGTATATTCTTGGAACAGCCACTATGAAAGAGTTTTCATTGGCTTTTCTATAAAGTGTTGCCCTCACCTCATCCTCTACCTCTCAGTATTTCCCCCTGGGCTTGTTAAATTGTTGGAACTCTAGGTGCAGTCTACTGCGTTGGGTGCTGTCAAGTTGGTGCCAATTCATAGCCCAACAGAACAAAACATTGCCTGGTCCCACACCATCCTCACAACTGTTCTTATGTTTGCGTCCATTGTTGCAACCATTGTGTCAATCCATCTTGTTGAGAGCCTTCCTTTTTTCTCTGTCTTTCTACTTGACAAGAATGATGCCCTTTCTCAAGGTCTCTCCTGATAACATGCCCAGAGTCCATGAGACAAAGTTCACCATGTTGACTTCCAAAATAGTATTTCAGCGCTATTCAATTTCTGTTCCTGAATTTTCACATCAAAATCAGTTAAGAATCCCAAGATAATGATGGTTGTGTAGTGCTATAAAAGGCAACCTGCCTACAGATTCTCAATGTGAGGATGGATTTTTGGTGATGATTCTATGCTTTTTCATTGCTAGAGGAGCTGTGGATTCATTAATCTCTACAATACTAATCTAGACAATATTAACTGAAATGGTATAAAAACGTCAGTTGGATTGAGAATATTTGCATCTCATACCTGCTTTATTTGGCAACGTTCTTACAGATTTTCATCTTATTCATCACCCAATTATTTTATGCAAAATACCCCTTTAAATTTTTTCATATTCTGCAAGGGATTATCTATATGTAGCAAAATCCTTTACTTCCTATTCCAAATTGATTGCAACTGGTTTCAATTTATTACTTCCAGCTTTATCTCCCAACCAAGTTGCTGCCATTGAGTCAATTCCAACTCATGGTGACCCTATAGGACAGGATAGAACTGTGCCTGTGGGTTTCCAAGCCTGTCACTCTCTAAGGCAGTTGGGGAGAACCCTGTCTTCATCCTGCAGAGTGGCTGGTGGCTGGAAACTGCTGACCTTGGCTTTAGCAACTCAACTCTCTAAGCCAACAGCACCTATAATAAATCCTCTCCTCTCATAAAAGTTATCTATATTGCAAGCAAAATGATTTTTCCATTATGAAGCTTTGATCATGCTCACCTTTTAATCATTGCCTATTTTTCAAGGTGGTTGTTGTTAGGGGCCATTGAGTAGGTCTGATCCATAACGGCCCCATGTGAACCAGAAGGAAGCATGGCCCAGGCCAGCACCATCCCTCCAAATGTGCTTGAGCCCATTGCTGCAGCCACTGCGCCAATCCGTCTCCTTGAGGGCCTTCCTCTGCTTCGCTGACCTGCAACTTTAACAAATATGATGTCTTTTTCCAGGTAATTTTCAATATTGGGTTTAAATTCTAGTTCTTTATGAAGATTTCACTGGCCAACCCAGCCTATCACATCCCCTATCTGACTACTGTGCTCTTTGTACCATGTAGGATTTTCTACATACAAAATACTTGAGATGAAAGCATTAGGAGTTGAGATTTTTTTATAGCCACATAGTAGAATTTTATAGTTACAAGTTACCTTACAGACCATTTAGTTCAATTATTGGTTTTATAGATGAGAATACTGATGTCGGAGGGACAGGAGTAACTTAAGGACATTTCCTAAACTGTGGGCACCTGAATTTTAGCTCAGTGCCTTATTGCTTCCTGCTCACCAGCCCTGTGCTCGACTCCCCTGGCTGCTGTGTGTGCATTGCTGTTTATTCCACCTGTTGCTTCCTGAACCCAAGGTACTAATTTCTGTGTAGAAGCTTTATGGTTACCAGATACTACAGAAATATTATTACATCTGACTCCTAAATTAAATGGTTTTTCTTCTTGTAATCAAAAGAATTGTGAGAGCTCTAAGAAAAGAATTGCCAGGAACAGAGAATGTGTCTAAAGAATTTTGTATTAGGGGAAGTGTTTACAGATTTACCTATTCACAGTGATCGGTATTATCCGTTCTGCAAAGATAGCAAAAATAATTAATAACGATTAGGGGGAAATTCTATTTACTGAGCACCCAAGGTGATTCAGACTCAAAGACCACATACAGGGCAGAGTAGACCTGTCTCACTGGGTTTCCAGTGCTGAAAGTCTTTACAGAAGCAGAATACCATGTCTTTTGCCTGAGGGGTGGCTGGGGGATTTGAACTGTGGACGTTTGGGTTAGCAGTCAAGTGCTTTAACCACTCTGCCACCAGGACCCTTTACTCTCTATTATCTCACTTAATTTCCACAGTCACTCTTTCAGATAGGTAATAGCATTTCCTACGTAGGGTGACACGGATGCAAAGATAAATCATCCAAGTTTGAACAGTGACAGCAGGGAGAAAACAACACACTGACAAGCGCTTATCTTCTCTACACCACGCCGGATCAAACTGGTCGCCTCAGAGTCGATTCTAACCCAGTGGAGCCGAGGGCATTTCTCCATAGGGCTTTCAAGGTTGTGACCTTCCTGACAAAGCCCACAGTCGCCCTTGCTTCTGAGGTGCCTGTGGGTAGACGGGAAACCTGCATCTCTCAGTTAGTAGGAGAGGACCTTCACACAGAGGTTCCTTCAGGTCAGACACATGCGTACACACGGCCCAGCTGGTTACAATTTGGGGCCTGGTAGTGGACATGCTTGGTGCTTTGCCCAGATCCCCCCAGATCCCTTTTCCTGCTCCTTCTCCTTGCTGCAGGGATCCTTGGCTGCCAACCCAGAGGCCAGCAGGTAGAACCCACCCGCCAAGTGGCAGTCTGCCTCGGTCAAGATGGACAGAACTCCCAGGAGAACAGCCCTACTCTTTTCTATGGGATCAAAGTGAGTCAGAATCCACTCAACCTTGTGTCAGAATCAACGCAGCCTTAGTGGGGTTGCCGGCCTCCTTGCTTCAATGTGCCTCTGTTTCCAGCAACCTGCATCTACCAGTCTTCCTTGGGGCACTACCCTCAGATCACAGTGACTGATTCCCTTTTATGCAGAATTCCAGAAGCATTCCGGAGTGTTCTTTCTCCCAAGCGTTCTTTGGCCAATGTCTGACAGGTCCATAACCACGAACTTTCCCTTCCTTTGTCTAGGGTTGAGACAGGTTCTGAAGGGGAACCCGCACACTAGACTCCTATGGGCTCAAACGGATGCTCCCACCAAGGGACTGCCTGTGGCCATACCCCTGCTTCTTCCCTTGTCCTGTCCTGCCTCTCCTCTTCCCTTGCTTTTTTCTTTTCCTGGAGAACTTCATTAGTCAAATACCTGTACACATTTGTCTTAGGGTCTTCTGGGGAACCTAATCTGAAATACATGTCCTATCTTAAATTCACAAATGCAAGACAGAGTACAATTACGCCACAGGGTTTCCAAAGCTTTAAACCTTTATGAAAGCACCCCACCACTCCAGGCAGTCCCTGGATTACCAAAGGATTCTCTTCCTAAGTCTGTCTTTAAGTCAAATGTGTACATGAATCAGAATAGTTCGTAGCTGAAGATTTCTGAATAGGTATTGTCTGTATCTAATGTTAGTTAGCGAAATGCTTCTATTAGAATATCATATATAGTCAGCTTTACCCTGCATAAAAGTTAAAGAAACACCTCCAGGTACACTAAAGTATCTTTAACACAATAATACAGCAATATTTTGATATACATTGCAAAGCACTACTTATTACAAATCATCGGATGACCTTTGAATTTTTGATATAAGAGGCTTTATGAGGGTTGTTTTGTCACTATGGATTGCGAACAAATCAGAATTTGGTAATCAGAGGCTGCCTGTAATATTTATTAAGTATTTACTATATGCCAGGTGTGCTGGTGGCACCTTGGTTACGCATGAGGCTGCTAACTGCAGGGTCAGCAGTTCGAAACAATCGCTGCTCTACGGGAGAAGACGGGGCTTTCTACTCCCGTAAAGGGTACCGTCTTGGAAACTCACCAGGGCAGCTCTACCCTGTCCTCTGTGGCCATGGATTGACTCAATGGCCGTGAGTGAGTACTGTGTCAAGTATGTGCTAAATCCTTTCTATCTTAATTTATTTACCTTTTGCTACCCCATAAATAGGTACATTATTATTCTCGCTTTACAAGTGTGAACACTGAGGCTTAATAACTTGACCAAAGTAACACAGCAAACCAAGCTAAAGTCCTGGTCTGACACCCAACCCATGCTTATAATTCCTATGCTGCACTTCTCCCTGAAGAAGATGATTAAAACATGTTATAATATCTGCACAAAGACTAACTTCCCACACATTTTCCAATCCCCTTTCTCTGATCCAACAAAACCTAGGATTATCTGATTGAAGGGAAGTAGAAATCTTGTCTGCCCAAGCATATTATATAACAGATCTGATATTGCTGGGTATCTGCGGGTTGCTTGTGTTACGTTCCCATGATAAAACATGGCTTGGCCTTAATGAGCCAGAGTTCACTGAAGGATGCTGATTTATGGAGCCCTCGGGAAGAGATATGACAGCAGGAAGGACGAACCAAGGGATTCCGAGTCAGGGCTGAAGACCTGGAGAGGGGGTGGATAAAAACATTTAAGCTGAGGCTTAGAGGATAGGTAGAATTCACACACACACACACACACACACACACACACACACACACACACACACACACACGAAGGAAAAGTATACTCCAGAATTGTGTTTGAAGCAGATGCCACGATCACAGAGCTAGAAAATGCCCTATGTCTCTACCTATTCTGATGGAAATTCTAATGTGAAATCTGAGACCTCGCTGCATTTTCTCAGGTTGGGGGAACAGAAATTCCTTTCTCTGTTTTTAAATGTACTCAGAAGTGTTTTAAAACTAGCATGCTTTCATCCAAGGGGTGGATCTTTATGGGCATAGCCATTCTTAGCTATGTTGCACGTAACTTTAATATCGTTTCAAGCTTTCAAGCGTTCTGTGTATGGGAAAGAGCAAGGTCAGTGACTCAAAACCAAGCCAAACTCTTGTCCTTGAGTTGATCTCGACTCACATCGATTTACGGAACAGAGTAGAACTGACCTGTGGGGCTTTGGAGGCTGTCAGTCATGATGGAAATAGACTGCCTTCCTTTTACTTCACGGAGAAGCTGGTGGGTTCAAATAGAGGTTGTCAGCTTAGTAGCCCAGTGCTTAACCTGTCGTGTCACCACAGTGCCTTATGAGAGTGGCAATGTGGGTAAAAGAGAAGGGGTTCACCAGTGGCTTAATCTCCTTTCACCCACTTCTCTGATGTCCGTCCCCCAGGCAGGGGGTTATATGTAGATCCTTGTAATCGGTTCCCCCTTTCTACCCTACCATCCCTCCACCCTCCCGGTATCGCCATGCTCACCACTGGTCCTGAAGGGATCATCCATCCTGTGTTTCCAGTTCCTAACTCTAATACCAGTGTACATCCTCTGGTCTAGCTGGGTTTGTATGGTAGAATGGGGATCATGATAGTGGGGGAAAGAAGCATTTAAGAACTAGAGGAAAGTTTTATGTTTCATCGTTGCTGCACTGTACCTGGACTGACTCGTCTCCTCCTCATGACCCTTCTGCAAGGGGATGTCCAGTTGCCTACAGGTGGGCTTTGGGTCTCCATTCCGCAGTCCCCCTCATTCACAATTATATGATTTTTTTGTTCTTTGATGCCTGACACCTGATCCCTTCAACACCTCGTGATCACACAGGCTGGTGTGCTTCTTCCATGTGAGCTTGGTTGCTCCTGGGTTAGATGGCTGCTTGTTTACCTTTACGTCTTTAAGACCCCAGATGCTATATCTTTTGATAGCCGGGCACCATCAGCTTTCTTCACCACACTTGCTTATGCACCCATTTGTCTTCAGCGATTGTGTTGGGAAGGTGAGCATGATGGAATGCCAGTTTAGTAGGACAAAGTATTCTTGCATTGAGTGAGTACTTGAGTGGAGGCCCATTATCCATCTGTTACCTTAATACTAAACCTATAAATACATGCACATAAATCTATTTCCCCAATATCGTATATAAATATATTTACATATGTACATTCCTGTATTTAGACGCCTATAAATGCCCTTTGCCTCTATTTTCTTTTACGTTCTTCTTGTCCCACTATCATGCTCAGCCTTCATTTGGGTTTAATTCCTCTCAGTTATATTGCCCTTGATCAAGCCTTACCAGGCCTCTTACACCCTCCTTGCCACTGATTTTGGTTCACTTGTTCCCTTGTCCCTGGGTTTTTAAGATGAACAAAAGAGGGGGTGTTATAGGGTTCATAGGAACCCTGGTTGTGTAGTGGTTTGGGGTTGGGATTTGCATGGGCAGTAATTCAAAACTTTGAGCAACTCTGTAGGAGAAAGATTGGGCTTTCTATTCCTGTAAACAGTTACAGTCTCTGGAACGCACAGGGGGTGGCTCTGTATCAGCATCGGCTCAATGGCAGCAGGAGAAATGGTTACGAATCTATAGGCAGGCATCCTAACTAACTCACTGTCGGGGAAGCTGGAATAGAAGATTCGATGACTTGAGAGCAGGAGCTTGTCTGTGCTTAATTTTTATAGTAGTGGTTTGATTTGCCTCTACTGCATAGCTAGTGATTGTGAGCATGTTTTGTGTGTTTGTTAACTATTTCAGTGTCAATTTTTGGTGAGCTGTCTGCTCATATTGGGTCACCTGTTCTTCTCCTACTAAGGTGTTGTAGAGTCCTGTAGATTTTGGTAATTAGATCCTTGTCCATTGTTTCATGGTTAAACAATATTTCCTGGTCCGTGAGTTCTTATTTTACTCTTTTAATGAAGTCCTTTGATGTGCATAAGTAGGTCCCAGCCATCTCTCTTATCTTCCTCTCTGTGTGCTACTTTTATTGCAGTTAGAAGTCTGTGTTTGCCTTGCGATAAGTCCCTTAAATTTTCATTGATGTCCCGGTTTTTTCATTGATGATCCTTATAGCTCTCAGGTTTACATTTAATTCATCTTGAGTTTTCATTTGTGCACGGGTAGAGATATAGGTCTTGCTTCATTATTCCACAGATGGAGATGCAATTTTCCCAATACCCCTTGTTGAAAAGACTGTCCCGATCCCATTGACTAGTTTTTGGTCCTTTGTGAAGATCTAATTGTTGATCTAATTGTTCCTTTCTCCCTCTTCCCCCAATCTCTGTTTGTTTCTTTTTATATGTATGCATTTCAAAGTAGCCAAGTTCAAAGTTACTAGTGAACTCCTTATTCTGTGAACATATTGCTTTGTGCATTGGGTTTCCTTCCTCGATAGAGTATAAAAATTTAACTTCTGATCATATATGCTTTGATATATTTTATTTGGAAGTTTGCCAAAAAGCAGATCAATTTTTCTTTTCTTTTTTAAAAAAAGTTTCTTTCACATGTTCATCAATAAAATGTCTGCTCTACTTCTTTTTAGCAGTAAAATCGCCTTAGGGAAATTATTTAGAGAAATAAATCTGTATAGAAGAAAACTCCATAAAGTAATAATGGCACAAACAAAATGTTTTAAATTTTACTGCTAGATTTTAAGAAATGAGTTGATGAGTAATACGTTTCTTCATTAAAATACTATTTCCTATCACATGAAGTTGCCCCCCAAACCATGCCAAACCCTGTCCTGGAATCAATGCCAACTCACAGTAACCCTGTAAGACAGGGTAGAATGGCCTGTGAGTCCCCCAGCCTGTAACTCTTTACGGGAGCAGAAAGCCTCGTGTTTCCTCTGAGAAGCAGCTAGAAAAACACGGACCTTGCAGTTAGCAGCCTAACGCAGAACCACGGTGCCAGCAGAGATGGAATAAAATTGCTGAATGAATTCAAAAACTGATATAAACAGAATAAAAATTATTAGGTAAACACGAGCTACAAAAGTAGATATTGACTTGCCTTTAGCACAATGGGGGAAAAATGGAACCCCGAGTGCCTGGAGAGTGACTCATTTGCTATGGCTCTTTTAGCCCATAGTTTTGTAACGCTCACCACTCTACTGGGTGAGACGATGAGGATTAGGTGTATTTCTTCTTTTTCTGATGGCCTAGGGATGGTGGCAGGGAGGAAGATTTTGATAGAATTATAGGATTAAATTGTGAGTCATTATTAACAGGGCTAATTGTTAAAACTTAATTCTTAGTCATTGGGTAGGTGTGCCATCCTACTGGGTTTTAAATGAGCCATTGCTAGAGCAGGGAGGATTTCCATTACCATCCACAAAGAAGAACCAGGAGTGAATCCCCTTTTGGACCTGAGATCCTTGTTTGCTGAACTTCCAAGATACAGGCGGCACCAAAAAGGCTGTTGCCAAAGGGGCAGCAGCCACATCGAGCCAGAATACAAGACAGAGACGTGGGCTTCCTTGCCCACAGAATGAATAATGCTGAGTGCCTTCAAGCCAGAGGCTTGTGTGCTGGGTAAAGTTCCTCCAGACACTTATTAAGGGAGCTGAGTTTGCTGATCCATAGAGTTAGAGCTGAGTAACTTCAGGCTGAGGCATATGTTGGAGTGAACTGAACTTTGAACATTTAACTGCGGCCCTAAAGGAGTATGTAACACTGAGGGAGAGGGCAGAAGTCAAGAGATGTGTGGCCAAGAGGCCAAGGGTCAGAGATAAGTGGACCTGACCAGAGAACTGCGTCCTGAGTATTCCTGATAGAGAAGTATAACAATCATAACCTATTAACCCGTCCCACCCCCAGGAAAGCAGGTGCCCATGAGTGCGGTCTGTGAGCTCTGTGTGGATATTGCCATGGGATCTAAAACCTGGTGGGAAGGAAAGGGGGTTCTTCCTAGGAACCAGCCTCCTGGTGACGAGTTTGACTTTCCTTCCCCGTGTGAAGTCCAAGATAAGAGGCAAAATTTAGAAGCAAAAACAAACATCAGGAACTTAACAGAATCAAGGTTTAGCACTTTTTCTTTATCTTAAATGTGTAAGCTAATTAAGCCCAGCACTGCTATGTACTACAGTGTTCTTGGCTGTTTTATTGGGTACTTTGTCGGAAACTGGAGGCGTCAATAGTTCTGCAGATTTTGTTGTAAACTATATACCAGGAACTGTGGTAGGTCTTAGGGATACAAATGTAAATTAAATAATTACCTTGCCTTTATATTAGGGAAGACATATATGGAGTTAAATGATTACAATTCAGTGCAGGAAAACATATAACTATATATATATATATCACATTGAGGTTCGGAGTGTGGGTTCTAGAACTAGACTATCTGAATCTAGATCCTGGCTTTACCACTCTTATCAGTTGTATAATCTCAAGAAAGTTGCTGAGTCTTCTTTTTTTTTTTAATATATATATTTTTTATTTTAACAATTTATTGGGGCTCATAGAATTCTTTTCACAGTTCATACATATACATACATCAATTGTATAAAGCACATCTGTACAGTCTTTGCCCTAATCATTTTTTTCTCTTTTCTTCTTTTACATTTTATTAGGGACTCATACAACTCTTACCACAATCCATACATATACATACATCAATTGTATAAAGCACATCCATACATTCCCTGCCCCAATCATTCTCAAAGCATTTGCTCTCCACTTAAGCCCTTTGCATCAGGTCCTCTTTTTGCTGAGTCTTCTTAAGGTCTCAGTTTCCTGACCTGTGAAGTGGGAGTATTAACAGTAGCCTCTTGCAGGGTTGTGGGGATACAGTGGATCAGTACTGCGAATGCTTAGATCTGTGGCTGGCAAATGGTTGAGTGCTGGTTACCCGCAGCTAGAATCATCAGCACGCCCCTTCTTTCCTTTAGGGGTAACCTTTGTACTTAAATTGAGTTTACCTGGATAATTCAGGTTAATTCCCTCATCTTCAAGATCCTTAATACAATCCTAGCTCAAAGTCCGTTTGACCATGTAGGATAACTTGTTGACTCCATCTGTGGGAAGACACAATGAGGAACTCAATATGAGCAGCTCAAACCAGACCAGCGTCTGACTGTGGAATAGATTATCTATCACTGATATGTATATTCATATTGAAACTGAAGAAAGTTCAAACAAGTCCACAAGAGCCTCATTCTGACCTTGAGTTTATCCCACCTGAATTTTGAGAGTCTCTCAAGAAAAAAATTGAAAATGTTTGAAGGTATGCGTACATTTTTCAGTGGCTTCTTCCTTTGACGTGGGGCGGTTAGTCTATTTTTGTCATCTGTTCGTAGTCTGGAAGTTCCCTGAAGCCTGTTCACTTGGGTGACCCTGCTGGCATTGGACATACCAGTGACACAGCTTCCAGCATCACAGCCACACACAGGCACCACAGTACAACAAACTGACAGACAACTGGTGCCCATTCCAAAGACATTGCACCCAGGAAAGGTGACCCATACCCAACAGAATGCTCAATAAAATGAGATCGTTGGTAATCACACGCAAGTAAAACTGTACATAAGATCATCGAACAATGGTTGCAACAGCACATTGACATGAAACTACCAGAAGTTCAGGGCAGTTTCAGAAGAAGATATGGAACAAGAGGTACAGATCATTGTTGATGCCAGATGGATCTTGGCACGAGCAGAAAATTCCAGAAAGAAGATTGCTTGTGTTTCTTTCATTATGCAAAGGCATTTGACCGTGTGGACCATAATCAACTGTGGACCATAATCAACTATGGATCATAATCAACTGTGGATAACTTGGAGAAAAAGGGGAATTCCAAAACACTTAATTATGCTCATGCGGAACTTCCACGTGAATCAAAGAGCAATTGTGTGAACAGAACAAGGAAATACTACTTGGTTTAAAACCAGGAAAGGTGTGTGTTGGGGTTTTATCCTCTCACTATACTTGTTCAATCAATATGCTGAGCAAATAATCAGAGAAGTTGGATTATATGAAGGAGAGTGAGACATCAGGATTAGAGGAAGGCTTATTAACAACCTGCTGAGAATCTCATTGCAAGTGAGGAGGAATTGAAGTACCTGCTACTGAAGATCAAGGAGTGTAGCCTTCAGTATGGATTATAGCGCAGTGTAAGGAAGACCAACATCCTCACAAATGTTTCAATAGGTAACATCATGGTCAATGGAAACAAGGTTGAAATTGTCAAGGATTTTGTCTTACTTGGATCCACAATCAGTGCTTATGGAAGCAGCGAGCAAGAGTTAACAAAAACATATCACACTGGGTAAAATCTACTGCACAAGACCTCTTTAGAGTATCAAGGAGTAAGGATGTTACTTTGAGGACTAAGGTGCACATGACCCAAGCCATGGTATTCTCCATTGCATCATTTGCATGTGAAAGTTGGACACTGACTAAGGAAGACTGTGGAAGCAGAGACGCATTTGAATTGCAGTGCTGGAGAAGAATATTGAAAGCATCATGGACTGCTAAATGGAAAGAGGGATACTTATAGGAAGAAGCAAGGCCAGAGTGCTCCTCGCAAGTCTTTGCCTCCCACAATCTGGACATATTGTGAGGAGAGACCAGTTCCTGGAGAAGGACCCCCGGTGTGGGAAAATGGAGGTGGCGAAAAAGGGGACATTCCTCAACAAAATGGACTGAGGCCATAGTAGCTACATTGATGGTCTCAGGCAAAGGAACACTGCGAGCATCGTGCGGGACTGTGCAGAGTGGCTGGGAGTCCAAACGGACTCGATGACACTCAACGACAACAACTAAAAAACAAATATCGTGCATTGAACACGAATGAAAGAGGACCCGATGATCTGTGGGTGGACCTCAAGACCATAATTCAGAATGAAATCAAAATATCATTAAAAGGACAGGATCAAAAGAAAGATCAAAGTGGATGTTAGAAGAGACTCTGAGCACTGTTCTTAATCATAGAGCAGTGAAAGCAAATGGACGAAAGGATGAAATCAAAGGGTTGCATAGAACTTTTCAAAGGGCAGCTCGAATGTGTAAAGAGCTAGAATGATCGTGACCCCAATTCTACCTCACAAACCCGGCTAGAGCAGAGGATGCACACTGGTACAGAAGGGAACTGGAAACACAGGGAATCCAGGACGGATAACTCCTTCAGGACCAGCGGTGAGAGTGGCAATCGCTGGAGGGTGGAGGGAGGGTGGGGTGGAAAGGGGGAACCAATACAAGGATCTACATAGAACCTCCTCCCTGGGGGATGGACAACAGAAAAGTGGGTAAAGGGAGATGTTGGACAGTGTAAGATATGATAAAATAATGATTTATATATTATCAAGGGTTCATGAAGGAGGGGTGAGTGGGGAGGGAGGGGGGAAGTGAGGAGCTGATACCAAGGGCTCAAGTAGAAAGCAAATGTTTTGAGAATGATGATGGCAACAAATGTGCAAATGTGCTTGACCCAATGGATATAGGTATGGATTGTGATAAGAATTGTACGAGCCCCCAATAAAATTATTTTAAAAACTGAGTCTCAAATTGCAATATTGAAATATTCTCTGGGAATCTATTCAATGATGCAGAAAGTATCAAGAGAAGGTGGAAAGAATCCACAGATCCACTGAACCAAACAAGAACTCGTCAACATTCCACCATTCCGGGAACGAGCATATGAGCAAGAATTAATGGTGCTGAAGGGAGAAGTTCAATGGCACTGCATGCCTTAGCCAAGAACAAGGCTCCGGGAATTGATGGAGTACCAACAGAAATGTTTCAGCGAGCTGATGGAGCACTGGACGCACTCACTCTTCTATGCCAGGAAATTTAGAAGACAGCTTTTTGGCCAACTGACTGGAAGAGATCATATCTGTGCCCATCCCCAAAAAAGGTGACCCAATGTAATGCTCAAACTGTAGAACAATGCCATTGACAACATATGCAAGTAAAAAATTGCTGGAAATTATCCAACAATGAATACAGCAGTACATTGACAAGGAGCTGCCAGAGGTTCAGGCTGGATTTAAAAGAGGACAAGGCAAAAGGGATACCCTTGCTGGTTTCAGATGGATCTTAGCACAAAGCAGATAATACCAGAAAATGTTTATATTTGTTTTATTGGCTATACAAAGGCATTCGACTGTGTGGACCATAATAAGGGCAAACCGGTTCCTCTTGGAAGAAGCACGGCCAGAGTGCTCCTTAGAGGCAAGGATGGCAAGACTTTGTTTTACATGCATTGGGTATATGGTCAGGAAAGACCAGTTCCTGAAGAAGGCCATCATGCCTGGTAAAACGGAAGGACAGTGAAAAAGTGGAAGGACCTCCATGAGATGGATTGACACAGTAGCTGCAACAATGGGCTCAGGCGTAGGAGTAACTGTAAGGATGGTGTAGGACAGTGTCATGTTTCATTCTATGGCTCATAGGCTCGTTGCTTTGGTTCAGACTGACTTGATGGCACCTAACAACAACAAACAACATTCTCTGGATTGCCCCATTAGCTGATAGTCATGTAGAGCAATAATTGTTTAGTTGAAAGAATGATTGACTAACAGTCATAGAACGTACTGAGCAACATTAAGTCAGCGACTGCTGAGTTAGAAATCTGTGAACGTGGATTTGAGTCTAACTCTGCTGCCTCATTGACCTTCTGTTTTATGATCTAGGAAAGGTACATATTAGGATAGATGATCCCCAAATCCTCTTCAGTTCTATAATTACATTAATTTTATTATAATCATACTCATCAATTCTTAACTCCTATAATTATCATTATGTCTAATCTTGATCTCAAGTTAAATCATCTCTAAACATTCTGAATTCTTGAATTGTGGTAAGAATCCTTCTGGAAGTGTGCTGCTGTTGTCAGGTGTCTGAGTCGGTTCCGATTTGTAGCAGCTCTGTGTGCAGCAGAACCAAACGCCTCCCACTTCTTTGCTATTCTGACAATTCTGACGCTTGAGCACCTGGTTACCACTGTGTCAATCCATCAGTCTATCCTGGGAAGGTATTTCTGCTTCTTCGCTCGCTGGCCCTCTCCTTGCCCAAGCATGAAGTCCTTTTCCAGGCACTGATCTCTCCAGTCAACATGCCTTAAGTATGGGAGCCAAACTCTTGCCATCCTTGATTCTAAGGAGAACTCTGGTTATACTTTTATTCACATGTATTTCTTCTCAGTTACCAGCAAGCTGTCCATACACACTGCACCGTCTCTTCCTGGGTTGGTCATTTTTACCTTTTCTTCTCTTCCCACAAGCAACAGAACAAACAAAACAATGGCGCAAAACAAAGAAATCGTGAATCAAAAATGTGAAACCTCTCAGGTCACTTTTTATTATCTGAAGTTTGGAAAAGGGCCAATTTTTTGCTCCCAGTTTGTTATCTTACTTTTACACTCTATTATATGGTCTCTGGACTTCCTTATAAATCTTAAAGTCACAGAAGTCTGAATTGATGCCAAGATTTCCGCCAAATGGACCAGTACTCCATAACATGTTTTTGAGAAAACACACAACATTAAATGGAAAATGAAAAAATATAGGTTCTTTTAAATGTAGTTGAAGGATATATTTCTTTTTGAAGAGAAGTTGAAGAAATTTCTTCTCTGGCCTATTTTGATGGATGGCCCATGGAAAACGTAGGTGTGTATGGAATGGAACTGTTTGCTCTAGAGAGATGCTTTGTTCTTCTAGACCAGGGGTTGGCCAACTGTGGCTTGAGAGCCCCATGCAGCTCTTACAGTACATACATGTGGCTCTGAAGTAAAACGGAAAAAATTTAAGGATATTATTCTGAGAATGGTGATTTCATTTGTTTGTAAAGAATATATTTATGGCTCGAATAACTTTTAAATTGTTGTAAGTGACAAGATTGACTCTTCCATCTCAAAAGTGTGCTAACCCCTGTTCTAGACTAACCTAGAAAGAGAAGAGGATAGCTAATAAGCCTGGTTACTTATTATCCATTGCCCTCATTCTATCTCAGTGAAGATCCTGAATTCCTACTTCCAGAAGCTACTAGACACGAACTCCTCAAAAGGCTTGCCTTCATATCAACAAGCCTATCATTCCCAATCCTTAGATTGTCCCTTTCTTCAAGCCTCCAAGGAGTCCTACGATGTCGTGAGTTCTGCTAACCAAAAGGTCAGCAGGTTGAGCTCACCAGTTGCTGGGAGGGATAAAGATGAGGCTTTCTGCTCCCATAAAGATGTATAGCCTCAGAAACCCAATTGAAGCACTCTTAGTCTGCCCTACAGAGTCTCTACGGCTCAGTTTGCCCTATCTACGTCGAGTTGACCCCATGGCAGTGGGGCTTTGTTTTTCTTTGGTTCCTTAACCCTCAGAAGAAACTAATCAGGTATCTTTTTAAAGGATGATCTCCCTGCAATGATGCTCTTCATTCTCCAATCTCCTTCAGTACTTCTATGAGAGAGGTGTTCCTCTTCTATTCTGTATCTCCCTTGCTGACTTTTATTTCCTTGCATTTGTTACTTCAAGAAACAAAAATATAACCTAAAGGGGAAAATTACCAACCCCCCCGCCCCACAAAACCCCAGAGGATGACACACTGTCATTCATTTCATCTGTGTTACAGCTCCAAATCTCCATGAGCTATTCTGAGTGCATTAGGCAGTGTCTGAAAGTGTTCAAAGAGCTAAAAATATTGTCAGAACAGCTGCTGGAAATTCAGCAGAAGCGGGAAGAGGTTTCTCAAAGATGAACATAATATATTCAGAGAAGTCACCTATTTCTACTATATCAAGCACAGTGACCATTGTCTAACTGGCCTACCTTTAAAGGAATGGGATCCTATTCCTACAGTGAAAAGATGGTTAAGGGCAAATCACACAGCCAATGACAACGGGTAGAAGTGAAGAATATTACAAGTAAGGACACTAATTATAAAGCAATATAGAAATATATTATAGGAATTGGAAACAGGAATCCAGGACAGATGAACTCCTCAGGACCAGTGGTGAGAGTGGCGATACAGGGAGGGTGGCGGGAAGGTGAAGGAGAAAGGGGGAACAGATTAGAAGGTCTACATATAACCTCCTCCCTGGGGGACGGACAGCGGAGAAATGAGTGAAGGAAGACATCAGATGCTGCAAGATATGACAAAATAATAATAATTTATAAATTATCAAGGGTTCATGGGGAGGGGAGGGAGAGGGAGGTGAAAATGAGGAGCTGATACCAAGGGCTCAAGTAGAAAGCAAATGTTTTGAGAATTATGGGGGAAACAAATGTACAAAAGTTCTTGACACAATGGATGTATGTGCGGATAGTGATACGAGTTGTACAAGCCCCCAATAAAATGATTGAATTATTAAAAAATATTTTATTATACAAAGTCAGAATAAACTTGTTTTTGAGTCAGCCATCTCAAAAAAGAAATATTTTAATACCTTTATTATTTTTTGTCATTGATTATTTAATATTTCCTGTACTATTTTAAAACTTATAACAATCTAGTTTTATGAGCCTCTTTTTTATTCTTAAGTATTAACTATATGAAATAATAAACTGCCTCTTGGAATATTTTTTATACTTATAAAGGCCATTAGGGCAGTGATTTGGTTGTTAAATTATTTGAATCTCATCATTGCCTCTGATTCTAAGCCTCCGTACTGCTAAATGAAAATTCTGTCTCTTGTTTCTACACCTTCAGCTACTGGGCTATTTCTGATTAGAATGCCTTCTCCCTGTCTTGTTTGCTCCGTCAGACCTAGATGAGACTCTAGCTCTTCCACGATGCTTTCTCCTCTAGGGTCCACAAACAAAACAGCAAAACCAAACCTAGCACTGTTGAGTCAACCATGACTCATGGGGCCCTCGGGCAAGGATGAAGTGCTTTCTAGCGTTTCCATGGATGCAAATATTGACCGAAGCAGACGTCTTTTGCCCCGTCAGCAGTTGAGTGCTTATTCACTGAGCCACCAGGGCTCCTCCAGGGCTCCAGAGCATCTAGTAAAGCCACACAAAAGCACTCTTTCTCTCCCTAAAGCCCCTGAGTGAATCATGAAGAGCCGGGATCATGTAGCAGCAGCCTGCAACGTGGTGTCTGACCTTGGGGTGTGAATGTGTTAAATGAATAATGGATTTAGGTTGACGAATATTATGTCTCACTGACTAGACTGGGCTAGAGCCAGACCAATAGTGCAAAAATACAAATTTAGGATCAGGTCTGTATCTAAAGTTTACACAAATAGTTTAATTGGTTTAGGAAAGAGAAAGCTAATTAAGATAAACAGGTTATTTTCACTCATCTCAATTGTGCAGCAAACTGTTTTGGGCAAGACTATTGTATTGCATAGGACATTAAAGCAAATCAAACATGTTAGATACAAATAAATACAGTGGAAGGATATTGGGTATCTTCTGTATCTTTAATAAGATGGGCGTGCCCGATAGTTCCGATTTAGTGAGAACTGGGGGAGTTAGGAAACTAGGAAACAAGAGACCTGAATATAGCCAGGTTTCAGTCCATTATGTAGCCTATTGGTTTCACCCTCCCACACTATCTTCTTCTTTCAGCGGGAAGCATGACCACAGACTGGTTCTGGACTTCACAACATCGTTTTGTTGTCAGAGAGACTTTGATCTTTCTTCCCTAGTTTCAGTTTAAAAACAAACAAACAAACAAACCAGAGAAGACCTCTGAGAAGCCTTTTCTCTGTCAGGTCTGAATGAATCAGCTGTAATAAGTGGAACAGGGTTGGGAAGTAAAGATAGGAGAAGTAGTGACATCACTGAAAAATGAGGTCCTGTGACATCATTGACCTTGTAAGAAATGAAGAATTCTTGGTCCCACCCTGGAATGACTGAATCCGAAACGACATTTTAGCATGCTCCCCAAATGATCTGTGCGCTCATGCTGTTTTGAAGAGCTAAGGACATGTCAACCAGGGGAGGTGGCTCTGTTTCTGCTGGAGCAGGGAAAATGTGCGTTGATTTATGTTGTTTCAGGAGATACTTTAGAGACACGTTTGAAAGATTATCAGTAAAGAAATAAGATACAGTAAAGAAAAAAATTTGGAGGAAATTTTTCAGAGAAATGTTTTTTCACTATTTTCCTTGTGGACAGTTTGTCATATATGCAGAAAAAAACTAGATATTCCAACTTCCTTTTCTACTCTATCATTTTATAAAAATGTCACCAAGACTCCTGAAACATGGGCAGACACTGTCATCTCCTCCATCTCCTCCTGTCTTACACCTCACAGGCTAACTGCTGGCTGCATGGCAGTGCTCAGTTCGAATCCATGGGCCAATTTCCTGCTCTGCCCCCCACTTTCAAGGTGTTTTCCCCAGATGCCTCTGATCAAGACTTTGCCCTGTGGTAAAGTAGAATGAGCCCTCTCCAAGAAGCAAATACCCTCGTCCTCTTCTTTGAACACACTTGAGGATTGTGTCTCAGAGGCTAGGTAAGTCATAGGTCCATGGCAGGCTTACAAAGGAGTAAACCACAGGTATACAGGAACTTTGACCTCTTACATCGAGTAATACTATGTCCCTCGCTAATGAGGATTTGAATGGAAATATACCAATATTGTTTGGTTCGCGGTTTAAATCACTTTGCATGTTGATTTTTTTTTCTTTTGAGGTCGAGACGAGGCAAGGATGTACAGTCATCTAAAACTACATGTCCACTTGGGAATCATTCAAAGTCTTATCATTTCAAAAACAAACAAACAAAACAGCCCAACAGCACCAAATCTTATATGTGTGTCAAAACAGCTACCCCAACGGTGACATTATGTATAAGATTTAGCAAAATTTCAGGATTTCTAATGTAAGAATCCTTTTTATTGAAAAGACTTCCTTTGATATCTTTTTGATGAGAAGGGGAGAAGTACTGATTAGGCTGTGTGTTCACCCTAACCCTGACTGTGGAAACCTTGTCACAGGGCCTTATTGAGATGCAGAGAATAATGGAACACTCCGTGTTTCCCTAAGTAAGGACATTGAATTCTGTACCAGGGAAAACCAAGAATTATGTGCTTGCCTTCTTCAAGTTTTCAGTCCTGTCTAAATGCTCATAGAAGTACCAAACGTTCCGACATGGAGCAAGCAGTCAATTCTGCATTCCAGGTGGCTCTTCGCTCATTCCTTGTGCGCTGGTGAACCCAAGATTTGCAGGCTCTCCACAGAAAGCAAGCAGTAAAAGAGGAAATGTATGCAAAAGTTGAGGTTGCGTTTGGTTCAATGATATGGCCTGCAACGCCATTAAACTTGATTGTTCTTGTGGCACAGTAATTTTAAGGATAAGACTTGTCTATCTAGGACCATTTGCTTTCTACGTTCTGAACACAGTCCTTTATGGCTGAACTGTTTCCAAAGCAGCGATGATAATCAAATTGGAGCTGCCATGGGCTTTCTCAATTTGCTCCAAGTCTTACTGATGGCAGCTCGATTATTTCTCCTTCAGAAACGCAGACCTAATCTCACTCAAGATTGTCCAGGAGAACAACGTAGAATCAGCTTTACTGGCAATGTTTTGAATCTCCATCAAATTCGGAGAGCAGCTGCTATTTTCTCATGATCAAATCTGAACATAGGCCAGTCTGTCAACGGGTATGTGATTTTTATGGTCCTTGATATTGGCAGTTGCTTTCTAAAAAGAAAGTTCTCGTTCATTGTCCACCAAAGAGTATCTGAGGACACCCACCTAATTGTAGCTTACCTCAAGTACTAATAGGTAAAGTAATTTTGGGATGGAGGAGGAAGGGACAAGAGGAGCTGATACCAAGGGCTCAAGTAGAAAGAAAATGTTTTGGAAACGTTGATGGCAACATATGTACACATCTGCTTAATACAATTGAATGATGGATTGTGGTACGATTCGTAAGAGCCACCCAATAAAATGATTAATAGTAATAAAAAGGAGGTCTTTGTTAATTTGAAGAATAAAAATTGTGCTCGACACACATTTAAAATTTAGTGATGCAGGTAGTGTTGTTCTCAAGCATTAGGACCCTGACAGCACCCACACAGTTAGGAGTAGAAGCTAACCTCATTCCCTGATGCGGAAACTGAGTGGCCGAGACAGTCCTAATGTTGAGGATCTTCAGTTGGTTACTCGTGGTAACCTTTGTCATTGCTTGTTATTCAGGCTGCTGATTCACTACTAGGAATGCATATTTCATGCATGAGTCTCCACAAAGATCCATGCCTCTCCGGCAGTAAAAGTGAGCAACATAACACACTAATCAGAAAACCGTGCTTTGTTAAAGTAGCAAATTTGATTGATAACACTATGCAGACTTGAAGCAGAAAAACAAAACATGCAAGCAAGGTAGGTGATTATCTCTGTACACTAATTGATTGGCACGCAATTCTAAAGTCAATAGCAATCTTACACATAGCACTAACTGGTTCTCATGTGAGTCAGCTGAATTCCCCGATATTTCCTGGTTCCGGGCTGTACCATAAGCACAATGAGAAGCGCACACAGTACACTAAGTTAACGATAAAGCATTTCCAGCATATGGATCCATGGCTATCTTATTTAAAAATAGGCTTATAAAGGTAACATTAGAAACTGCTCTTCTGAAAAGTAATATACAAGAAAACATTAGTGTATTCAAGAAAAAGCACGAGTGAATTTGAGATCTTTTAGCTCTGTCAAATGAATGAAAATGCTAAGTTCCTTGCAGTAGTCTTATTCTAGACGTATGTACTGATCATCCGGTCTGGGTCACTGTAGGTCCACTTTAGTGACCATATGCTTGCGAGTGGACCTCGTGAATGTAGAAACGGAGCTAGGTACAGGAAACTCGGTTGAGAGGAGCAGAAATGCCTGAGTCAAAATCCTGGTGTTACTCACCAGTTTGGACATTTTCTTTAACTGAAGCTCTTTGTCTCCATTTCCTCACAAGAAAGTTGGATACTACACTCACAGTCTCTGTGCAAACAAGATGAGACAGTAAGCAGAAGTTCTCAGAGCAGCGCCTAGCACAGAAGCACTCAGTAAACAGTGTGGTGTCCGGTGCCATCTAGTCCGTTCTGACCCACAGCAACCCTAAGTGCCACAGAGTGACACACTGCCCGTCACTGTGCCACCCTCGCAATCGTTATGGTTGCAGACACCGTGTCAAGCCACCTAATCAAGGGTCTTCCTCCTTTCTGTTGCCCTTCTACTTTACCAAGCACGATGTCCTTCTCCAACAACCGGTCTTTCTTGATAACTTGTCCAAAGTACGCAAGACGAAGTTGCTTCTAAGGGACATAGATTCTTGTTGTTATCGGAGCCCTGGTAGCACAGAGATTAAGCACTCAGCTGTGGATGGAAAGGTCGCTGGCTCGATCTGCCGTCGTACAGATCCCCAGCCTGGGAGATATTTTAGGGGTCTGCCGTCTTTCCTACAGGTTGGCTGTGATTCGGAATAAACTCAAAGGACGGAGGTTGGGTTATTATTACTGCCACCAAGGAAAGTACGTGCTCCTCTGTCTCCATCAAGCCGATATTTTGTGAGCAGCTTGAGCATACTTGCAACCGTATTCCTGGTGCCAGCCTGTTGGTGATTCGACCTGAATGTGTTACTTGGCAAAGAACACATGGGCATCTGAAAATGGTCGACAACAGGAATGGATGGTGTGGGATCAATGAATACAAATGAATTTCTGCCCCGGGACTCCAAACTCCCATGTACTCATATTTAGATACTCGGGTGACTTCCCAAGGGAGATTGCAGGCAGATGGCCTAACTCTGAGCCTTCGCTCCTCACCTGTACAATTTTAAGATGTCATGCCCTTTACTTTTCAAAAGTCGTATTCTGGATTTTCTCTTGCTGACCTCTCCCAGGATGGTGTTCATGGGTGTTTGACTTGCGTGGTTCTATAGGCTCCTGTTCTCAGAAGGGCCTCACATCTGGTTTAAAGTTCTGTTGCCTTGAAATTCTTAATCATGCGATCTTAGAATCTGCAAAGTCCAGTGGGTCAATGGAGCAGGCATGAGATACACACAATGCACCTGTCTGCCTGCCATTCCTTATTTTATTTGCACACAGCATTCACGAAGCCTCGGGAGCCCAGAATTCTGGTGAGCCCAAATTTTAAACAGTTCAGCAAGACCCCAAATGAATAGAGAGAAAGCGTGTTCCCTCTAAGAGGAGGTAAGCAGGGACCCTGGCAGCCCCAACGGCACACTCTTTGTTTCAGCAAGAAGTTACTGCCAACATAGCCATAAAGCAACGGTGCTCTAAGAAACACGCATGAAGAGAGACCCCTAAGGCATTCTTTAGAGATACCTTGAAATGGCCCACTATGTCCACTGAAAAGGGTGGCCTTTGAGAAGGAAAGGGAGAGGCAGAGGGACCGTGGCTCTTTCCTTCCAGCCTTTCCTACTCAAAGGAGAGTGCTGATGGAAGGCGTATGTCTATGAAACACCATGGAAATACTTGCTTTCGTTTTGCAGTGTTTTCACCGTGTGCGTGTGTTACAACATACAAATTGTGTATTCCACACGTGCGATGGACATTTGATTTGCATTAAAACTAGAATTGCACAATATGAAGATGAATTGTGATGTTTATACAAGTCTTTTTTCTTCTTTTCATACACATCGTTTTTCTTTTTTCTTTGCTTGGAGCATCATTAAATAGCAAATAAAAAACACGAGAAGCAGATTTACAGATGGGATGAAAAGAGAAAGGTCGATACTGCCCTCTTTTCACGGCGTGTTTTCCCTACTTTTGGTGAAATGGTTGGGTCTCCTGCAGTTCCATTGTGCAGAGTCCCACAAATCATGCAGCTGCCCTTTTCCTTTGGGGCGAAGAGTCCAGGGTCAATGGACTGCACTTACTTAGCAAGTATTGTCCCCCCCCCCCCTTTTAGGTTGCATTTTACTCACCTGGAAAATCAGATGCAAATAACTCTGACTCTGTTTTCATCAATCTATTCCACAGGTCAGTTCACCCAAGGCTGCATGACATCAACCGCATGTGCACCTCCAGACTGAAGGCAGTCACGGGCCAGCCGTCGGTGTGGCATGCGAGGTGAAGAAGTCACCCACACAGAGGCGGAACTAGAGGAGAGGGATGGCAAGCCACCACGCTCCAGCACGGCACTCAGAGCGGCCCACGCATTCGAACCTGGCCTTCCAGATCATTTGGAAGATCTAGTTATCAAATTAGGAGGTAAAGATACTTTATTTAACAGCTTGATTTAGAATTTTTTGCATGTTTAAATGCATGGTATCTGGCCCATATTTGTCCTTTTGACCCGGCCTCTGTAAACTATGTAAAGCATGTATGGCTTGGCACATAGTCAAAGCCTAACAAGTTGTATCTATTAACATGAACTCAGAACGAAACCACTACTGGTGGTAATATGTCACGTAATTATCTTCTTAGCCAAAGTCCTGTTCCCTGCTCACCTCTTCTTTGTATTATCTTTTTCCCCTCACACAGCAGTGGGCCAGCTGGGTGGTGGTATTAGGCTTCTGCTTTTACAAATCCCGAATATTAACACCTTCCTCTAAACAGCCTAGCTGACTAATCTTTTAATACTGCAGGGGTTCCAGGAGCCCCTAGAATATACTTTACAAACCTGGAAACAAAAATACCCTGACAGACAACTCTGACCCTGTTGCCATAAATCTATTTTCCAGATAAGTTCACCCCAGGATAAATCACACTGATAGCGCAATCTCCAAGCCAGACAGCCTCTTGAGTTTTTGACTGTTGCTTCCATGAACAATGACTGTGGTTCCACGTAAATGAAACCCTTGACAACCCCAACAGCCTGGACTGTATGCTTGAATGAATCCTTGTTGAGCTTACTCTGCCCTCTGGAGTCTAAATGGTGAAGTCTATCCTGTATCCCTTGGGTGCCAGGAAAATGGGCTAATTCCCCACCCCCCAATTGTAGTAGCTACACATTATTTGGATCTGCTGGTGGTAAAAGAAGTTAAAGAACTTGTGTGCTACTGAAAGGTTGGAAGATTGAGTTCACTTAGAGGTGTCTTGGGAGATAGTTCCAGGAATCGACTTCTGAAAAAATCAGCCATCAGAAACCCCGTGGAGCTTAATTCAACCATGACAAACATGGACTCCTCTGAGTCAGTGCTGAGTCAGCAACCGGTGATACCTCACCGGTGGTTTAGGTCAGCTTTGACCCACAGTGCCCTTGTGTAAGCAGAACAAATCACTGGCCATTCCCGTGTCATCCTCACAACTGTGATGCTTGAGCTCACTTTTGCAGCCACTTTGTCAATCCATCTCACCGAGGGGCTTCTCCCTTTTGAGGATGAGTAATTGATGGTTGGGTCCACAGTTGGCCTTTGGGCATTGGTTTGACGGATGGTATTGAACTTCTCCATAGTGTCTTCTCACATGTAAATCAGTATGATTTCTTGCATTCCATCTAGTGAAGTTCCTGTCTCTCTAAAATATATACATGCGTGCAGAATAGCTGTTTGTGTTGTTGCTCATAAGGTCCCCAGCTTTGTTTCTAACACCAAGGCCATCTTCCAACTCATGATCCTTCCTCTTTGTTTACATCTTCTAAATCCAATCACAAGTCATGATCAAGGTATCTTAATTGCACATTTGAATAATTACAGGATAAGGAGGTTGGTTGTTGTTGTTGTGGTTATCTCTGACCCACAGTGACACTATACATAACAGAAGGAAACACTGCACGACCCTGCCTCATCCTCATCATTGTTCCTCTGCCTGAACCCATTGATGCAGCCGCTGTGTCAGTCCATCTTGTCAAGGGCCTTCCTCTGTTTTTGCCACCATTTCACTTTACAAACATGATGTCTCTTTCTAGGGACTGGTCTCTCCTGCCAGCACGTCTAAAGGCTTGCCCTCCTTGCCTCTACGGGCACTCTAAGGGCCTTACTTCTTCAAATGCAGATCGGTTTGTCCTTTTAGCAATTCATGGTATTTTCAATATTCTTCTCCAGCACGATTCAAATGCACTGATTCTTTGATGGTTTTCCTTATTTAGTGTTCAACTTTCACATGCATGTGATGCAATGAATAATATCATGGCTTGAGTCACGCTCACGTTAGTCCTCAAAGTAACATTCTCACTCTTCAATACTCTGAAGAGGTCTTGTGCAGCAGATTTGCCTAATGCAATACGTCTTTTGATCTTCTGACTGCTCCTTCCATGACCACTGATTGTGGATCCAAGCAAAACAAAATCCGTGACGTCAGCCTATCGGTTCAGTGTGAGGATTTTGGTCTTCCTTACGTTGAGCGGTAATCCATACTGAAGGCTGCAATCTTCGACCTTTATCAGCAGGTGCTTTAGTTTCAGCAAGTGACATTGACATCTGGCTCCCCAATCAATGCTTATGGAAGCAGCAGTCAAGCGATCAAGTGATGTTTGACATTGGATCTATCTGTTGCACAGATCTCTTTAAAGTATTAAAAAACAACTACTTCCTTTACTACTGTTAGATCTTGATCGTAGGCTACTCTTGAAACGGTTCAATGTCAAATAGTTCTTTTTGGTTCAGTTATTGTGTTTTTTCTGCATCATCTTTAGATGATTCCTATATCATTCAATATTTTGCCCATATAGTCTTTTAATATTGAGACTCGGGGCTTGGATTTTTTCTTTAATTCTTCCCATTTAAGTTATGCTTAATGTGGTTCTTCTCTTTGATTTTCTAACTCTAGGTCTTTGCACATTTCATTATTATATGTTAATTTGTCTCCTCTGTCTTTTGAAAATTTCTGTTCAGCTATTAATTTCGTTTCCATTAACTCCAAAGTCTATCTTTGGAGCAAGCTCAAGAGATATTACTAGGTTTGCATTTTTGGGGACCTTTTATAATTGCCTGTCCTGAGTAATGTTGTGGTGTTAATTCATTGACTTACAGGGAAGACTGTATGCATAGTGTGACAGTAAATAAGGCGCTGTGATTATTACACGGGTATTGCTGAGACTGGTAGTCTCATGGTACCATCGATGCCTGAGGATCCATAGATGAGAGTGCTCGTGGCTGTCAGAGCCAAGGAAAGTCATATTCCTTGTGAGCCCTGGCTTGCTTTTAACCATGTCAAAAGTTAGTATTCACCATGTCACTGTACAGATCCCCTTTTCTCTATCTGCTTGCGAGTTCAGAATGAAATGTGACTTGGCCACAGCACTAGAATGTTCTGATCTTTCTGATTTTGCTATTTTTATTATGTTTATTGTTTGCATCTCTAAGTTGCTTCAAATCTTGCTTTGAAATGAGGAAAGTCTAGAAATAAATAAACAAATGTTGCCTCTATATAGAAATAATCTCCTAGGTATTTTTGCTTCCATTCATAAAGAGAATTGACCATGTCTTGAACTTCTTTTGCTAATACACTGAACTTGAAAAACGTTGCACATGAACGCTTTCTCCTGGAGACACTGGTGTCTGTGATTAGGCTTCTTTTAGGACTGTCAGGCTGGTAATAAAAGGCCTTATGTTGTAGTGGTTTTGTGTTGGTCTGAGATCTGAAAGATCAAAAGTTCAACACCAACAGCCTCTCTGAGGGAGAAGAACAGGCTTTTCTACTCCTGTAAAAAGTTAGAGTCTCTGAAACTCACACGGGTGGTTTGGCCCTGCCCTACAGGGTCAATATGAATTGGCATGGACTCAATGGCAGTGAGATTGGTTTTAGTTTGGGGTTTTTTATTGTCAGACTGGTCACTCTCTATGTGCATCTCTCTGCCCCCTTTTCCCCCTCATTCATTCCTCAGGGAGTCTTCAAAGGCCCCTCTCCTTCACAACTATAATCAAGCCATCTCCTGATTAAAAATCTCAAATGTTCTTCATTGCCCCCAAGCAAAAGAGCAAGTCCCACTCACCTCTGCACCCTTGGGATGCAGCACAAACAGGGGATATGGTGGGGAGTTGATGAGCAAGCTAAATTACATTAAATATTAGTAGGACGCTTGGGACAAAGTACATCATATTTATTTTCTCTGTCACTTCTCCTTCACACCTTGTCCAGAGTACCTCTCCAAATTCATCGGTGACTACTGTGACTTTAAGTATTGCAATTTCATTTCCACACCCAGGGAACCTTTTTAGACTATCATTGACTCCTCTTTCTTTCTTCCTCTTTAAAAATCATTTTATTGGGAACTCATACAGCTCTTACCATAATCCATACATATATCAAATATATAAAATACATTTGTATATTCCTTGCCCTCATCATTCTCTAAACATTTGCTCTCCATGTAAGCCCCTGGCATCAGCTCCTCATTTCTTCCTCCCCACTCCCCTTCCCTCAAGAACCCTTGTTAATTTCTAAAATATTATTTTGTCATATCTTCCACTGTCCAACCTCTCCCTTCACCCACTTTTCTGTTGTCCGTCCCCCAGGGAGGGGGGTCATATGTAGATCTTTGTAATTAGTTCCCCCTTTCCACCTCACCCTCTTTCCACCCTCCCAGTATCGCTACTCTTACTACTCATCTTGAAGGGATCATAGTGCTTACACAACAGGCTGTTAACTGCAAGGTCAGCAGTTCAAAACCACCAACCACCTGGGAGAAAGACAGGGCTTTCTACTCTCATGAAGAGTTACAGTCTCAGAAATGCACAGGGGCAGTTCTACCCTAACCTACAGGGTTACTATGAGTCATTATCAACTTGATGGCAGTGAGGTTTTAAAAAAAAAGTATCTTAGGTCAGGGAATCTTTTGGCACTGTGGGAACAAGCTTGTTGTCCAAACCCAGGTGGTGTTCTGTTCTGATGGCAGAAGATGAGGCTGTATGCTCCTGTAGAGGTTTACTTTCTGGGAAACTCTGTACAGGGTCACTACGAGTTAGGATTGACTTGACAGAAACAGTGGTGTGTAATGTTAGGCAAGATGGTGCAGTGGTTGAGGTGTGTGGCTGTTAACAGCAAGTTTGGCAGTTCAAACTCACCAGCTGGTCTTTAGGAGAAAGATGTTGCAGTCTGCTTCCTTAAAGATTAGCCTTGGAAACCTGATGGGAAGTTATATTCTGTGTCATATTCTGTGTCACAGGCTCTCCTCCACAGCAGTGGGCTTGCTTTTGATTTGTGTTGTATTAACTTCAGTCTAATGCTCTTTTTAATTTGAAAAACTCTTTAAGGTGGATTAATACCTATGTTCATTTATATATGTAAGTATCCTTCTTTCTAGGATTCAAAATCATTACCAAAAGACTGAGAGATGATCGAAATTTTTGGACTTGAGCACTCAAATAATTTTTACACGTATATAACCATTTGTTTAGCATTTTATTTCACTATATCAGCCCTACGTGGTCTAAAATGCTTTTCAGAAAATTGAATAATCAAAGCTAGGATGGCTGGTTTATTTACCTCATAGAAGCTCAGTTTAAGCCTATCTGCAATTCTCCTAACCACTTCCACACAATTTTCAGAATATGAATGCCTGGGATTGTGCTATTGATACTAATATCAGGACAGGGGACAGAAGGACGAGGTGTCTCTGGAGGAGTCGGTAGAGGAATGAACAAAGATACTTGTGCAATGTTGGATATTTCTGACTTCAGATTGACCTCATCAACAGCCTGAACTGCCATGAAGAGATCCGTGCCATTCTCGAAGGTGATGTTTTCTGGCTGAAACATGAAGACTTCTTTGGAGTTGGCTTCCTTTGGGATCAGGTCAGTAGTATTTACTTGAAGAGAATTGTCAAACTTGTCTCTCAGATCAAGAATACTGGTACTTATTCGAATAATATACCTGTGAGCTAAAAACAAAATACAAACTGTAATTCTCAAATCTTCAAATATAATTCTGCTAGAAGTTATACCCCACCCACAAGATTTTAACGAATACATGTAATCAGTGGTCCATATTCATAAGTGTTAACATCTTTTCGGCAGTCTCTATTTGTACTTCCTGACAGAGACATAGAACAGGCATGATTTAAAGCCTTGGTAAACTTTCCTGGGCAGAAGTCATGGTTGAGATCAATGGTTTATAAAAATTTTTTTATTACTTATAGGGAATTTCTGGTGCTGCTGAAATGTACACACGAATCACTCCGGGATCTTAAACTACACAGTAGGTCTGGGATGGGGCCTAAAGTTCCACATATCTAACAACTTCCCAGGTGATGTCTAGGCTGCTCATTGGAGGACCACCCTTAGAGAGACAAAGTCTGGTGGGGCCTGAGGTTACTTGCAAAGCATTGCTCTACCTATAGATATTCCAGCCCTTCCTCAGAAGCCACTACTGAATATAAGTGGGAACTAACTGCCATAGAGTCAAATCTGGCTCTATGACCCAAGGACTCAACTCTGACTCTGCATTTCCAGGATGGTAACTTTTATGGGAGTAGAATGCCTCCTCTTTCCCCTGAGGAGTGGCTGGTGGTTTTGAACTGCCAACCTTGTGGATCTTAGCCCAACATGCAACCACTATAACACCCGGGCCTCCTTCAGCAACACTGCATAACGGACAAATTAGCAGCCTAACATGTAACCACTATGTCACCAAGGCTCCTTAAAGCATTTTCATCTCATAATAACCTTTTATTTGGTTCTAAGGATTCGTAAGTTTTTAAGGGAGTAGACAGCCTCATGCCCTCACCCCTATGATGATTCAATCAAGTGGTGAATTGAACCCTTGCCCTTGAGGTTAACAGTAAAATGGTTACCGGAAAGCCCCTGCCGGGCTCCTGGATATACAAAACTTATTAAAGCATCGGTTGGCAAAATTTTGGAACAAAACAAAACAAAAAACGAGCTTTTGTCTTCATAGTGGACTATTTTAGCCCTAAAGGTTTTCAAAGTGCAAATATCTCATTTTAAAATCTCTGACTTGCGTTTTAGAGAACTTTCAAGATCTTTTCTGCCTTTGACACGAACTGTAATTCTCAAATATGAAAGCTGATGCTTAACCACACGCCGGCCTGTCTCATTCCCTTCCATTTATGTGCTTTGCTGGTCAACTCCTTTACTGGGTCCACACCGTACTGGGCTTACCTCTCCCATGGTCGTAATCATCCCCAGGAGCTGTCCATGTCAGATTAATGAGCCTTTCCCCTTGGATATTTGCCTTCAGGTCGGTGATTTTACATGGTGGGAAAAGATCCGATGTGGGAGACGCTGGAACCCCAGAGGCCACAAATGACCCCCCAGAGGATGTTCTGCTGAAACACACTTGTTTGCCTTCAAGCTCTTTCTTATTGTTTTCAGGTCTTGGTGGATTCCATTTAATTTTACCTGCATTAAACAGACAAACAATTGATTACATGGGTAGCTATAGCCTCTTCCTACAGACTCCTCTCCTCTCCTTCCCTGCCTCCCACACAAATGCTCATTTACACTTTGAATGGCAAGATGCCAAATCAGGTTGAATGGGTGGGGACAAAAATAAAGAGAAGCAAGGTTGGCCACCAAACATCCGTCTCCTGGGTATTCAATAGAACTGGCTGTGGGAGATTCTTCTCAGGACATTTGTCTTGGAATCCACCCTCTCCCTATCCCAGTATCCTGCTTGTCCATCCTGATACTAACCTTCTCCAATATCTGGTCAAAAACTGTCCAGACTTTCCACATTTGTGTTTTATCTTTCTTACTGGATTGCAGTGGCTTATCAAATGTTTTATAATCGGAGTTTGAAATTTTTATGCTTTGAGTGACTCCTATTAAAGAGGAAATCGATCACAAGGATCGACATATAACCCCCTCCCTCAGGGGGGCGAACAACAGAAAAGTGGGTGGAAGGAGACAGTGGTTGTTGTAGACATGAAAAAAACGTTAATTTATAAATTATCAAGGGTTCACGAGGGAGGGGGGAGAGGAGGAAAGTGTGCTGATACCAAGCTTTCAAGTAGAAAGAAGATGTTTTTGAAAATAACCATGGCAACATTTGTACAAATGTGCTTGACACAACGGATGGATGCATAGATTGTGATAAGATCTGTAAGAGCCCCCAGTAAAGTGATAAAAAAGAACTATGTTCTTATACCAATTTGTTGCATCCTTATTACAAGTTTTCCTAAAATTAGATCTAGGGTTAAAAAAGGGCTCATTATTTGGAGTTTCCAGACTCTCTTTTCAATAAGTATTAATCTAACATGACATGTTTTAGAATCTACTCTCTCTTAAGCTCTATTTCTTTAGCACTTAAAATTTTTCTTTTTAAAGAAAGATTGACTATTGTCCTCATTAACCTATTCTGGGGCCAAGATGAAGTGGGTGCTCTGACAGGTTGTGGGCCAGCGTTCACCACCAGCACGCCAGGGGTAGAAAATGGCATATGACTTCTCAATGAGGAGTGGCGCTATCGCTCTGAGCTAAATCGACCCCAAACCTTCCTAGCCTCGATTTCCTTCACGGTAAAATGAGATTCTAGGAGCATTAACGGTGCCTCTATAAGTAAAACAGCCACAAAGCAATGTTAGACACAGCCACTAAGCCTTTCCTCCTTCTCCCAAGTCAGAGAAAGGCCGATACGAATGAAAGAAGGTGAAGCGCACGTGGAAGCATCCGGAAGCATGGGTGTCTTTTAAAGCATTGCTCCCACGGTGACTTCTGCTCCAGAGCAGCACATCCCGGAAAGCCCTCCCTTCGCTGAACACACACCCAAGTCACGGGGAACGAGGGGGGTATGTTGTGGGTGCTGTTCTCCTTATTAGACACCGACCTCAGGAAAACAAGCTGCCCAGGGCAGAGGAGATATTGAGGGGACACAGGAAAACTCAGTCTTGACCCCAATCCCCACTCTAGTGCAGGGCAAGGGTTTATAACAAAAATTGGTGCGTTCTTATTGATTCCTTGGAGAAAATATTTCCTACCTGCATATTAGGGGGCTTTAAAATGAACTAAATGCTGCCAAACTACCAGCCCTAGCTGCTCTGCAAAGGATCAGATGAGAAGGTCTCGGATCGAGTGGGATAAAAATGAAGGACAAAACTCAACATCACAAAAGAGACCAGGCTGACTGGTTGTGAAGAAACACGTGGGACCCCCTAGGATTCTGACTTAGTCACCCTTTATGTCCGGACCTGAACCCACCCCTGCAGCGAAGTCATCAACCATGTAAGGTCAAAAGAGCAGGATGTCCCCAGTGGCAAAACTCAGAGGGTTAGCAAAGAAGGAATAGAAACAAGAAAGTCAGGGGGAAAGTAGACTAAGTGAGGGCACATGGACTGCATGGCAATGGATAAGTTGGAACAAAATGTCCATGGGCTGTGGAATGTAAGCCGATGATCTGCTGTGTAAACCTTCACCTCATTCCCAATAACAATGTTTTTAAAGTTCCTGGAAAAATGGAATGAAAAGCGAATGAAATATATTCATAAACTTTTTGAGGTCTCCTTGTCCATGTGGGTGCAGTGTGATGGCTAGGATTATGCTCACCCACTATTTTCCTTGCTCTAAGTAGGAGACACAAAAGGAGAGAGGAATATAGAGATGTCTGATAATGATACTGATACAGGTAAACAAGTGCTAAATGATTCCTTTTGACTCTATGGGCATACCAGTCCTATCAGTGGAAAGAGTTTCATTACAAAATGTTTTAAAATTTATTTTGAAAAATAAAAAACATTCGTCTATACTAGGAACAACTTATCAGATATATATCGTGTTTATTCCTCATAACCATTCTACGAGATAGTTACCGCTATTTTTTTTACAACTAAGGAGAAGCCTAAAGAGACTTCCAAAATAATTAAGTTGGTGGATGACGGAGATTTGAAACACGGCAGCCCCAAAGAATGTGTGATCTCTTGGCTGTGCACTGTGGGTGATTTTGCTTTCTAGGGCACCTTGAATGATGAATGGAGAGGATTCGGATGATCATGGCCGCAGGGCTGCTACTGGCAGAGCGAACACAGATAAGGGATGCTGCTGAACTTTCTACCAGGCGAGGAGAGTCCTTCCCCCAGCAAAGAATGATCAGACTCAAAATGTCAATGGTGTCAAAGGTGGGCAACACTGATCTAAGCCCTGCACTGTTCTAGCGCAGATGTTTGATGATTCCTTCTTGATCCTAAGCCTTTTGTTCAAGCTGGGTCTTTTATTACAGATTACTTACCATTCTCAATCCGGGCAGGTATGTGCCAGGCGCCATTGGGCACCTGTCTGGCTGCATTTACTCCTCCCAGAGCCCGTACTTTTAAACTGTACCTTCCATTTGTATCATAAGCCGTAAAATACCTTGAGTAGACACCATCATTCTTAGTAGCATCAGCACCTTGAAAGGGAAATTAAAACTTGATAAATACTTCAAAGAGACCTGGGTATTTGTATATTTCCAATTCTCCTGTGGGTTAAAAATTTTCACAGCAAAGGGAAGAGAAACATAGTATTATCTTAAAAAGAATCTGACTATGTTAAGAATGAAGAATATTTTCTTTTACTTATTGATCTCTGCTTTGCAATTGTGGTTTCATGCATATATGTTCAATTTTCCTGAAGAGTTGTTTTTCTCCATAAAATTAGAGACCCTGTCATGGGTCTCTGTCACAGGCCTCATAGTGCTAACAATAGTGTGGCGGTAGTGTGGTGAAGGAAAAATAAAGACAGAGAGAGAGATATTGAGGATTGAATACAAGATAACTACTAATTGGATGTGGAATAACTTCTGGAAACCTCCCTAGAGCCTTTAGGTCTCAAAGACTTGAGCCTCTAATGCATTTTGGAATAAACAAAGACAGTCTTCTATTTCAACAACTTGTATTTTCCTAGTTGCTTCTTGAAAAAGAAAGGCCTTTTTTCCAATTATGGGGGGTGGTTACCTGCTCCATTGTCCAATAATTCCAAGCTGACTGTTTTCCCATTCGCTGATTCAATGAGGGCTGTGACAGTGGCTCTGAGGATGGGCCTGGCTCCTTGGCGAATGTTTGCATAAACCACCATAGGGCTGGGGAATTTGCCTGTGTCTTTGTTCATCTTGGAGGTGACCGTGATTGGAGGGATGGTAGCACTTGATGGGCGAGAAGTCACTGTCAAAGTCAGGGTTTGGGAGCTTGCTTGCAGACTGTACTTCCAAGTACCAATCTGACCGAAACAAATAGAGACACTTCTTGTCAGTAACTATCCTTCAATATCACCTGTAGAAAAAGCCTGCCCGCTGCAGCCATGTTTGCAGCCTATCTAAGAAGAGGTGGGCATTTTTATACTCTGACAGTCCAGGGAGACTTTGGTGCGGCTGCACTTCCTACATCCTTCTTAAGGGCAAGAAAACTCTAGTTATAAAAATGAAGACTGAAACCTGTATCTTTACTATATCATTGGTTCTCAAAAGTAGGATCAAATTGATGGATTCTTGAGGTAGAAGAAATCGCTTTCTTGACCTTACAGCTTCAGGAACCATTTTACATGATGATCGTGAAAGGTAAAAGTGTTCCCTTTTCTACCTGTATAGAATATCACCAATCTCTTGATTTTTAAGTTTTTTGTTGTTTATTTATTTTTTCTTTTAAAAAACCTTTTTATTGGCATAGAATTCCCATATCAAAAATTCAGTACCTCAGCCACATCAAGAGGAGTTGTACTAATTTCATTTCTCTTGTTACCCCATCATTCTTAATAATTTCTCCTGGATGAGTATTTTCCCTGTTTCTCTGTTTGATTGAATCCTATCATCTCAGCAACTAGCAGCAGTTAAAAAGCTACAACAGTCCCATAAAACTGTATTTTATGTTGTCAAGTTATACGAAACCAAGAAAGCGATTCCATACCTCAGCAGTGCCTGAGATTTGGAGGTAAGCCATTTTGGACTGGGAGTCCACCACAAAGCCACCTTGTTTCTTTCCACTGGGGTCCCAGAGGAGGATGTGAGGAGGCTGTGTTGTCCAGGTGACAAGAAACAAAGTGTCCTTTCCCACGGTGCTGTCCACAATCACTGTGCCGTTCATCCACTGGTTAGTTTTGAGGGCCAACCCTTTACTCTCGAGCTATTAAGAAAACAACTATTTACCCTCAGGAAAATGCAGTTTCCATCACCTGGGCTCTTTCAGCCTGTCCTGGTTGCCACCTGCTTCCGTCATTGGCTGCGGTGCTGCCCCGCTCCCGGTCTTGCTCCCAACCTCTCATGATTTTGTTCATTTCCAGCTTTAACTTTGTCATTTGTGATTTTCACTCATACAGCCAAGTCAGTAAAAGAGAGAAATTGTTATAAAAGCATCTTAAAAAAAGTTGTCTTTTTAAAAATAGTCCCCAAATTTTAAAAGACAACTTAGTTTTCTTGGGCTTTAAACCCAGAAGAGATTTTCTGATTGCTATCTGGCTGAGAAACTGAGGCCCAAAGAGATTATATGCTTTATCCAAGGTCATCAAGTTCATGGCAGGCCGAATTTACACATACGATGCCTAAATTTACAAATAAGCTGGTCACAATACCAAGTACTTTAAGCCTATTATGTGAAAATCTTGGCAAATAATAGGGGGTTGAGGTTATGGAAAAATAGAGCAAGTATCCTCTGAACACATGTGCAGAAAAATTATAACGGAGCTGATCTATTCTGTGGGCACTCGTTAACACTTGCTGGAAAAGAAGTTTGGGAGTCGCTATATACATATGTATACATGTATTGGAGTCACTATATCTATACTGTCGATTTGTATGAAGGAGTCACTCAGTATTATTGCCATTTAAGTAAACATGGATTTCCCCGAATTTTAAGGACAATGTCTCATCAGACCCAAACCTTCTGATTTTATCCACTACTGGAAGAGTGTAGAGCTTGGGGTTTCTAACCACGATATTCTCTTTCTTGGCTTTGGTAATTTACAATCATGAAAAAGCCACAGAGTAAGAACTCAGACCTGGATGGAGCGCTGGGAGAGGGCACCATTTCCTGACGACAGGGCTCCGAAAGCGTCTATGAGGCCGTTGTTCTGCGCTTGATCCGAAGCATACGTCTGCAAGCCTCCTACAATGCAAGTATATTAGCGGAAGTTATTTTCTAGAAAGCAACAATCTGACAAAGTGTAGCTATCATTGAGGTTAAAAAACAAAACCAGACTGCCATTAAGTAGCTTTTGACTCAGAGTTGTTTCCAAGATGAGAAATCCCTGAGGGAGAAGACAGTCTTGTCTTTCTTCCAAGCAGTGTTGGGTGGATTCGAATCATCGCCTTTGTTAGCCCACAGCATCAGCAGAGCCTACTTATGCGAGAGCCGAATAGGAAAGAAGCACGCCACTGCATTATTAAAGTATTAATAGAGACAATTCAAACAGGGACTCGATTAACCCATAGAAGGAAAATATTGAAATAATAGCCACAACAACGTCTCAGCTGTCTGTCCATTTTGACTATCTGCAAAGCAGCCATGAATGTCTGGCAAGACACATTTATTGTCATGGATGGCATGTGTTTTCAGGTAAGGTAAATCTGTGAAGCCTGCCCCCAAGCCTATTGATATTTCCTTATTTGAGAGAGATGGGCTTTGGGGTTTCTCCCCAAATGAGAGGCAGCAGATTGGAAGATGTATAACTAAGACCCAGGAATAACAGCTGAGAAAGGGGCGGCTAGAGAAAGTAACAATGTGTAGTCATGATAAAATGATAAAGCACCTGGCAGTCTGGGCCGGTTAGAATAGGCGGAATTCAGGGCGAGCATGTGCAGGCACGCTGAACGATGCCAAGCCAGCCGGTGCTAAGGCTGCATCGAAGTGCCGGGTTGATAGCCGCCCAGGGCCAGGTGCCTGCATCTCTCTCCAACTGCTTTGCGGAGGTCAAACGGCCCTTTCACAGAGGTCGCCCCATTCATCACAGTAGCCAACGAAAATAATTGTATGATTGGCCACCACACCATGAGGAACAGGGTGGCGGCATTAGGAAGGTTGAGAACCACTCAATTGCTGGAATTGTTGGCAGCTAATCACCTACGGATGCTTCCTTTTTCAGAGAAATTTCCTCATCTAGATTGAGGATGTGTCCTCTCTTCCCCGCCCCCGCCCCCATAGTCGACTGCGAGAACACCGGGGTCCACAGGGCCAGTCGTTGACTCAAGATGGACAGTCTGTGAATTTGAGATGCAATTCCTGATGAAATCTCCGCCCATCCCCTTCCCTCCACGAAGTCACGGGTTTTCCGTGGCCTCTGAGTCCATATCTGAATTCAGATCCTTCCTCTTGCCCTAGCCTGCCCTTGTCTTCCCCTTTCTATGAATCACACGCCCGAGACGCCCTCTCTTGAGCTGCGTCCGCAGCAGGAAGCCGGGCCAGGACACAGCCGTGCTGGGAGCAGACACTCCTGCCCCGTTAGCCGGCTCCAAGGCACGTCTGCGTAATAATGGACATGCAACCTATTGTAACCCCATGCTTGTAGATGAGAGCTAGAAGCACTGTAAACGAATGCGTGCAGGAGAAGCTGCCTTGTATTTCCCAATTTCAGGGTAAACTTCTGCCCCTTTCGACCTTTCCTCACTCGGCTCTTTGCCAGCCCCACCCTAGGCTCCAGTCGCAGAAGCACACTGATGGCTGCTGTCCAGGCTCCCTGGCCTTTCCTTGGGACTTCCCCGTAAAGGCCCAGCTCACACGGTCAGGGAGGGGCAAGGGGAGAAAGGGGAAACCCATCACAAGGTTGGATATATAGCTCCCCTTCCACCCCCCAGAAATGGGACAAATAACAGAAATGGGGGTGAAAGGAGACAGTGGACAGTGTAAGGTACAAAATACTTAAAACAATAGATAATTGATCAAAGATTCACGAGTGCAAGGGTGGGGCACGGAGAGGGAAAAAGAGAAGCTGATACCAAGGACTCAAGTAGAAAATGTTTTGGAAATGATGATGGCTATGTATGTACAAATATGTTTGATACAATTGATGTATGGAATGTTATAAGAACTGTAAGTGCCCCAAATAAAATGACTCAAAAATAAAATAAAATAAAGGCCCAGATCAGCTGTCACCCTCTCTACCCTTCTCCTTCCTCATTAAGCCAATGGCTCCCTTCTCTGTTGACCATTGTATGTTCTCCGGTGAACATTGCGCTTCGTAATAATACAAATATTCGTATTACTGAGTGCCTTGTCATTTCTCTGCCCTGTGTCTCATGGTTGGCTGCCAGTGGTTCCTGGTTAACTTATGAGATACACCTACCCACCCACCCCCGCCCCCTGCTCCTGCCCTGCGTTCTTATCAGGGAAGAGGGTCTGAGTCCCTCCTACATTGCCTTGCTGGTCCCATCTTCTCTATGTTTGCCTTGCTAGCAGGTCCCATCTTCTCCCTCCCTCCTAGGACCAACTCACCACATTGATGGCGACCCTATAGGGTAAGGTAGGAAACTATAGGTGATTTGCCTGTAGGTGAGTTTCTGAGACTGTAATTCTTCACAGGAGTAGAAAGCCCCATCTTTCTCCCTTGGAGTGGCTGGTGGTTTCGAACTGCTTACCTTACAGTTGGTAGCCCAACTTATAACCACTACTGCCACCAGGGCTTCTAGAACCAAGGTCTTAAAAAATGGGTAGAGTCAAATCTGATGGCTATTTGGAGGTAAAGGTAGTTAGTTATCCATCATAGTCTCTCAATCTGTGGCCAACCTCACCCTTCCCCTTACTCCCAGCACCCGAAACTTCCAGTCCAGGGGAGAGACTATTCTTTGGGATTCAGCGGATCATCCTTCACCTGTCATTTTGGACAGTTCCTCCAGTTCTTTGGCTGCAGAGGGTCCCAGGGCAACGGTGTGAATGATGGCCCCACTCTGCTTCACCTCGTTAAAGCATGTACTTATAGTGTTGTCTTCCCCGTCGGTCAGCAGCACAATTTCAGATCCATCCGTCGGGTATTTTCTTCTGATCACCTAAGGGCACAGTCAGGTGTGAGTTTTCAGACGAAGGGTGGCCAAAGCGGTTGAGAAAATGACACTGGCAGTGAATCAGAGGAGATAGCTAGTGGAACAGACAAAAGTTCCAGGCAAAGTATAACCTCTCTGTCTCCAAATGATACCGTTTGAACCAGCTGCACCCCGGGAACTTGACAGGCAATGGGCTTTCTTTTGGGAAGCTGGATGCAGAGAGGGCTCTGTAACGTGGGATGCAGGGCAGTTCCAGGACAGGATAATACTGAGGAAGAGCCAAAGATAGTTTTTCTGGTCTTTCTGAACCCTGTCCTTGTCAGGTGTTCAAAGTTTCCCGGGTGCCTTCATAAAACATCCTCACATAGAGGGGAATATTAGACACAAGACAGATTTTGCTTTGTGTGATATACACCAGTAAGACCATCCTAGTTGTCTACGGCTAGCATTGGTCTGACTGGTCAGTATTCAGGCGAATGCATTGTTAAGAGACTCAATATCTCTCTGACTAAAGCAGCACATGCTTGTTTCCATTAACGCCCAGTTCCTGTTTATCCTGCGATATGTACATCTGAGCTCACATGATAGCTTTTCTGCATGGTGACGAGAAAAGAGTCCTTCTGCCAAGGTTGGATATACTTATAGCTCTCTCTCTCTCTCTCTCTCTCTCTCTCTCTCTCTCTCTCTCACACACACACACACACACACACACACGGAGAACTCAATAAAAGATTAGTGGTAACTGTTGAAGAAGAGAGAGATGAATTCCACTCCTTCTAGCTTCCAATAAAAATTTTTTTTAAAAGGCAAAACAAGACCCCGCGGGGAGGGAAACAGCCGCCTAAGGAGTATATGCAGCCTCCTCTGTCTGGACCAGAATCTCAGAAAGAGGACATGTGCTACGTAGACCGAGATGGAAGTAAGCAGAGGCGTTTCCTGCCGTATTCCCTGTTGGAACTCTGAAAGGAAGCTGCCTCATAGATAGCCTGTGGTGGCATGGCAAGAGAGCAAGACTGTAACCACTGAAGTGTAAAGGAGTGAAAGAAATCTGTCAGTCATGACCCTGGCCTTGGTCTGACCAGGCTGCAGGACAGGAGTCCAGAGAAATGTTCCTTTGCCCTTACTTCCATCACTGTCATGGTCACAGAGAACACCCAGAAGTCCCCAAAGGATGTTTAGGGGGAATTGCAAAGTACCTTGCAATGGAGGCTAAAGGTTGGACAATCAGGCTGGGGATTCGGTGGAAAATGTGGTGGAGCTTTAGCCTCTCTTCCAATAGTGAGAGTCCAATTTGGCTGAGTCACCCTTAGAAGGACCACAGGGACTTGATCAAACCAAAAGAACAAGCCAGATTCTAGTGGCCACAGCAAGGAGATCATGACAGACCTGACTAGGTTCCTGCAGAAGAAACTAGCAGGGGTCTCGAGGACAATGTAGGACGAAAGACCTTTTATCTCATTAGCCTAACCCACACCACCTCCCCTAATCTCACATCCAGAATTGATTGGAACTTTCTAAATTCATAGAGTACCTCTTACACTCCGTCTCTCACCCTTTGGAGTAGAAAAGGCTGAGCCAAGAGTTCTCTCTCTACTATGACACCATCTGACCCCAGTCATCCACCCCAGGACTGTGCATGGCAGCACTTTGGTGGGACCAAGCAGGAACTCCATGGCCCGTTTGCTTCTCTCATCAGAATTTGGGTGTGTGGCAGAGGCCACCGAGATGGACAAAGACATCTGGAGAAGGGCTATGCAGCGGGCTGTGCACGGAATAGAAGCTACCTTTCGGAACCAAGCTGTCATATGCAGTCAAAGGGCCACAGGGACAGAGAGAATGTGAGGAAATGGTTGAATTCACATCAAATAGCAAACTGGAAACTCCATGTTCTGATGGGTTTTGCTTGGGAATCTGGAACTGCCCCACCAATGTGTGTTGTGTACACAAGCAGACAGAGGGGGCATTAGTGCCAAAGTCACAGTGAATGTTCTGAGCCCTTAGATAACTTCTGATTAGCCTCTTGTCTTTGTCATGAGGCTCTTTGATCATGTTCTATATGTTGGGGTGATTAAACACAAGGCATTATTATCAAATCAAATAAGTAGCTTCATTTAAGAAGTATTTATTGAGAACCTCTAATATAAAAGATATTATTCAGGGGTAAAAAGATAAGTTCTTACAGATAAAGAACTTTGCCTAAGTGAAAACCATGAAAAAATGTGGACCCATTATTAGAATTTAAGACAGAATAACCTATAAATCTTAAGGCATCTGAGAGAGTCTCAAAATTCCATGAAAAAAAATTCCATGGTCTTTTCAAGTCCATGTCCAGGAACTTTTTGAAGCCCCCTCATAAATATATATAAATATATTTCTATTTATCTATGCATAGAGTCCTGGTGGGGCAAAGTTTAAGCGCTCAGTTGCTAATCAAAATGTTGGTAATTCATTCTACCGAGCAGTTAGTTGGTAGAAAGAGTTGGTGATCTGTTCTCACAAAAATTATAGCCTCCATAGCCTTATGGGAAAAGTTCTGCATGGACTTGCTGTGAGTGGACCTCTACTGGATGGAACCAAACAACAGCATCGACACCTATGTCTCTATATAAGGAGCCACGGAGATTCTGGATGAGGAGCTTGCCTGGCAAAGGCATAAAAGCTCTGAAGGATGAGTATTCCACTTACTAATCATAGGACACCTAGAACAGACTCTCTCCTATTTGAATTTGGTGCCATAACCCAAAGAACCAAACCCACTGCCATGAAGCCGATTCGTGATGGCCTCATATAAGGTTTCTGATCCTTTCAATCGGTTTTGGGGCAGCTAACTCCATCTTTTCTCTGGAGGAACTGCTGATGATTTGAACCACCAACCTTGCAGTTGCAGTCCAAATCTCACCCCACATCGCCACGAAGGCTCATAAAAGCTATGGTATGGAAGACTTTAAATATTGTATGGGGGATTTCTGTCCCCACTCCCCCCTTAATTTTATTGATAACAAGGAGACAGCGATCTCAAGTAGAGGGGTGACATGTTCAGACGAGCTCTTTGGAATCAATGCAGCCACAGTCTGTAGTTCCTGAGGCTTCAATTAGCAACCCAGATGCTTGCTCAGAAAGATGTCTGACATGCCAGTGTAGGATGACCAGTCGTCCCTAAGTATGACCATGACTCATAGCTTCTCATTGCCACAAGAAGGCACCTTCTCCTCTATAAATAACCCTATGCTCTTTTCCTTCATATGTACTCACTAGAGGGTGTCGTATAGACTTATTTGTGTGACTGACCACAAGGTCAGCTGTTCAAATCCACTAACCTATCCGAGGGAGAAAAACAAGGCTTTCTGCTAATGTAAAGATGGACAGTCTCAGAAACCCACACGGGTGCTTCTACCCTGTTGATAGAACCCCTGTGAATTGGAACCCACTTGATGGCAGTAAGTTATTTTGTTTTGTAATTACTGTTCCTCCTTCAATGACATGGTGCCTTCTGGGACAAGAGAGACGTGCATTTTACCCTGCTGGTTTCCTCATTGTCCATCCTCGTATTTGGCATGTGAAGGCACGCCATGCACACTTTGAATGCAGGCATGCATGCACACAGAAAAGCCTGAATGAGCAGATGCTTGAAACCACAAACAGACGAACAAGTTAGGTTAAAAAGCTTTGGAGCTCTCTAACGTTTGCATCACATGCACCATTTATCTGCCCTTGTGGGGTACATTTAAAAAATAATAATGTTAAAATTAAACACTAAACATGGAGGGAAAAGCCAAGAATGAACATTCCTCTGGGAAGAAGGCATCCGTCCCCATTGGCAAGCCAGGAGAGGGGAGCAAGGCTTACGGTAAACGCCGATCGAAGGCCGGAGCAGATGGAAGTGCCTCCTGCAGCCACTGTGGGTAAGCTGGCGATGAGCGCATCTCTGTCCGCGCTGCTCTGGATTTGCCGGAGCTCGCTTGTGACGTAGGCAGCGCTGTCAAACGCCACCATCCCAACCCAGGACCCCTGCTCAACCGTCTGCAGCAGGAAAAGCTTGCCCGCTTGCTTCAGTCGGTTCAGGCGGTCGCCGCTCTGATTGGAGACACAGAAGAAAGCAGATGGCTTTGAGCTGGCCAGGCGTGACAACAGAACAGGCTAGAGGGGATTTGGTAGTGGTCCACTCAGTGTCTATAAAGGATCACGGGCTTACTTGATATCCTTGTCTGGGGGAATATTTCTTTTTCATAATTAACAGCAACTTTGTGTGGAATTTTAGGGCCTTTGTATATAGATAGCAAAAGATCAGCCCAAATGGGCAACCATTAGCATAGTGCTTAATAGCTCCATTGTGATGATTAGATTACCACACATGGAGACATGTGTTTCAGGGGGAACTGCGTATGGCTGTGATCTTTCAGAAGCAGATCACGAGGTTTGTCTGTCTTCTGATGTGCATCTGGGTGGAGCTGAACTGCCAACAGTTCAGTTGGCAGCTCTGTACCTCCCAGGAACTCCTAATAGCTCTAGAGACCTATGTAGAGGTATTGGGGTTGTATTGCTAGTAAAATATTTTAAAAATCAGCTTCTGTAACACATTAGATCAGGGGTCCTGAAACTATGGCCCGCGGGCCACATGTGGCCCACTGAGGACATTTATCCGGCCCACCAGGTGTTTTTGCCATCGTTGCCTGTCCCGCTTAGCAGCCGACTGCTTTGCAATGTGCATAGGAATTTGTTCATAGTTTTTTTAAACTATAGCCTGGCCCTCCAACGGTCTGAGGGACAGTGAACTGGCACCCTGTGTAAAAAGTCTGAGGACCCCTGCATTAGATAACCATATTGAAAGATAATTGAATTGGCTTATGAAATAGTTGATGCTGAATCATGAATAAAGTGGAGGCAGATTTTTTTGATGAACTGCTGTTGTAAATATTCTGGGGTTGTGTTTATTCCCAGCCAGTTCCAACTTCTGGCCTATTGTACCATAAGGTTACCTATCTGTGTGCTTATTGGAAGCAGTACCCAGAAGAATGAGCCTCGTGGAACGTACCGCCATGCTTCCAGACTTATCAAGTACTAAACACACAATTCTCTGTCCGATCTGCAGCAATGAGAAGGTGGGCGTAGGTGGCTGTGTGTTCATAGGCGTCGTCTTCTGAAAGTCGTCCGAGTCCCGGATCACTTCCCACACGCTCCGGAGATTGCACTTTTGGTTTTGCTGGTTTGGAGCTTCTTTGTTGTGATTTTTTTCTGTACAGAATTCAACCACCTGCAATTGTCCATAAAATGATCGAGGTGAATAGTATACATTGTGAATATTCTCTGGAAGTTTTGTGTGGCTATGGCAATGGGTGATCAAATCCAGCTGAGAAGTAGAGTACTGTGGGTGGGGCAGTTGGTGGCATTTAAGGAAGGATGGAGTCGTGTTTGACCTTGACCTCACAGGAATTGGCCTTGGGCTGATGCTGATTCTCCTCCTGCTGCCTTGGTGGGTTTTTTTGTTTTGTACTCACATACTGAAGCCCAGACTTGTTCACATAGCAAGGGAAATGGCTGAGATTTTAATTGTATTTACTGTGCATTCCAATTCTCTAATTAAACCTCCCTCCAAGTTCCCAGACTTGCCAGACTGTTTTATATCCCTCATGAAGCACATGTTGTTCCTAAATTCCACCAGGAAATGAATGGAAAACAATGTTGCATACAGGCATGCACTGGAACATGGCTATGCCATATTAAAACATGGTGAGGAATATGTGTAACACCTCATATCATGGATGGACCTCGAGGCTATTACACAGAGTGAATATAGTCCCCCAAAACAAATGTCATATGAGTCCACTACTTGAAAAAGTTTAGAAAAGGGTTACCCATGGAAAGAATCATTCTTCGAAGCTTCCCAGGGATGGCAGGGGAAGGAAGCCTCGATCACTAACCGGAGGGTAAACAGATACTCACTTGGGCGAAGGGAAAGGCAGTCTGCAATGATGCAGAGACCAGCGCAAAACGGTTAGTGCAAAGGGAGATCCTGGGAGCAGCACAAGAGTTAAAAACCAATAATCAAAAGTTCTCTCTTTTTCTCCCCTTCCTCCAGAGAACTGTTATTCCAAGCTGTGTGCCTTCAGGGCGCCCTGCAGAATCTTTAATAAAGTCCCTGTAACTTTATAGTACATTTATTGACTGTAAATCCAACTATGGCAGAAACCTTTCCCATTCCTTTTTGCTTCCTCAAAACTAGCCCAGTGTTTGACACATAATAAAAGCTCATATACATTTCTTAAAGTAACCTTAACCTGTCTTTGCCATAGTTTTCTTACCTGTGCAAGGAGAATAATTATCATGCAAAATTAAATAACTGTAGATATGCTCATGGTCACAGCATGCTGGGTATTTTCTCTTTTTTATGTGTTTATAAAACAACAACAAAAACCCAAACCCACTGCCATCGTGCTAATTCTAACGCAGAGTAGCCAGAGCTCGTGTGCATTTTGGGGGGCTGAAATAAAGAGGCACGGGCAGGAGCGCCCCCTTCAGGGAGTGTACAGTATGACTATTCAGTCAAAGATGCGAGATGCCAGGGTTCCAGATGGGAGCCCGTCTTTTCCCTTTTTCTGCCCAGGCCACTTACTTTGCTCCTAGTTCCACCTTGTCTGTGTGGACTGCTCAGGAAGGGAACCCGAGAAACGAGTGTGTCAGCCCTCCTCGACTGTACATAAAAGTTAGCTCCATGACTAATTCAAAATCCATCATCGTGGCCCTTCCTAGATGTTTCTGAAGAGTTCTGAGGGTACACTGTGGCAATGCCCGATGAAGGAATGGGACTAGTGAGCCAGGACATATCAACATTTAAACATTACAGCCCACTGTTAGGACTTGGTCAAGTTCTTTCCTTGGCTGGTCCTCCTTGGGGAGGAGCCGTGGTGCTGTAGAGCTCACGTGTCGGCTGTCGTTCGAAAGTGCCACCAGCTCGGGGGAGAAAGGCAGGGGCTTTCGACTCCACGAAGAGCTGCAGCCTCAGAAACCCACAGGGGTCGCTGATTCAGCATTTACTTCATGGTGGTGGTTGTTTGTTTGTTTTTCAATCGCAAAAGTTAAACATAGGTTTATATAAAGAAACTAGAAGATAAGAGAGACTCCCAATAAGTCAATTAACTGATAGTTTTAATCTTATTTTGTGCAAATATTCTGAGGTATGTCTATCTAGCATTAACAAGGACAATTAAGTCAAACTCACTCTCTAGGACCAGTTAGTCATAAACAAAACCATTAAAAGGTGATTTTAAAATTATTTGAAGTCATTATAACTATACATACTATAAATTCCCTAAGGACACAAGCACTCTGGGAGAGTGGAGGGTGAGTGGGCTGGAAAGGGGGAACCGATTACAAGGATCTACATGTGACCTCCTCCCTGGGGGATGGACGGCAGAGAAGGGGGGAAGGGAGACTCCAGATAGGGCAAGATATGACAAAATAACAATGTATAAATTATCAAAGGCTCATGAGGAAGGGGAGAGCGGGGAGGGAGGGGGAAAAGAGGACCTGATGCAAAGGGTTTAAGTGGAGAGCAAATGCTTCTAAAATGATTAGGGCAAAGAATGTACAGGTGTGCTTTATACAATTGATGTATGTATATGTGTGGATTGTCATAAGAGTTGTATGAGTCCCTAATAAAATGTTAAATAAATAAATAAATTAAAAACAAACAAACCTGAACATCTCAGCTAACAACCAAAAACAATTAGACAGGGCTCAAAAGAGCTCTTAGAAAGTTCAGTTAAGGGCTACTGACCATGTCCTTATTTATAGTCTCATCAAAAGATCGAAATCTTGGGTAAATATTTTTTAACTCAGAATTTTTTGCTATGTGCCTCTCAGGATGTCCAAAATAGTTCTGAGCACGTAGACTAAAAACTAGTGGGAGGGAATGAAGGAGTTAAAATGTGGATTGAAAGGCTGGGTCGGAGGAAGAGGGTGAGGCAGGAGCCGTCATGGCTCTGTGGAGTGAGTCGTAGCACAGTGGGTGACTTGTTGGGCCGCTCATCTTAAGGCCAGAGGTGTGAAACCATCAGGTGCGCTTTGGGGGTAAGGGTGGGTGGGGTGGGGCAGAGATGAAGCTTCTTACTCCCCCCAAAATTTACAACCTTAGAAAGCCACACCGACAGTTCTACTCTGTCTTACAGGGTCCCTCTGGTTCAGAATTGACTCAAGGGCAGTGAGTTTGCTTCTGAGTCTCTAACCACAAGGTTGGGAGTTCAAGCTCACCAACAGCCCTGCTCCTGTAATAGGCAGAATCGACTCAACGGCAGTTGTTAGGTGTCATGGAGTCAGCTCTGACTCCTAGCGACCCTGTGTACAACAGAACGGGAACACTACGCAGACCGCGCAGTCCTGTGTCACGCTCACGATTGTTCGTACACTTGACTGCATCTGGGCAGTCACTGTGTTGAGCTTATTATATATTATATATATTTTCTATTACAGCTGGTCTCACAGAGAATCAGCTCCCCACGGATGGTTCTCCTAATTTCCGATCCTCTCTCAGAGCACTGGGCAACAATCCTACTAAATTCACAGACCTATAGCAGATAGGGGTGAGGAGAGCGCGTGGTACTTACAGATTTAATACTCTGGTCGAACATTATGGAAGCCTTCTCAACCTGGTCTTTGTTGGGTACAAACTCGCACCCCTCTTCGTACTTCCCTGTTACCCTGTCCGGCCTACAATCTTTGGTGATGCAGCTGCCGCCTTGACACTTCTGTATGAGATTTTTACCCTTGATAGCTCCCGAACACCTGGAAACAAATTCAGGTTTGTTAAACTCTGTTCAGTTCCTGACAAAGGACCTTGTGTTTATTTTCAACTCATAATTTGAGAAATAAATATACCTTTTCAAGTATCAAAATTATTAAGTTTTATTTAGAGTCATTTCTGTTTCCTGGAAAGTACCCGAGGAGCTTCCAGAACGCACGGAATCTGGGTTTGTTTCTCTGCAGCAGGCATGTTGAATCAGGTTCAAAAACCCTAACAAACATGCAACAACAACAAAACCAAACCAACCTCACTGCCATCAAGTTGATGCTAACTCATAGTGACCATGTAGAACAGGGTAGACCTGCCCCTGTGGTTTGTCCAAGACTCTAATTTTATGGGAGTGGAAAGCCCCATCTTTCTCCTGAGGAGTGACGGGTGGTTTTGAACTCCTGTCCTTTCAGGGCACAAGCCAGCATGTAACCCACTCCACCACCAGGGTTCCGCAAGCAGGTTTATGTGGCTGTCCAATTTAATAGGGATCAGAGCCTCCAGTCACTACTCACCCTTGCTCCTCATTCCTGGAACATGATCCTCTACTTGCCCCCTCCCAAGTTCGCTCGCCCCTACAGTTTGCATGGTTCCGGTGAGCTCACTTCATGCTGTCAAGTCCGTTCCAGTGCCCAGGCGCTCTATGGACATGTTCCCCTCAGGTTTTATTATCATAGGTTCTATTGCTATTATAGGTGTCCTAGGGGCATAGTGGTTCTACCACCTGCAGTGTCTGCAGTTCAGAACCACCAAGCACTCTATGAGAGAGAGTCAGAGATCTCTACTCCCATTAAGAGCGACAGTCTCAAAAACCGCCAGGAACAGACCCACAGGGTCTCCATGTGTCAGCATCAACTCAATGGCACTGAGCTTGGTTTTGGGTTTGGGAGCTATTATATATGGGATGGTTTTCTTTCCTTTATTATACTTTTAAAGTATATAACCAATACATGAGCATTCTACAGAATTTGGAGAATAGCAAACAAACAAAAAAATAAGTATAAAGAATTTTAAAAAATCATGTCCCACATAAGAAAAAAAATGTTAGTATGTTTAAGTATTTCCTTGACAGAAATCTTTCCCATTCATTTTGCTTCCTCAAAACTTAGCCCAGTTCTTGCCATATAATAAAAGTTCAGTAGACTATTTTTCTTTCTTAGTAACCATAACCTTCACCTTCTTATCTGTGAAATGAGGATGATTAAGCAAAAATTAAATGACAATATATACAATATGGTCAATAAATTCAGCTGTTCCTTATTTTTAATGCTCGTCTTATCGTGCATTATATACATTGAGCTGGGTTTCAACAACGGGCCCCTGAAAACATGGGGCCAAAGCAACATCCGATTGTGTCATTTGTTTCCTATGAGCACTACACTGGGCCTAGTTCCCATGGTGAGCCATGGTTCATTTTAGTATTTGGTAAGTTCCACATCCCTTCCAGCTCTACTCACATCGACAAATCCACACAGGTATGAGAAGGCTTCAACAAGTTTGTGGGAAAATGGAATGAGAAGATATTGGAATTTTCCCATGACTTTTTTTGAAGCCCATTCCCATCATTCTGCCCTGGAGGCACTGAAGACCCAGTTTACTCTGTGTTGTTGATTCTGGTTTCAACCTGAAGTTTGCATAGCCAGGAGACATTGACTATTTCTTATGGTTGGTACACTAAAATTAAAGAGGGTACTAGAGAAAATGAATTCTAGATTTTAAAAATAAGATATAAGCTTGGTATTTTTAAAAGGTAAATCAATTAAAGAAATAATTGTTTGCAGTCTAAAATAGTTTATGAAACATTAAGTCAAAACATACATACATGACTGGTTTGTTTTTTCCATTGGATAAGTAGAACTTTTCGTCTTTATTGTATTCATCAAATACTCCCCATCGGAAATGAGCCCATTCATGGACAAATGACCTTCCTGTGAGAAAATATTTCAAACATTCATTTATAATCCCCAAACCAAAAACCTTTGTTGTAACATTGGTTCCTGCTTCTAGCGACTCTATAGTACAGGGAAGAACTGCCCACAGGGCTTCTGAGATGGTCTTCTTTATAGAGGCCAACTGCTTCATCTTCCTCTCACAGAGCATCTGGTCGATTCTAACCACCAACCTTGCTGTTAACAGCTAATCACTGAACCAGAGAACCAGTACAATGGTTACAATGGAAATAACATCACTTTCACACATGGGAGAAAACAATGGTTCTGAACATATAGTATGCTTTGATGTATTTACTTAAAAATTCAAGGCTTGGTTTTCTTAGGAAGAAAAATCTAATATGTAAAATCTATATGAAGGTAGTTTTTAAAATATAGAAATATTTGTTAAACAAAATACTAAACGTAAAGCTATTGTTACTCAACATATTCTCCATCTAGGTCTATTCCTTTCTGAAGGTATTGTTTCCATCCCTCTAACCCTTCCCTGGAGAATTTTTCACATTTTGACCTACACCATGTCAGGCCTCAAGTCCTGTTCCTTCTCAATGTTTTTGCGTTTGCAGAAAAAGAGAAGTCTGAATAGGGCAAGATCAGGGCTGAAGGGTGAATGGGGTAATTTTTCTCAATAAAATTCTCATAGGAAAATCCTTGCTACCCTGAAAGAATGAGCATTTGAAGAAAAAAAATCCTTGGCACGATTTTCATGGCCTTCCTCTCACCAATAGAGTTTTTAATCCTCTAAAGACTTCTTTATAACAAGTCCTCATGAATGTCCTGTATCCTTCAGGAAAATCTATCAAGATTACTTGCTTGGTATCCTTATAAAACAGCGCCATAATCTTCTGAGCTGACTCATTCATTAGCTGGCTCAGCAAATTCCCTAGAAGCCACTGTTTTGATTGGATCATTTCTTCTTAAGGCAAACTAATAACTCTGAGCTGATTACCTCACTGTTTGAACTTGACTTCTGCCATTTGCTGGTCACAGAGTCATGTTTGAACACATTTTTTGGATCCCAAATCCAGGCCTGAATGAATTGGAATCCAAGTAGTAATTTTTTTGTCCTACCATCATAAGTGGGTACTTTAGCTCATGAGATATCTTTTTTAACAATTTTATTGGTACTTCATCCAAATGTCATGCAATTCAGTCATTCAATCATACCAAGAAGAGTTAGTTGTGCACTTTTCACCACAATAATTCTAGAATATCTTCTTCCTTGTACTCTCATCAAATACTCAGGGGACATCTAGTAAGTGCTAGAGAAAGACGAAATAACTTCCATGTCTTCATAGAGCTCCTGGCCTGTTGCTGACATGCACACCAGATAACGACCATACCTGGCAATGTAACGGCAGTGTTGCAGGTCAGGGCTGGCTGCGGTGGGCGCCAGACATTCACTGGGCGATCGGGGCAGCAGCATCCACGGGGCCTCCTCCCACACAGCTCCTATCTAATCAAACCTCAGCCCTTGCCTACGCCTCCTTTGCCTTTTTGTTTCAATTCATGGCTGTCTGACCGCTATCCTCACCACTTACTGGAGTTGTCCCCATTTCACATCTGAATTACTGCCACAGTCACCCAACAGCCCTCTGTTTCCAGGTCCCCTGTGGAGCTCAGGGGGGAAACCAGCTCCTTAATATGGCAGAATCTGGGGCCTGCTTCTCTCCACAATCATATATCTTGCTGTTCTGCCCCACTCCAGATACTGATTCAGTCTGCATGTTCATAAGATTTATAAGACGAATGCACTCAAAAGTCTGAGAGCTCTATGCATCTTCACCATCTGGTGGCTCCCACTTGAATTGCAAGCAGGAAGATCAATTGACAGAAACTTAATTCCGTTTTAAAGCTCTCCATTTATCTGACTGGGAGCTTTCGTGGCACAGTGGTTTTGTGTTGAGCTGCCAACCACAAGGTCCGCAGCTCAAAACCACCTGCCACCATGCAGGAAAGAGACTTGGCTTTTTACTCTCATAAGCAGTTACAGTCTCAAAGCTCAAACGGACTGTTCTTATAGTGTCGCTATGAGTAGGCATCGACTCAATGGTGGTGAGTGATTTATTTCACCAACTTCCTCATTAGATTATAAACTCTTGGAAGATATAGAACTCAAGAAAATTACCCCCAAACCCTTCAACCTCATTGCCATCTAGTTGACTCTGGTTGATAGCTGACCATAGAGGAGAGGGCCCAACCGCCGCACAGGGTTCCAAAGGCGGCTCTTTTCCCGGAAGTAGAAAACCGTGTCCTTCCCCCTCAAAGCAGCTGGTGATTTTGAACTGTTCACCTTAAGGTTCGCAGTCCAATCAGTAACCTCGACACAACCATGGCTGACGGTGCTCAGTAAACCTCGCTACGAAGTGAGCAAAATGAAAAGGTATCAGTGGCATTAACATCTCCCTCAGGAAAAAAGAACACATTTTTTTCTTATTTTTGTCATGCATAACTGAAAAAAGTTCTCGAAACAGCAAGGAGAACAGGCTTTAAATAACTGCTTTTGCTGGCAGACCAGTAGCCTCCTTGATATCTGGATTTGAAATGAGATGAAGGTTTAGCTTGTAGAATTGGGCTCGATGCTATCCTGCATTTTAACATGTAATCATTTTATTTTATCATTGACTATCGATACATAAATATTAAACTATTCTGAAGTTATCCGATGCCATGAAAGATGCTATAAAGGTACTTTAGTTTATTGAGTTTGTGTGCCCTTGACAAGAATAATGTTATTGTTGATCCACTTTGAACATAAAACTATGAGAAGCACAGTCGACTATTTCACGTGTAACCATACCTTGTGGTCCATACTCAAGCAGCTTTTTCCCTGCCAGGAAGTCAGGAGTGAAGTAAATCTTTTCGCCCTTTTCTCCACAATTTCCTATCTGCTCCGTGTAGGGCATATCGTCACCTGGGGGGTTGGGGACGGCAACCAGAACATCGGCCTGGAATGTAAGAATATGACAAATTTTCATTATATGAATTGACCAAATTCAAATACTTTCACTTGGTTCTAGAATATTTCTATTTATGAAACGTGGACTAGAAGAGAGAATTTAATTTGAAAAGAAATAACTTGATAATCTCACATTTTTTAGCGTTTCGAGCTTGGGTCTCACATACTCAGGCTTTGTCTTCCACTTTTCAGGAATCAAAATGGCTACCGTTTTGAAATAGAATCGTTTTTCTGTCGCCTCAAACAGGTATGGAGATGCCTGGGTTATCATGTCCTAGAAAGGGAAAGAAAAACAAAAAAGAAGCATACACCACAAGCATAATTGTGGTTCAAAATTCGCTCAATCGCCCGTCATCTGTTTTTCATGCCTCCAAGTGCCATATATTTAACAAGATAGGAAGGGCAATTTAGAAATAGCTCTATTAAAAACAACAGTTACCTTTTTGAGGGGCGCACGGACCACATAGTCTGCATCGTTAGTGGGGTGGTCATGTCAGACACCACAGCTTACTGTGGCTGTCGGGCAATTCCTGAACCTCTCCTGAGCCCCTGACCTCACTTATAAAAGGAAAAGTATTTTTTAAACTCACTCATAAGGTTGCTTTGAGGACGTACGTGTCAATGCCACTTTCATCAAACCAAGTGGACCACAGGAAGTATCCTACCATTTAGCATGGCAGCAGATACCTTTGAAATAATCTAATCTAGCTGTATCCTTATTCAGCTATAAGGTAAATGTGATTGTAGTGTGCAGTCCACATTATAATGGGCAGTACTTGGAGTCAAGTTCATGTTTCCGTTGCTTTGGAGTGCATTCTGATTCATGGCTACCCGTCGTAGGGTTTGCAGAGACTGTACACTTTAGGAAATAGATCACTGAGCCAAGAAGCCCTGGGGGCCTAGCAGTTACACGATAGGCTGCTAACCGGAAGGCCAGCAGTTCAAAAACCACAAGGGGTCTATCTGCTCTGGTGGAGCTACAGTCTTGGCAGCTCACAGGGGGCACTTCTACCCTGTCCTATAGGGTCGCTATTGGCATAGACTCAATGGCAATGAGTTTGAGAGGTAGACTTGAACTGGCCACCTTTCAGTTAGTCCCACCTAACCATTTTCGCCATCCATTGAGCATATGTTGTTCTTGTTAGTTGCCCTCTTGTCCTGACTCACAGCATGTTAGCATGTCCCCTCTGTAATTGAGTCCATCCGGACTCATAGCAACCCTAGAAAGGGCTTCCCAGGCTTGCTTTGGGAGTACCTCTGGGTGGGAATGTTTGGGACTATTTTGAGAGCAGATTTAAGAATCTTCTGTCCTTACAAGGACACATGACAACTACCTCATCCACAAAAAGAAGGTTGTTGAATATGGTTGAAGGGTGGCTAGGAAACATGTCAAGGTCCTTCAGTTGTGCAAATTTGGAAGATCAAATGGGAAGGAACGCACTGTTTCTCCATCACTCATCCAGGGACTCTGAACATGTGATTGCCCCTAAACTTCAAGTATCAAATTAAAGACAGGGGAATGGGAGAAACCCATTTATCTCACATCCAACTCCTTTATGACTCATACCTGAAAGCCAATTTAATAATTGTGGCGATAAATACATTTCTCATAAGGAAAACCTGGAAAATAATGAGGTTAATGTATTGGAAACCTCTAAAGAGTCCTAGGAATACGTTCACATCAACATTATCCTCAGAAGCAAGCATCAGTGAGCTCCGCCCGCCAGTTCCGGAACCCCATTGCCTTGGGAGCCCAGGACAGCAATACAGGAATCGCGTCTTTATTCCCTTCTTCCTGTCTTTTCTCTAAGGGATTGTGTCATTTCTGATGATGCTCTTTCCAAAAGGCGGAGACGATAACAATCCACCCAAAGTGTCTGATTATTGAGAGATGGATCAGATTTCCCTTCAAGCAACGACAACTCTCTCTGACAATCTGTGTTTGGATTAACAGCTAACCCCCTTAGCCCCCCATCTTTCTTTTCAATTATCCCTTCCCAAACTGCCTCATGGTGGCTCTGTCTCCAAACCGGCCGTTCTTCATTTACCCTGTTTAAAGCAGCGAGGGGCCTACACGTGTCTAGACTTACACTCAGGAACATTGCTCAGAAACAAGCCACAGTTCCATTTGTTTTTAATTTGAGAGAATTTTAGACTTCTAGAAGACCTGTACACAGAGCTTTCCCTCCCCTTCCCCCAGTCTCCTCCATGCTCTTGCTTTGAATATTGAACCTTCACAGAATCCTACGAGGAAGGTACTGCTCTGGGTTTCCTTTCATCGACATGGCACAACCGTGGTCCCAGATATGTGACAACCAGATTTCAGGGCGGTCTTTTTGTAAAGTATTTCTCGCTTATGTTTTTGCTGTTTGTTGAAAGATCTGTTCACGAATACTCTGTCCTTGACAGTAAGCTCTCTAATCATCTCATATTTATAGATAATAGCCTCTCTAATCATCTCCCATTTATAACGGTTAAGCATCTCTGCTAGGACAGGAAGCATGTTCTTCCCAAGCTTCCTTGTTCCCATGGAAGCAGGAGCAAGTGTGATGCTGCTGCTCGAGAGCTGGGAGGGGGCTCCCTGTCTGGAGGGTAATTCAGGGCAGAGATTCCTGAGTAGGTAACTCAGAACTTTGCATGTTGGGGATCCTATATTAGGGTCACAGAGAGGGGTCTTCAAATAGAAGAATAAAGGGAGGATCCTACCAAGGATGTGCCAATTGTAAAATCAGACTCAGGAATCACCATCTGTGAATCTCACAAATAATTGCACACCGTAGAGAGCTCTGCCCTAGTGCAGGACAAAGTAATTGTCAATGAAATAACCCTTAGGCAACAAACACCAGAGGGACCCTGGCTTCACTGGGAGTTAGGCTTTGATCTGCTAACTGCATGGTGGGCAGCTCATAACGACGCATGCTGTCTCTGTCACAAGGTGATGCCTGGTTAACTTACCTTTATTTGTTGAATGAGGGTTTCATCTTCTGGCACATTGGGGTCAATGGCAATGACAATTCCCTCATAGCCATTATTATTCAGCTGAATTAGGGAGTTGCTCAGGACCCCTACTAGAAGATCAAGGGCCAAGATGAAGAGAGACGTCTTAAGCGATCCCATTGCTGCACATCTCCCTTTGAGTTCTCTCTTGGAAAATGTTGGTCTTGGAGGTGTCCTTCTTTAGCTCCATGTATATATATATATATATATACATATGAACATAAAGGTACTTTTTATCAATTATCAGAGTTATCAGCTTTGGCTTATCAAGGGACTTTAACCCCATGGCCCAAATTTGTTTCCCTGTGGCATTTTCCTTCAGTATAAGGAACATTAACTTAGACTCAAACTCTGTGTACTTTACAATTTTTGTAAAGCATTGGTCTCACCTTTAGCTATGCCAGATGTTGGGAATGAGGGTGGAGAAGTCTACACCCAGTTCTTCTGAAAGGCACACCGTTGATAAGCAGCTTGATTATTGAAAGAATTGTTTACTTCTTACAAATGTTTGCCTAACCGTGGGCATTGGCCCACCCAACCTCATCCCCCAACAACTGCCTGCCCAGTGGAGGACTGTTTCCCCCCTCCCCACAATAAGCACTCATTTAAGGTAACCCACGTGTCCAGTTATCCCCTCAGGGTGATCTTGACTTTCATCTCTTTCTAACTTTGACATAAATCCCACCACCTTGTGGCATTGCCCTTTGAGGATTCAGTTATAACAAAAACATTGGCAAGCAATGTAGATATTATGACTATTCTACCATGGACAGAGAAGATAAAATGTATATCTCATTCTCCAAAGCAAACTCTCTCAATTTTCATATGCAGATTTTGGATTCCTCTATTCTATGATTCTTACCAGTTAGTAAAATCAAATTGGTATCATTAAATTATCTTTCAAACACTAAATGTTACTCATTGTATGAATTGGAGCTGTGAGCTCTCTAGTTTGTGCAGCTTCATAAATACTCAAATTCACCCACCACATTCTTGGCTTCAGATTACTCGATACATTTTCATTCCATCACTTCATTTTGTTTTCATACGCAAACATAAATTTTATTTTGTCTGTCCATTTTCTTTAACATTGAGTCTTAAAAATTAAATCGGCACTTATGAATAATATTATTTTAAACTATTGAAAATAGAGTATAAATGGGCACTAATAAAGTGGCTTTCCACATAACTCCAAATATGGTTTTATATATATAAGTATGTATGCATTTAGTATACATATAATACAACATTTTTGAAGATCTTTATAATTTCAAGTTTTGAATGATATATGAATAGGTCATGTCTTTCCCTGACTTTCTTAAAAAAAATCAGTGTCTAAGGCAAGGCCAAAAACTATAGTCTTCTTTATGGTTTATACCTGTGTGTGAATTAAATAGAAATTCTCATATTTAGGCTCATAGCAACATCATGAAATTTAAGTTGTCAATAATTTTATTCTCCCTGGATTAATAATCAACATCTACGGAAGTAGCAAGTAAGCAATCAAACGACATATTGCTTTGCAGAGATCTGTCGCAAATGAGCTTTTAAAAATCTTAAAAGGCAGAGATGTTATGTTGATGGTTAAGGTGTGCCTGGCCCAAGTCATGGGAGTTTAAATCCCATAATATGCATGTAAGAACTGGGCAATGAAAGCGGAAAACTGAAGAATGGTGTTGTGGAAGCAGAGGACTCTCAGAAGAATGAGCAAAGCAACCTTCACAGAAAGACAGCCAGACATTCCTCAGAAGTGAAGGTGATGAGGTTGCATCTGACTTGCTTTTGACCCGGCATCCAGAAGGCTCAGTCACTGGGAGCGGTATTACACCTGCTAAAGGAGAGGATTGTTAACAAGGAGGAGGGCGCCCCCTGTCCCCTGACAAGAACTGACACTGCGGTTGCTACATGGGGCTCCTCCATAGCAACAGTTGGGGAGAGAGTGCAGGACTGCCCAATGTTTTGTTCTGGTATACGTGTTACTATGAACTAGAGCCAACCAGCGCCGCTTACCAACAACATCAGCAACGGCAAATTTATGTGCTAGCAATTTATTTTGGGGTTTAATCATCTGACAGCAATGAAAAGGAAGGAATGGGAAAAATGGGAAAACACAACAGGAGGAAGAAAGACAAAGCATTACTATGCTGTCCACTGCCACTCCCCATAGATAGCCAGCAGCTCACCCTGAAGATGTGCCTGCCTTGCCATGCAAGGGGGTCTCTTGGGACAATGGACAAAGAAAGTGTAGTTTAGAAGAGTTAATCAGAAATAAGATGGGAGAGTGTTTGGCTTCTTCTCATCCCTTGTTTCCCCACCATCAATCAATTCCTAGAGTCCTGGTGGAGCAGTGATTCAAGTGCTCAGCTACTGACCGAAACCAACCATTACTCTGTGGGAGAAAGATGTGCCAGTCCATTTCTGTAAAAACTTATATCATTGGAATCCCTGTAGGGCAATTCTACTCTGTCCTATTTTGTTGGAATTGAGTAAAAGGCAATGGGTTTGTTTTTTTCTGGATCAACTCTGGTCTTGGATGTGTTCCCTTCTGGAGCACCTTGGAAAGCACTATCTGATCCCTTTGGTGTGGGAAATACCAGGGATTCTGAGTGTACTTAATTGGCCTCAGGCAGCAAAAGTTTGTGGACTTGCAATGCATGGTAGACACTGAGGTTGAGCAAAGGGGCCCTGGTGACACAGTGATCAAGCCCTTGGTTGTTAAGTGCGAGCTTGCTGGAATCCACTAGCCATGCCAAGGAAGATGCGCAGTCCACTTCCGTAATGATGATAGCCGTGGAAACCCCCTGGGGTAGCTGTACGCTAGCCTGCAGGGTGGCTGTGAGTGAAATCAACCCACTAGCAGCACAGTTTTAGAGGCAGAGGCAGAGAGCAGGAAACAAATAAAACCAATAAATTCTGGGGAAGTTCAAGAAGCTGGATCCCACGCAGCTGACTTTGTAAGCTGCTCAGCTCCTCTTATGTCATTTATCATATTGCTGGTAGGTGCCTCCGAGTGAGTTCTGACTCAGTGATCCTATGTGTAACAGAACGTAACACGACCTGGTCCTGTGTCATCCTTACAATTGCTCTGATGGTAAGCCCATTGTTGCAGCCACTCAACTCATCTGGGCCCTTCCTCTTTTTCGCTGCCTCTCCACTTCACCAAGCATGATGTCTTTCTCCAGGGACTGATAAGTCCTGCCAACATGTCCAAAGCAGATGAGACGCGGTCTTGTCATCCTTTACCACATCCAGCTTCACATTATGATGTGGGGTTCACATCTGGGTGTGTCTGTGACAGAAAATTGACTCATTTTACACTCTGAGTGAAGGTGCAAGTCCAATCGGTCATGAACCCTCCACTGAAGTGATCGTCAATTTCATTCTCAGAAAATAATTAAGACGAGAGCTACTGAAGCAAATTTCAGTGGCCACTGCTACGCTGGTTGAAGGCTAGCATAGGTGTCTCTTTCCTTCCCTGTTCTCAATTTACCCCCCCCCTCATTTTACTCAGCATTTGGTGTCACCTGTATGGCTGTCTGTTTAGGTATTCTATTTGCTTATGTCTGACAGATCTGAACCTTTATTCCTCCTGCCCCCATTGGTCTGTGGCTCCATCAATTGCTGATGACAAGCTGACTTGGTGTGATGGATGGACCAGCTTGCATCTCTTCTCAGAATCCTGTGACCTTCCTGCTGAGTGGGCCTGGGCTTAGTTTCTCAGCAGAAAGTCCTGCCTGCTGCTGCAGTTGTCTCATCTCCTAAAACCATTCACTTGTCTCAGTTTTCCCCAATATGAAAGTTTTAGTGTGGTCTAATTTAGTATGGTCTCCACTGAGATGACTATCGAGGGAAATCCATGGTCATTGGTTCCAAATCTCTATCTTGAAGGGATGGACTCCAAAGTGGCTTTGATTCGGAGGCAGCACCACAGAACCTATGATCCAGCTTTGTCAAAGACAGTCTTGATGCGCCAGATAACACAAACCAGAGGTGTAGGGAGTTAATGCCCTGTGTTAGACCAGGTTGACTAGCACACAAATTCATTGACACTCCTATGTCAATGTGTGTAAGAGAGCAATTGTACATTGAGAAAACATTCCAGCCCAGTCCAGAGCAAGTCCATAATAAGGCCTACATTAGCCCATATATACTAGTGCATAAATTCCTCTTTGACTTACGCAGCACAAGCAATGAAACCAAAAGGTCACAGGCCAGTGGGCGGAAAGCCCTATAGATCCAATGGCGGTTGATGCATCAACAGGGTTCTGGCAGCCATCAGCATGACTCCACGTGGTTCTTCAACAGTAAAGTGAAAGAGAGAGAGAGAAAATGGCCCACCTCCTCTGATGGCAGAATCAAGAGACAGGAAATTCCCAGAATCCTGATGAGAAGGGCACGCCCACAAGGAGAGGTCATCAGACTGTGACCTGACTGACAGGCTAGACTCCACCCCTTCATTCTTTTATCAAGATGACATGAAATTGTGTAACTACCACATGCCCATAGGACAAACTTTCACCAGAGGCATAGATTGTTTCCAGCATCTCAGCGGTTTCTTTTGTGTCCCCTCCCAGCCAATATTCCACCCTCAAAGTTCATATTCTGACCTCTGTTGCCACATAATTGTTCCTGCTTTTTGTTTATTTATTTGTTTATTTCTGAGCTTCAAATAAACATAAGTAAAAAATATGCATTCCTTTGTATCTGGCTATTCTCATAGAACATTTTCTCTGGGAGATTCAGCCATGATTTTGCATGTGGCAGGGCTCTGTTCTTTTTCCATTATAATCAATTGTAAGAATGTACAATAATTCATATATCAATCTAGCTGCTAATGGACATTTTGATTATTCACAGTTTGGAACTATTATAAATAAAATAGTCATAATATAAACATTTATTTCACTTGGGTACAAGAATGGAGTAGCTGGGTCATGGGGCACACATGTAATAGCTTTACTATATACAATTTCCTTTCAAAAATTTTACTTTTGTTGCTTTTGCTGAAAACATATAAAATAGATAGACACCAGTTCAACAATTTCTAGAGATATGGTTCAATGACATTGATTGCATTCTTCAAATTATACAATCAATCATTCCCTCCTTTTCTGAGTTGTTTTTCTTCATTAACATAAATCCACTGCCCTTGAAACTTTCTATCTAATCTTTCAAGTTGCTATTACCAGTTTGTTCTCATGTAGATAGATTTCAGATTGGATACTTTTGACCTAGTTTCAGATTGGACACTTTTGACCTAGTTTCTATCCAGCCCTTCTTTGCTACAGACTCCTGGGACTTAGACTCTGTTTTTTGGAGGCACACATCCTCCATAGAAGGACTCACCATGGAAATCTCACTAAGTGAATTCGGCTCTATTTCAAACTCACGTGTAGCCCTTGGACGTACAGTTGACACTCCCCAGTGTAAAAAGACACAGCTGACTGGCCGTCATTGGCCTTTGATTCTGATCTCTTGCCTGGCAGGTGCCCAATGTATGGTCACCAGGACTGCCATATATTGCTATTTTAATGCCTTTCTCGATTTCTTATGACATGTATTCTTCTGGGAGGTATGGTTATCTCTTTGTGAATGACTGTTTGGGAAAGTGTTTTCATATCACCAAACCCCATTGCTTGTGTAAAAGTGTCCAAGCAAAAGTCAACAATTCCTATATTGCATTCTGAGGTCGATCTGTACTTGTGCAATTTTATTTTCACAACAGTATTTTAAGGTTTATACCATTGGCTAAATTAATGACACTATGAATAGAGTAAACTTATGCCACGGGGAGAGGATTGATATTTTGTAACATAAAATGATACTGATGTCTCTCAAGTGAGCCAGAGTCATCTAGAACCACAGGTAAATGACTGAACTTTGGGCTTGCAGGTAATTCTAGCCCCAGTCTAAGAACACTCACCTCTTTTAACATGGCCCTGCTTTATGCTTGCCCTCAGGAAGAGATCATTGAAAATATCGGTGCTATAGGAAGGTGTTTTGAAGAAACTAGATGGCACCTGGCTATCACAAAGACTAGCATCCAGAATCTTAAAGGCTTGCCTTCAAACAAGCAGCCACCTAAATGAGGCATCAACTGTCAACTAAGTTCACATGGAAAAAGCACACTAGCCTATGTGATCTGAGGGTTAGAAATAATAATGTCCAAATCTGAAGAAGGAAATGGTATCAGAGCTGACATTGTGAACACCTGGGTTTCAGAAGGCTATGGATGACAGTGGAAACCCACAATCTTTTTGCAGGATCCACACATTCACTCCGGTGAATTCCCTCTGAACATAATTAAGAGCATTGTATCAGAGCATTGTAAAGTTGATTATGGCAGATATAATTACCTTAAAATGTAGTATCATTTGATCTCCCCTTTGACATATTTTAAAGTTATTTCCATTAAATAAAGGTGAAGGGGAAATATATGTGAATTAAGCCCCTGTGACTATAGATCAGGGTTGGGAACACCCTTGCTATCATGCAGAGAGCATTGGAAAGCAGATTATTGCAGACGCAGTCAGAGTAAAATTTGGCATCTTATCCTTTGATTCCCCTTTGGCCCTTTTTAATTTGTTCTAGTTTTTAACATATTATCTGCTTTATTTTCAATTGAGATTTTTATCTGTTTTAGTTTGGTATTGTTTGATATGTGTTAAGGTAGGTTTTTGTGTTTATATATAAACTGCGGGATATGTAAATCTATAGAGACAAGCACCAGATTAGAGTTTCTTGCAGGTATGGTAAGGGAAAGTTGGGAGTAAATGGGGAGCTAATAACAATGAGTATAAGCAAGAAGAAAATGTTCTAAAACTGAATTATGGTGACAACTGTACAACTCTTTTTTATGTATAAGAGTTTTACTTTATTTTTTAAAGCTGAATGCATTGTCTTAGTTTTATAGCATGGACTTTTACATACATTCTAAAAGTTAAGAAGCTAGGATCTTTCCCTTTCTTTTTTTAAAAAAAATCATTTTATTGGGGCTCATACAACTCTTGTCACAATCCAAACACACATACTTTGTGTCAAGCACAATTGTACATATGTTGCCATCATCATTCTCAAAACATTTTCTTTCTACTTGAGCCCTTGGTATCAGCTCATCATTCCCCCCCCCTCCCTGGCCCCCTCCCTTATGTACCCTCGATTATTAATAAATTATTATTATTTTGTCATGTCTTAAACTGTCTGAAGTCTTCCTTCTCCCACTTTCCTGTTGTCAGTCGCTCAGGGAGGGGATTGTATGTAGATCCTTGTGATCGGTTCCCCCTTTCTATCCCACCTTCCTTCCACCCTCCCGGTATCGCCACTCTCGCCACTGGTCCTGAAGTGATTATCTGTCCTGGATTCCCTGTATTTCCAGTTCCTATCTGTACAACTGTACATTCTCTGGTTTAGCCATATTTTTAAGGTAGAATTGGGATCATGATAGTTGGGGGAGAGGAAGCATTAAAGAGCTAGAGGAATGTCCAGTTGCTTACAGATAGGCTTTGAGTCTCCACTACTGACTCCCCCTCATTCGCAATGATATGAGTTTTGGTTCTGGGTCTTTGATGCCTGATACCTGATCTCATCAGGACCTCTTGATCACACAGGCTGGTGTGCTTTTTCCATGTGGGCTTTCTTGTTTCTCAGCTACATGGACACTTGCTTATCTTCTAGCCTTAAGACCCCAGGCACTATATCTTTTGATAGCCAGGCACCATCAGCTTTTCTCAGCACATTTGCTTATGCACTTGCTTTATCTTTAGTGATCGTGTTGGGAAGGTGCACATCATGGAATGCTAGTTTAATAGAACAAAGTGTTCTTGCATTGAGGGAGTACTTGAATGGAGGCCCAATGTCCATCTGCTACCTTAATACTAAATCTATAAATATATGCACATAGATCTATTTCCCCATATATAAATATATTTGCATTAGTACATGCCTTTATTTAGACCTCTGTAAATGTCCTTTGCCTCCTAGTTCTTTCCTCTATTTCCTTTTACTTTCCCCTTGTTCCACTATCATGCTTAGCCTTCATTTGGGTTTTAGTAATTCCTCTTGGTTACATTACCCTTGATCAAGCCCTGTCAAGCCACCTGCATCTCCCTCACTACCAATTTTGGATCACTTGTTGTTCCCTTGTCCCTGGGTTTGTTAACACCCACTTCCTTTTCCCTGCGTCCCCCTCTCCCATGTTCTCTTAGAACATTTGGTTGTGGGGGGAGGTCAGCCACTCATAGCCATCCTCCAAGCTGCCAGACTGCAGCAGGCCCCACTCCCTGCTGTTAAAGACAATGGATACCTGCAGACATCTATTTGGTTCCAGTAGGTGGGGTTTACACCCTACTGATAATGGTTCCTATGGAGATCTAGGGAATAGATCAAAGTTAAGCTGCCATCCTAAACCTAGGATTGGCCCATCTTGTCACATGTATAACCCCAATCCCTTCCCTTCCTATTACATGTATGTCCCTAGACCACCCCTCTCTCATTACTGTATTACCTATAGGACAGCCCCTTCCAGTGATGTATGTCTTTACTTGTAATTAGGGGGCTTGCATGTCCCCAGAACATATAAGGGGCTGGGGGCTACCATTAAACTCTCTCTCTCTCTCTCTCTCCCTCCACGTGGAGCATCGAGTGAGGCTGAGGTGTGCATGCTACCATGAATTGTGTCTGACTCCCATTTATTTAAATACTTCACTTCTATCTCTCATGCTCTCTATAACTTTACTATGATCTTTACTTATTATCGCTGTACAATTGCACCTACCGGACCCATAATGATGTGTTAGGGGCTGGCTTCCCCTGACAGTTGGTCCTAGTGCTTTCTCCTCCAGATTGTTTATCCCACCTATCTTATCTAGATAGAAATGCAGAGATAATAATATTGACAAAATACAAACAAGACAGCAAAACAAAGCAACAAAAGACAAGAAAACAAAAACAATGGCACAAAAAAAGAAAAGCCTATAAATAGTTCAAGGTTTGTTTGTTGACCTTTAGGAGTGTTTTCCAGTTGAGTCTGATGGGGTGCCACGCCCTGACCCCAAAGTCTATATTTTTGGTATTCCTTGGGGACTTTCTGGCTCTGCTCCCCTTGCTGTTCTGTTGCACGCCCTTAGTGTTCTGCCTTGGTGTGATTGTGTCAGATCGGGCACAATTCCTGCACTCTGTCTCCAGTGTTGTCCGCTGTAGGGTTATGGGTCAGTGAGGGATGTCATGTCTCATTGTGGGGGCCAGCCAGATGGTCTTCTCTGTGCATTGGCTGCTTTGATAAGGGATATTGTCCTTAAGGCTTGGTGGGCCAGGATGTGCTCCACTCTCTCTTCCTCCCCCTTCATTTGCTCATACGTGCTCTGATCAGACAAGTCCCTTTCTTTGAGCTGTAGCTTCAGTGCTGTTCTCTGAAGTAAATATTTCTGATGGGAGGGACGGACTGGGGCTGGCCCCTCAGACCTCTCTACTGGTTCCGTGCTTCATGCTGGTATATTGCACTCACATCTTGGAGCACCAGATTGAAGTCTGGTCCTTCTTTACCTGTGGAGATAATAAACAACCCCCCCCCTTGGGTGGGTTATGATTGAACTATTGAATTATATGATATGTGAATTATATGTTAATCAAACTGTTTTTAAAAAGGCACTATTGGGTTTGTCAACAAACCTGAGGACAAGGGAACAACAAGTGATCTAAAATCGATGGTGTGGAGGTTATAGGATGCCTGGTTGGGCTTGATCAAGGGCATTGTATCCGAGAGGAATTACTGAAACCCAAATGAAAGCTGAGCATGATAATGGGACTAGAGGATAGTACTAGGAAATAGAGGAAAGAACCAGGAGACCAAGGACATTTATAGAGGTCTAAATATAGGCATGTACATATGTAAATATATTTATATATAAAGATAGGGAAATAGATCTATGTACTTACATTTATATGTAAAGTATCAAATTAGCAGGCAGACATTGGGCCTCTTTTCAAGTACTTCCTCAATGCAAGAACACTTTGTTCTATTAAACTAGCATTCCATGATGTGCACCTTCCCAACACGATCACTAAAGATAAAGCAAGTGCATAAGCAAATGTGCTGAGAAAAGCTGATGGTGCCTGGCTATCAAAAGATATAGTGCCTGGGGTCTTAAGGCTAGAAGATAAACAAGTGTCCATGTAGCTGAGAAGCAACAAAGCCCACATGTAAGAAGAACACCTGCCTGTGTGATCACGAGGTATCAATGGGTTCAGGTATCAGGCATCAAAGACTCAGAACAAAAGATCATATCAATGTGAATGAGGGGGAGCATGGATTAGAGACCCAAAGGCCATCTGTAGACAATTGGACATCCCCTTACAGAAGGGTCACAAGGAAGAGATGATCCAGTCAGGGTACAGTATAGCACCGATGAACCATCCAATTTTCCTCTAGTTCTTTAATGCTTCCTGTCCCCCACTATGATGATCCCTGTTCTACCTTACAAATCCAGATAGACCAGAGCATGTACACTGGTACAGATAACAGCTCACAACACAGGGAATCCAGGACAGATAAACCTCTCAGGACCAATAGTGAGAGTAGAGATACCAGAAGTGGAAGGGGAAGGTGTGGGGAGAAAGGGGGAACCAATCACAATGATCTACATATAACCCCTCCCCAGGAGATGGACAACAGAAAAGTGGATGAAAGGAGACAGTGGTCAGTGGAAGACATGAAAAAATATATATAAATTATCAAGGGTTCATGAGGTAGTGAGGTTGGGGGAGGGGAAACATGAGCTGATACCAAAGGCTCAAGTCGATAGAAAATGTTTTGAAAATGATGATGGCAACATATGTACAAATATGTCAAGGATTGTGATAAAAACTGTAAGAGCCCCCAATAAAATAATTAAGAAAAAAAAGGCATGCTTCACTACCCAAATCAAACTATTGCTTGGCTTTAAGAAAACTTTGGGATATTTTTGTTTTAAAGCTAACACACACTTTTCAGATCAACTGCATTGGCTGTTTCACATTTCTACCAGTACATGGTACTACCCATGTATAATGTTAACTGTTCTGATTTATTGACTGTGGCTACAGTTTTCATCTGAGGGCTGGTTTTAAGCACATTTTCATATGCTTATTGATTACTTAAACGTCTCCTTTTCTGAGGTTCCTCGTCAAGTCTTTTTGCCCAATTTTTAATTATATTTTCATTTTCTTATTGATTTATAGTTTTTTACACACTACGGATATGAGTTCTTAGGTGGGTATATGTTTTGCAAATATGTTACCTTGCGGTTTACTTTAATAATGTCCTTGGAAGAACAGAGGTTCTTTATTTTAGTGGAGTCCAATTTAATCTTCTTTGAGAGATGCAAAGCCATATTTCAGAGAGTTTACTCAAGCTAATAAAGGCATTATATGATGTACTACTCTAGAAGTTTCATTGTTTCCTCTTTCACTCTTAGATCTATGATCAATCTTGTATGATTACGTCCTGAAAACTAGATGTCTTAATTTTGGGGATGTCATAGCAAAATACCACAAAGAGGGTGGTTTGCAGAACTGAAGTTTATTTTCTCACAGTTCTCAAGGCTGAAAGTACAAATCACGATCTCAGCCATGTCAATTCCTTCTGGGGTCTTTGAAAGAGAAACTCTTGTATGCTTCCCTCTTGCTTTTTTGTGGCTATGGAAAATCCTTGGTGTACTTTTGCTGCTTACATCTTTAAACATATCCCTCTACTATCCCATGGTGTCTGTCTTTCTCCTCTGTATGACTCTGTTTTTATGTCCATTGTCCCATCTTATAAAACACCACTCAGAAGTATCAGGATTAGAACCACCCCCCCGCTCCCAGCACAGTAGCACCTTGTTTAATTTAACAGATAACAAAAGAAAAGCCCTATTTCCAACAGGGTCATGTTCACAGGTACAGGGCTTATATTTATAATAATACATTTGCAGAGGACACGATTCAATCCACAAAGCACAGTTCAAGGGTTTTGTTTTGTGTTTTCCATCTATGAGCAGCCAATAGGCTTCATACCTTTTATTCATTTTAAATCATACATCCCACCCCCACCCCTTGCCCCACTCAATTGAAGTTGCTATTTTGTTTAAAATGAGGGGTCTGTAAATGTGCAGGTCTATTTCTAGACTCTCTATTGTGTTTCACTGGTCCCTTTGATTATCCTTACCATAATGTAGACTGTCTTAATCTTTGCAGTTTGATATTTGGTATCATAATAACCCTAGATTTATTTTTCTTCATGGTATATTTTGGCTATTTTAGATACTTCGCATATTAATATAAAATTCAGAGGCCAATACAAGTTTTACACACACACATTCACACACTCCCTGCTGTGATATGATGGGATGGTTCTGAATTGCCACCACATCTATCTTAGAGCCTCCCCCCCCCCTCCACTTACACCCCCCCCACCATGGCCACATCACCTTCAAACTGAGCTGCACAATCAGTTCTAGTGCTTCCACCCCCTCCTGCCCTCACTGTTCACTCCTGAAATATCCCCTTCCCTCCTCATGGCCCACCCCACCCCTGCATTCCCTACAACATCTTGTAACAGTTATTATCATCATGCATCCATTCCTCCTGTGATTTACATCTGGGAAAGCTAACAGAAAACACTGTAAGACAAATCGCTCTAAGGTAGTAAGGATAAGATAATATTAGTATAAAGGCTACACCACAAATGATGCTTAAGAGGGAGAAGACCCCCATCACCATTAAGAAAGCAATTTCTGTCATGGGACATTTAAGAGATAATTGCACCCAGTACTATTTCGGTCGTGTCTAGACCTGGTATGGTCTATCTTTAATAATCAGAATTACAATAGTCTCTCCCTGATAGTAAGGCTGTTGCGGACTCTGGCTTTGGCTAGAGCAGATCTGCCAGCAGCTTGGTCTGGCTAGATACTCTGCAGATGGGTTTTGGGCTCCCAGTGCCCTCCATAGTTTTTTCCATAATTTTAGCTCTGATACTTTTCTCTTCGCCTTATTAGAATTTTGTAATTGTCATCTTTGAATCATGCACGCTGATATAATTCTTTGTGGACTTAGTTGTCTCCCCACTTAGCTGGTTGCTTGTTTGAATACATGCCTTTAACGCACGCCCCCCCTCCCAATCCCCACAGTCCCTATTTTGATTGATTGCCAGGCACCATCTGCTTTCTTCACCACACTTTGCTGGAGCACCCTTATCTTCAGTGATCATTCATGAAGTTGAATATCAATCAGTGTCATGGAGGGGTGGGGGAGTTAAGAGGGAAGACATCAAGAAGTCCAGGAAGAAAAAGTATGTCTTAAGACTAATCATGGAAGAAATTGTACAATTATGTTTGACATGATTGAACTATAGAATTATATGACATATTCAGCCTTCATTTGGGTTTCAGTAATTTCTCTGTTACATGAAACCCAAATGAAGACTGAACATGAGAGTGGGACAAGAGGAAAATCAAAGGAAATAGAGGAAGAAAGTAGGAGGCAAAGGGCATTTATAGAGGTTTAAATACAGGCAATGGACCGGGATTGCTTTTATTTACATAGAGGCCTAAATACAGGCATGTACATAGGTAAATACGTTTATATATGATGATGGGGAAATAGATCTATGTGCATATATTTATAGGTTTTTTATTAAGGTAGCAGATGGACATTGGGCCTCCCTCAATGCAAGAACATTTTGTTCTATTAAACCGGCATTCCATGCTGCTCACCTTCCTGACATGATTGCTGAAGACAAAGTGGGTGCATAAGCAAATGTGGTGGAGAAAGCATAAGCAAATGATGGTGCCCAGCTATCAAAAGATATAGCGCCTGAGGTCTTAAAGGCCTGAAGATAAACACACTGAGAAGCAACAAAGCCTATATGGAAGAAGCACACCAGCCTGTGCGATCGTAAGGTGTTGATGAGATCAGGTATCAGGAACAAAAAAATCATATCATTGTGAATGAGGGGGAGTTCAGAGTGGACACGTAAAGCTCAACTGTAGGGAACTGAACACTCCCTTATAGAAAGTTTGAAGGGAGGACATGAGCCAGTCAGGGTGCGGAATAGTACTGATGGATGAATGGATGAAACGTACAACTTTCCTCTAGTTCATTAATGCTTTACCCCCCTCACTCTCATGACCCCAGTTCTACCTGACAAATCTGGCTATACCAGAGGATATACACTGATACAGATCAGAACTGGAAACACAGGAAATCAGGACAGATAAACCCCTCAGAACCAATAATGAGAGTAAACAGGAGGGGAAAAGGAAGGTGGGGAAGAAAGGGAGAACATAACACAATGATCTACATATAATCCCCTTCCTGGGGGACAGACAACTGAAAAATGGGTGAAGGGAGACATCAGACAGTGTAAGACATGGAAAAAAAAATTATAAATTATCAAGGGTTCGTGAGGGAGGGAGGGTGAGAGTGGGAGGGGAAAAATGAGAAGCTGATAGCAAGGGCTCAAGTAGAAAGAAAATGTTTTGAGAATGATGATGGCAACAAATGCACAAATGTGCTTGACACAATAGATGGATGTACGGATTGTGATAAGAGCTGTACGAGCCCCCAATAAAAAAGATTAAAAGAAAAAAATATCATTGAATTCCCCAATTCAAATATCATTGAAATCCCCAGTAGTTTACCCTTCACCTGCTACTTGATTTCTCTGCTCCCTCTTGCCGATGACTACCTTCCCTAAGTTAATACCCACCTTGCTTTTTCTTCCTTCCCTTCCCTGGCCCCACTGACAATCTCCAACATGTATTTCCTTTGGAATGAAAGTCTTTATCTTGGGATTTTGCACCCCCGTCCCACTTTTAACAATGGTCTTATATAATAATTGCCATTTTGTGATTGGCTAATTTAACTCAGTATAATATTCTCCAGGTCCATCCATATCATGAGAGGCTTAGTGGCTTCATCAATGTGTTTGAGCATGAGTAGTCTTTCTTTGTGTGTATGTATTAGAGTGTCTTTATCCATTCTTTTCCTTGTGGGGGGTTAGGTTGTTTAGGGTGTGTCCCTCATCTTGCTGTTGCGAACAGTGCTGCAATGAACATGGGTATGCCTATGTTAGGATTCTTGCTTCTTTAGAATATATACCCAGGAATTGCTAGGTTGGATGGAATATCTCTTCCCAGTTGTTTGTGGTAACACCATATGCTTCCCACAGTGGTTGTGCCTATTTTTAGTGCCACTCGCAGGGTAGGTTTTTGTGAGATGTTTATGAGAAAATTGGTGCAAACACTTTGGAGACAATATTCACACAAAACTAAGTGTAAGTGTCTTTTAAGGTAACAATTGAACTCCTCAGAATATACTCCCACAGCTTCGTAGGTTATATATAAGCATTTCTCGGAAAGTCTATTTATAGCAACAAGAACTCGAGTAGCATAAATAGCCATTAATAAAAAATAAATAAAAGTAAGCTTATTTGTTCATGTGAACTTGATCAATAGAATGTAGGGGTGGAGTCTAGCCTGTCAATCAGGTCACAGCCTGGTGATGATGCCTTGTGGGTGTGGCCTTCTCATGAGGATTCTGGGAACTTCCTCTCTTTCTCTCTGGAGGAGGGCCACACTCTCTCTCTGCCTCACCTTCCTGTTTGTGAGTCACTTCAAGCCACACTGATGGCAGCAAGAGCCCTGGAAATGTGTCCTCTGCCTTTGGATCTATATGACTTTGCACACACCAGCATGTGATCTTTCTGCATTCTGCATCATTGCATGTGACTGTGTAGGTCTGAAGAGGGATTTATGGTCTAGTATAGGATTTATGGAGTAGTATTGGACTTATGGACTAGATTTGGACTGGGCTGGAATGTTTTCTCAATATGTTTTCTCTTTGATATAAAGTTCTCTCTTACACACATTTGAGTGTCTCTGGATTTGTTTCTCTAGTCAATCCAGGCAAACACTACTTCTTACTTAAATATTTTATCATCTTATCTGAATAAGTCTTATAGGTGGCATAATAAGTCTTTCTGGGTGGCATAAGCTACTTACGCTCAACTTCTAACCTAACGGTTGGTAATAGGATCATAGTCACTGTTCTTTATTCTCTGGAGAAGCAAAATCATTGAAGCCTATGTTTGTGTATTTGTAAACCCCAAACTAAATCTACTACCCTCAAGTTAAATTCAAATAATAGTGATCCTACAAAGAGTTTCTGAGATTTTACATCAGTCCAGGAGCAGACAGTCTCATTTTAACCCACGGAGAGGTTAGTGAATTTGAACTGCTAAACTGGTTAACAGTCCAACTCATGCCAAACATTGCTACCAGAATTTTATAGCTAGATAACTAGATAGATAGAGATAGAGAGATAGAGATGATAGATAGAAAGAGATGATAGATAGATAGATAGATAGATAGATAGATAGATAGATAGATGATAGATAGATAGATAGATAGATAGACATGATAGATAGAGAGACATGATAGATGGATGGATAGATGGATGGATAGATGGATGGATGGATAGATGGATAGATTTGTTATGTGCCATCAAGTTGGCTCTGATTCATAACAATGCTATGTGCAATAGAAGAAGACACCATCTGGTCCTGCCCCATCCTCAGAATTTTTCTTATGTTTGAGCTCCTGGTTGCAATCACTGTGTTTATCTTGTGAAGATTTTTCATCTTTTTCACTGCCCCTCTGCATTACTGAGCATGATGTGTTTTCCAGAGACTTGCTTCTCCTGACAACATGTACAAATCATGTAAAATGAAGTTTCACCACCTTTGTTTCTAAGGAGCATTTCGGCTATACTTCTTCTAAGACAGATTGGTTGGTCTTTTTCAGTAGTCCATCGTATTTTCAATATTATTCTCCAGGACTGCACTGCAAATGTATGACTTCTTCTTCAATCTTCTTTATTCAGTGTCTAAGTTTCAGCTGCATTTGAATTTACCATGGTCTGTGTCAGGTACATTTTAGTCTTCAAACTAGCATCCTTACTTTTCAAAACTCTAGAGAGTTCTTGGGCAGCAGTTGCACCCAATGAAAGGAGTCTTTTGATCTCTTGATACTGCTTCTATGAGCATTGATTGTGTATCCAAGTGGGACAAAATCCTGGAAAAGTTCAATCTTTTCTCCATTTATTATGACGTTACCTATTGGCCCAGTTGAGAGACTTTTTCTTTTCTTTACACTGAGTTGTAATCCATACTGAAGGCTGTCCTCCTTAATCTTTATCAACAAGTGCTTCAAGTCCTCCTCACTTTCAGCAAGCAAGGTTGTGTCATCTGCATAGCTCGGGTTGTCAATAAACCTTCTGCCAATCCAGATGCCACCATCTTCTTCATATAATCCAGCTCCTCTGATTACTTGCTGTTTACAAAGTGGATAAGTATTAAGAAAGGATCCCACCCTGGTGCACACCTTTCTTGATTTTAAACCATGTAGGATCCTTTTGCTTTGTTCACACAACTGCTCTTTAGCCAGGCACAACTTCTGCAGGAGCACCATGACGTGTTCCGGGACTCCCATTCTTCTCAAGACTATCCCTAGTTTGTTCTGATCCACATAGTCGAATGCTCTTGAATATTCAATAAAACCCAAGGAAATATCTTTCTGCTGTTCTCTGCTTTCAACCAAGGTCCTTCTCACATCAGCAACGGTTCCCATTTCTTGTTCCACGTCTTCTGAATCTTCCCTGAATCTCTGGGAGCTCTCGGTCAGGGTATTGCTGCAACTGTTGTTTGGATGATATTCAGAAAAATTTTTCTTGCACTTAATATTAATGGAATTATTCTATCATGTGTGCATTCTGATGGGTCACTTTTCTTTGCAAGGGATATAAATATAGAGCTCTTCCAGTTGTCCCAGTAGCTGCCTTTCAAATTTCCTGGGCTATCCAAATGCATGCTTCCATTGCTTCATCGGCTTGTGGAAATATTTCATTTGGTGTCCCATCAATTCATGGAGTCTTGTTTGGGGATAATGCTTTCAGTGCAGCTAAGACTACTTCCTTCAGTACCACTGTTCTTGCTCATATGCTACCACCTGAAATCATAGAATGTCGACTAGTTCTTTTTGGTACAGAGACTCTGTGTGTTCTTTCCATCTTTTTTTTTTTAAAAGGGGCCTCTTACAGCTCTTTTCACAATCCACACATATCTCCATTGTGTCAAGCACGTTTGTATACTTCTTGCCATCATTATTTTCAAAATACTTTCTTTCTACTTGAGCCCTTGGTATCAATTTCTTATTTTTCCCCTCAACTCCACCCTCCTTCCTCATGAACCCTTGATAATTTACAAATTATTATTATTTTTTCATATATTATACTGGCCGATGTCTCCCTTCACCAACTTTTCTGTTGTTCGTCCTCCAGGGAGGGGGTTATATGTAGATCATTGTGATCGTTCCCTCTTTCTACCTCCACTTTCTCCTTTTCCTCCTGGTCTCGCTGCTCTCATTATTGGTCAGGAGGGGCTTATCTGTCCTGGATTCCCTGTGTTTCCAGCTCTTATCTGTACCTATGTACATGCTCTAGTCTAGCCAGATTTATAAGGTAGAATTGGTGTCATGATAGTAGGGGAGGGGGAAACACTAAAGAACTAGAGGAAAGTTGTTTGCTTCATCGGTGCTATACTGCACCCTGACTGGCATGTCTCTTCCTTGTGACCCTTCTGTAAGGGGATGTCCAATTGTCTACAGATGGGTTTTGGGTCTCCACTCACACCTTCCTCATTCACATTGATATGATTTTTTGTTCTGAGTCTTTGATGCCTGGTACCTGATCCCATTGATACCTCATGATTGCACAGGCTGGTGTGCTTCTTCCACGTGGACTTTGTTGCTTCTGAGCTAGATGGCCGCTTGTTTATCTTCAAGCCTTTAAGACCCCCAGATGCTGTATCATTTGATAGCCGGGAACCATCAGCTTTCTTCACCACATTCGCTATGTACCGATTTTTTTTTTAGGATTTGTTTCAGATTTTATTTTCTTGATAGTATACTTATATTCTTTAAAATCGTATGGGGGGATTTTCAAAAAGCTAATGGAATTACTACATTATCTGTTCATTCGAACCCTTACCTCCCTGTTTGGTGTGTGTGTGTATATATATACATCTATATATACACATACATATATATATATACATATATTTGTATTTTTATATCATATCATTTTTTCTTTTTTAAACATTTTATTAGGGACTCATACAAACTCTTATCACAATCCATACATACATCAATTGTGTAAAGCATATCTGTACATTCATTGTCCTTATCATTTTCAAAGCATTTGCTCTCCACTTAAGCCCTTTACATCAAGTCCTCTTTTTTCCCCTCCCTCCCCGCTTCCCCTTCCCTCATCCGCCTTCAATAATTTAGAAATTATTATTTTGTCATATCTTGCCCTATCCAGCGGCTCCCTTCTGTTGTCCATCCCCCAGGGAGGAGGTCACATGTAGATCCTTGTAATCGGTTCCCTCTTTCCAAATCACTCACCCTCTACCCTTCCAGTATCGCCCCTCATACCCCTGGTCCTGAAGGTATCATCTACCCTGGCTTCCCTGTGCCTTCAGCTCCTATCTGCACCAGTGTACATCCTCTGCTCTCTCCAGACCTGCAAGGTAGAATTCGGATCATGGTAGTTGGGGCGGGGGGTTGTGGGGGGAGGAAGCATTTAGGAACTGGAGGAAAGCTGTATTCTTCATCGGTGCTACATCGCACCCTGACTGACTTCTCTTCCCCTAGACCCCTCTGCAAGGGGATCTCCAGCGGCCTACAAATGGGCTTTGGGTCTCCACTCTGCACTTCCCCCTTCATTCACTATGGTAAGATTTTTTTGTTCTGATGATGCCTTATACCTGATCCCTTCAACACCTCATGATCGCACAGGTTGGTGTGCTTCTTCCATGTGGGCTTTGTTGCTTCTGAGCTAGATGGCCGCTGTTTACCTTCAAGCCTTTAAGACCCCAGACACTATCTCTTTTGATAGCCGGGCACCATCAGCTTTCTTTGCCACATTTGCTTATGCACCCATTTGTCCTCAGTGATCGTATCATGGAGGTGTGCACCCAATGATATGATTTTTTGTTTTTGATGTCTGATAACTGATCCAGATTTTTTTCTTCAGCAATTGTGTCAGGGACGGTGAGCATCAAAGAGATCCAGGTTAGTAGAACAAAGTGTTCTTGGGTTGAGGGAGCACTTTAGTGGAGGCCCAATGTCCACCTGCTGCCATAATACTATATAAATCAATATATGTACATAGATCTATTCACCTGTCATTAAATGTATATGGATTTGCATTTATGCATGCCTGAATTTAGACCTCTATAAATGTCCTTAGCCTCTGTGTTAGTCTGGGTACAGTAGAGAAACAAATCTACAGAAACTCATATATATGAGAGAGTTTTATATAAAGGTTAGGTGCACATCAAGAAAAACATCCCAACTCAGTGCTGCCCAAGCCCACAAGTCCAACATTAGCCCATTTGTCTGACACCAATCCCCAAAGTCCTCCTCCATCTCACAAAATGCATGCAGTGATGCCGACTGCAGGAGGAAAGCTGAATCAGTGAGCATGTAAGCACCTCCATCACTCAGGGCTGCACTGGGATAAGTCCATGCTGCTTCTCCTCAGGGACGTCTTTCATAAGGTGACCAGATTTTAACATTGGTAAAGCGGAACACCATTGATGGGGTGGGGGGGAAGTTCTTGATTAAAAATTTGGCCTATATGGAGCATCAAACATTTTCATAGAATGCAAAAGTAGTATTGTAATATGTATTTTTAATTTCAACATAAGTGCAATTTACAAATATAATACATACAAAAGTATTTTATTGTTTGGCATATTTCTCATTTGAGTAAATTTTTTTAGTAGATTGCTGTCGTTGTTTAAAAGGTCATGAATATTTTCACAAGAATTTGTTAAATTATATTTCACACATAAAATGACTTTCAAAATCTCAACATTTAATTGTGATTTTTCTGATGTTCACACTTTATTTACCGTAGAAAAAAACGTGTTCAATCGCAGCATTAGTTCCTGGTAAAGAAAGCACGTATTGCACAATTTTTAGTGCATTATTGTATGGAACATGGTTTGTTTCAAAATGATGAAATATTTCTAACCACGTGTTCTCTATTGTGATTTTTGCTGAAGCCCAAGATTTAACCTTTTCCTTATCAATATATATTTTAAATAATGACACCTCATTAAAAAGGTCATTTTCGGAAATATTACTATACGGGAAATTTTGAATTTTGAGTAATATGATCGAGTGATTTTTGCACATCATTCCAATTAAGTTCTTGTTTTAATGTAACCCAATGAAAATGTTCAATATCATTGTAATGTACCGTCTACTCTTCTAAATAATCTATGCAGTTACTATAGAACTTTTTAATGTGATTCATGATATCTGCACAATTTATTGCACCTTGTTCTTCTAGCTGGCTTATACTATTATGGATAGTTAATGGAAGAAAATTATTTTCTAACCGCTCTTGACACTGAAATTTTAAATTATTAGTTTCACTTGCTACTACGATTATCGAAATTTTGTCACCTACAATAAGTTTCATAGCATTCTGAAAAAGAAAGCTTGATTGTGTACAAACTCGAGCCAAATTTTTGAAGATTCATTTTCAAAAAACTCTTCTAAAATTCTAGGACATTTATCCTGTGATAGAAAGTAGGATATCAAAGGATCATATATTTTCAAAATTATTTTCAAAATTCAAAGGAGCTAACCAGCACGTTTTACTGTATCCAAGTATTTTCTGATATTCATCTTCCACAGTTTCACAAAACTCTTTAAGCATTTCAACACGCACAGTGTATAGATAGAAGTAAGAATATATTTTAATAACAATATTTTCCACATCTATGGGCAACAAATCAGCAGCTGTTTGAATGGTGTTATGTATTATGTGCACTGCACAACCAACACAAATAATGTTTTGATTAAGGTTTTTGTTTAATTTATAAAAAATCTTATTCGTACCTCTTCTCGCTTTTCCTCCAAAATTTGTGTTCATGTTGTCTGCACAATATGGAGTCATTTTATGTTTTAAATTGTACTTTTCCAAAATATTAATAATGGAACTGAAAATTATTTTAGAAGTTTCGCTGGGCACAGAAACGAAATCTAAAATTCTAATTTTTATTCCAGTTTCTGACTCAAGAAATCTAATAACAGTTGGAAATAACTTTATATCCTTATGATTAGATGCATCAGAATATATGGATATAAAATTAATTTTTTCTAGATTTTTGTTTAATTCTAAAATGCATATGGGGAAAGCACATTACACACAATTGTTTCAGATTTTGTTCTAGCACAGGCAAATATTTTTTTATTAACTTTGAGTGATGTACAGTGCATAGATCTGAAGGAATGATTGTGATTAATATCTTGAAAAGACATAAGTCCTTCTGCTAATGCTAATTTGTTTTCTTTGTTTCCATAAGTTGTTTTCCAAAAAAAATCCTGTATTTTGGAGGAAGATGCAGCAATAATTAAATATCTTTTATGTTCCTGTGTTTCCAAGTGCTTTGAAATAGCATTCTTCCCACCGTGCAAAATAGAAAATTTCACCATTACATTTCTCACATTTTACCATGTAATCGTTTGGGTTTTTTTTAATAAAAGGATATTCACTTCTTTGATTATCTTTGAATTTGCATCCTTTTTTCTTACTCAGTATGTTAAAAATCTAAAAAAAATGTAAAATTATATTATAAATTATTATATACATATTGCTTAAAAACACAGTAAGTAGATACATAATTACATCAACATATTTTATTGTTAGTTTATAAATTAAATTGATTGTTATAAAGTAACTATATTTAAATAATTATTTTAATTTTAATCCTAGATTTTTTTCTAAATAATAACAATACTAAGTTGTATTATTTTTTCTCTGATTTTGCCATAACGTAGATCATAAGTGTCACTTTCAAGGCTGGCGCTAGACTTTTTGCCACCACTATAAAATAGAAATAATATGAGTATTGTCTGCTAAATTCAAGAAAATTTATGTATTTATGAAACAAATTAATTACTTCCCTAAATTATCTGAATGGCTGATTTGTTGACTTCACTTGTTGCACTAGCACGCAGTACGGTGTGTATGGTCTGAGAGACACTTACAAAATGTTTTCGTCGTTGCCAATGCCAAAAAATTCCATTGTTCATTAAGTCCAGACAATGGTGGTCGAATCTTAACTGATCAACAATGCGAACTTTGATAAGCAGTTCTCAACAATTATTTGTTATTATTATATTTTAATATTATAAAATTAACAAAAATAATATAAAATTCATATCCTGGAGAAATAGCCACTTGGCAGCCGAAAACCGTATATTCCTTGCCCACTCTCCCACCGTTCCCTAGCTTGTCGTGCATTCTTTCCAAAAAGCGGGTCTTTTAAAAAATGTTGCGGAACACTGGACAAATTGTTAACAATCAGGACCGCCCACCAAAAGCGGGACATCTGGTCCCCTTAGTCTTGCGGGAAGTGGGCCTTGCCAGCTGAAGCAGGGAACTGGCTAAGGCAGCTGCAATTTGGTGCCACCATCAGAAAGCAAGAGACCCGAGAACTAGAAAGGAGAGGCTCACCGAGTCATTTATGTCTCCGTCCTTCAATTAACCCCACATGCATTTATTGACCAGGTTGGCACAATAAACTTTAACTATCTCAGCCTTCTGGTTCTTTCCTCTATTTCCTTTTGCTTTCCTATTGTCCCACTATCATGCTCAGCCTTCATTTGGGGTTTGGTAATTCCTCTCTGCTACATGCCCTTGATCGAGCTTCCCCCCCACCCCATCCCCGCACCCCAACTGCCACTCCCCCCACCCCCTCCAAGCATCCTCTGCCTTCCTTGCTATCTATTTTAGATAACTTGTTCTTCCCTTGTCCCTGAGTTGTTGTCATCCCCCTACCTTTCTCCTGCCTCCCCCCTTCCTGTGTCCTCCTGGAATCGATGGTCCTCCCATCCTTCTTTCCTCCAGATTGTTGATCCTGCTTTTATCTTGTCTAGATAGACATGCAGAGATAATAATACATGCAAAACCAAAGTAAAGCAAACATAACATCAAAAGAAAACAAAACACAAAACAACAAGCGTTAAAAAAAAAAAAAAGAAAACCCAATAGCAAAAAGAAAGCCCTCAAACAGTTCCAGGCCTGTGCACTGACCTTTCTGAGTGTTTGCCAGTGCGCTGGGGTGCCACCCTGGGCCCCAAAGTCCACCTTTGGCATTCCTCAGGGACATCGCTGCTTTGCCTTCCCTGCTGATCCCACTGCACACCCTCAGCGTTTCGCCACAGTGCGGTGAGTAGGATGGGGCACATCTCCCGCACTGTGTTCCCAGTGCTGCCCCCCATAGCACTGTGGGTCAGTGAGGGGCGTCGTGCCTTGTGATGGGGTTGGCCCTGTGATCCTCTCTGTGCATTGGGTGCTCTGAGCCAGAATATTGTCCTTAGGTCTTGGTGGGCTGGAATGTGCTCCACTCTCTCTCCTTCCCTGTTCATTTGCTCCTGATCAGAAGTGCCCTTCTTCCTGAGCTGCAGCTTCAGTGCTGTCCTCTGAAGTGCATTCCTCTGGGCTGTGGGGGTGTCCACGTAGTTGGGATTGGGGACCGGCCCTGCAGGCCTCTCTGTTGGTTCTCTGCTTCATGCCGTATGTTGCATTCACATTGGCGCAACTTGTTGAAGTCTGGTTCCTTTTTCCCTCTCCGTGGAGATATGAACAATACCTTCCCCTTGGGTGGGTTAGTGCCTTGTGGCCCCAGTACTCCCGTCTCTTTCTTTATTTTTCCTTTTCCCTCCTTTTTAGTTGGCTGCCATATGGATCGCTGATTTGGCCCCTGCCATAGTACCTGGCCCGCATCCCGGGAATGTATGTATATAGTAGCTTTTCCCCTATGCCCCTTTGCATGCTTTAAAGACAGTATTTTTAATTTATAAAAAAGTCATTGGTTTTGCAAAATTCTGTCCTGTGACCTCCAGCTTAATTTATATCACCAAGGCCATATTTTCCAACTACTGTTCCTTCATCTTTGTTTTCAGCTTATAATTATCAGTGCATCTTGATTACTTGTTTAATCAATTTCAGACTGAGGACACTGGTAAAATTCTTCCATTTCTGCACCTCTGGCTTTATTAGTTGTTGCATAAATTTTAATAATAGTTTCATTGATGTGATTTCCTTTTATTTGGATAGATATTATACTATCAAAGACAGCACTGTACATCAAGACAGATCTTGAAATGGCCTTTTTGACAATGAATGAGATGTCATTATGTTGGAATCTGTCATTTCCAACATAATAAAGCATAAGATTTTCTGATCTAAAGTAGTCAGTGTTAGTCCATTTAAGCTCACTGTGGCATAGGATCTTTATCCCTATGCATTCTACTTTGTATCTGACAAATTCCAATTTTCCAAGAAGCTTGGACTTCAGGGGGGAAACATTTTTGTATATATTATATATGTGTAATATGTATATTTCCCCTGTGTGTATTATATAATAATTATTTTATATAAAATGTATAATGATTATATATGTATAGATTACACCTTGATTTCTATTTTATTTTTACCTTTACTCTTCTACTTTACTTCCTTCTTTTTATTTTACCTTCCTTGTACTCTTGTTTCTTCTTTCCCATATTGGTGTGAAGTAAAGTATAACAACTAAAAATATATTGCTTTTGGATATTTGCTCATTTATATTGCTTTTGCTTCACAGTGACAGGGAGATAGAAAGCAATTGTCTACCATACAAGATAACTACATTCTTGAGGCAATTGTTCTCAGTAAGCAACTCTTTGATAAGACTCAACAGCCTGGAGCTGAGAGAGTGGAGAGAAACATTGGTCGCCATCTGTGTTACTCTTCACCCCTCCCTGAAGCTCCCTTGCTGATAAGAGCAGTTTTAAATACAGGCAGGATTTATAGGGGGGGGGGTTCCTTTTGACCTTTGGAAACAAGCTCTAATTACCTTCATGCATATGAGCCAATGTGTTAATTTTCCTGAGTGCTTCTCTATATTTTCATGTATTCCACAATTTCTAACTTTTGTGCTAGAGCTTAAATCCTGAGCACCCCGGTTTGCAAAAGGCTATGGATGTCCGTGACCACCCAAAATCCATTAGTAGGGTTCCCTTTCTGGTCAGAAATTGAGGATAATTATACCCTTAGACAGGGTGCCTTGGAAAACAGATTACCTCCACCCCTCTCTAAGCAGCCCAAGGAAGGGCAGTCTCTTAGGGGCTTGCCTTTGTGTGTTCCTAATGGCCATCACCCATATTGGACAGTACAATAGGCATGAGCCATCCCCTATGAGTCCAGCCCTGACTGCCTTCTTTGGAAGGCCTTGGAAAATTCCGGTAAGCCCTTCTATCTAGCATAATGTATGTGCCCCAATCACATCCCTGTCCCTGCTTCTGTAGTACCACCTATAGCTGTGATATATTGATCTGCCACCAATCGTGAATTTGTGACGGTGCCTTTGTTTCAGGTCTATTTAATTAGCAGCTCGACTGTGACCCCTGGGAAACCATTTTTTACCTCATGGTAATGGCCTCCTTCTTTTGGATGATGTGTCTGTGTCTTTGTTGCTGTTAAGACTTCATAGATGGTCTTTTAAAAATCATATTTGAGATTGGGGTTTCTTCTGTACCCTAAAGCACTTTCATATCTTACTTTGCTTCTTTTCTTGATTTGTGTTTGATCCACTTTCTAGGAAATATGCAAGGAGACTCAGTGGCTATCAGGTAATGGATGGCCATTCAAACCCACCAGCTTCTATTCAGGATGCAAATGAGGCTCTCTGTATACACACAAACCTGTAACCTCCGAAGCCCTACAGAGGCTCTCTATGTGTTGGGGTCAGCTCAGTGGCGGTGGTTATGATGCATACGGGGAGCTCAGCTGACACCGTGGGTTAAACACTGAGTTGATAACCCAAAGGTCAGTGGTTCAAACCCACCATCTGCTTGCAGGAGGAAGACTGAGGAGTATGCTTTTGTAAGGATTTAAAGCATCCGAAAACTTTATAGGGCACTTCTACTTTGGATACTGCCTTCACAAGAAGTCAGAATCCCTTTCTTTTTGAACCCCTACTCATCTGACTTCCTTTCTGCCTCATTTTCATTCATTTTCCCTCTGTTTGTGTTCACTGTTCTTAATACAGACCCTAACTCAAAATGCAGCATCCACCTAAACCTTCTGTCTCCTTCCTTTTCCATCAGTTAGACCAGTGGTTCTCAACCTTCCCAATGCCGCGACCCTTTCACACAGTTCCTCATGTGGTGGGGACCCCCAACCACAAAAGTATTTTCATTGCTACTTCATCACTGTCATTTTGCTACTGTTATGAATTGGGCAACACCTGTGAAAGGGTCATTCGACCCCCAAAGAGGTCACAACCCACAGGTTGAGAATTGCTGACTGTTAGGCTTTCTACCAATTTTATGAGCCCACTTCTCCAGCACGGATCACCTTCCATTATTTTAATGTTAGTTTTGAGTTCTTTTTGGCTTTTTAATCTTATTTAAATTACATTTAGGTTGTGAGTTCTTTTTGGCTTCCTAACCTTATTTAAATTAAATTTAAGTTGCGTGCTCTTTTTGGTTTCTTAATCTTATTTAAATTAGCCTTATTTAAATTATCACAAGGATTGAATATGCTCCCAAGCCAATGATAGCTGTGTTCCAGTCCTCTGTAGATTCCTTTCCCTGACATCCAGATTTCTCAGTCTCAGTTTACTGAGACTTTGGGATGCACTGGGCATAGGGGAAGGGGGACTGTAGGATTCTTAGCAGCATCCTTGGTTTCTAGCCACACAATGCATCCTTCCTCCAAATGATAATAAGTGGAAACATTTGTTACAATTAAATATATTGTTCAGTGTCACTCAAGTGATTTGAGAACCAGTGTTATGAATGTTACTAGTAAGTAAAAGATGGAATAAGTTAAAACATATTTAGATTTGAAGACAAGATTTACATACAGTAAAATGCACAAAGTGTAAATAGATAAGTGAGTTTTGGTGGATGCCAATCTTAATCAAGAGATAAATCATGTTGATGCCTCCAGCAAGTTGCCTCATGCTGGTTCCAGGAAGCTCCTACCTGCAAACTTTACTTTCAACTTTGGTGTGTTTATACAAGGATGGGCCAAAAAGTAGTGCCATACTTCCATCCATGCATGTGTTTATTCCAAACCAGCTTCACTTAAACACGTCTCGCTCTCAGTGGTTGGTGGGGGGGGGGTGGCAGAGGGGGGGAGTTAGCTCCATCATGTACTTTTCTTAGGCTCCTTGTGGTGCCTTCAAACACATAAAAAGGAGATTTTTTTTGGTGCCGTGGATAAAAATGAGTTTGAAGTCAGGGCTGAAATGAAATTTTTAACCAGACTCACTGGACATATGCCAAATCGCCGCTTTGTGCCATGTTAAGGGAGTGCTGCACCACATAAACCAATGGCTTTTAGGCGGGGAAGGGTTTTAAGGAGGACCAATCAAGAAAGCCTTAAAGCGGAGCCAAGAAAGGAAGCTTGTCAACCTCGATGAAGGACGACGTTGCGCCTGAAGTTCAGAAAGAAGTTCAGAAACTGGTGGGAGAAGAATATGGAATTACCACTGACGTCACAGCTTCTGAAGGTGGGATTTCACAGGTATTGGCAAGCAGCCAATACTGTTAAAAAACAGTACTTTTGGATACAGTTTTTTAAAGTCCTTTATCTTAGAAAGCAAACGATCCTTTATATTGCCCAGTAGTGTTTTAAAAGTTAGCAGTAAATAAAACTGAGAGAAAAAGATTTTTGTTTTCTTGTGGTCTGTATTTAGCCAGCCCACCAACTGCCTAAAAGGCTTTCTAGGCTTGATTTAACCAAAGAACAGAACCAGCTAGTCATTTCCAAGGGCTGACCCCTGACCACTTCTTTGGTTATAATTTAATAAAGCCACATGTCTTTATATGTGTTACAATAAGCTCAAGATAACACTATTTCATGTCGTACTTAAAGCATTTTAAATTATACAACCATTTTAGTTCATTAATATCCAAGGCAATAGGCCAACCGCTGCTTTCAAAGGAGTGTAAAATTAGACCTCCATTCCAATAGACCTCTATTACAGTCCCAGCGGCAGAGGCAAGGAAAACACCCGTGATTTTCGACTACTTCTTAACTGTGAAAAAAGATCTCTCTGAGCAGTAGATGTAAAATTTGATCTGAAGTATATTTAACCAAATGACAAGAAGTAAACGAAAGAGCTTTACACAGGGGTTTCATGTCCATTCATAAATGATCTTCATTCATAAACCAGCAACCTGTTCTGAACAGATAAGGTGGAGAGAGGTTGAACAATTAATCAAAAAAACTGGACAATTGCTTACAGCAGACATGGTATTAAATAATTCAGACGTAATCTGCTCCCTGCTTCTCGGGGCTATTTTTCCTCCTCAATACAAAAAAGGCTTTTCCAGAGTCTGATTCAACTTTCCACCTCACTTTGCCTTTCAAGACATTATCTTGAAGAAAAATTTGTAGTGTTTTTTTTACATTTCCAAAGGCCAAAATTGTTCTAGTTTCTGAAACAGAGCGACACTTTTCCCCAGACACTGAATGGTATAAAGTAAATTTTATCTATTTGCCACATGAAACTGTTCTGTTTTATACAAAACCCAAAATAGTTCATATAATTTTGTGTTTACTATCTTTTATTTGGTGAAATCCAGAGGCCAGAGGTCTCATAGCTGAGGGGAAAGGTGTTGTGCCCATTCATTCACAGTAACTTTGTTTCATTCTCTTTCCTGGCTCTTCTCTTTCTCCTGTTTAAAGAGTAAAACATGGCAACAATGACCAGGCAAGTAACTCCTATCAGAACCATTGCAGTGAGAGCTCCTTTCAGTATCAGGTAATCCCTGGTCAGCGCAGGAGCGGAGTTAGGGGAAATCAGCAGAGAAGTCTGGACAATATTAGACACAGCAGATTCCAAGGAGCTTCTGTCGATCGCTTGGATCGCCACATACAGTCTGTGGTGTTCTGGTGTCTCGCCATCAAACTGATGCTCAGGTTCGTTTGTGAACAGCTCCGGCGAGAATGTGAATCTCTCCTTGACACCGGCTTTCTGAGGATGTAGCTTTGACGTATTCACTAAAATGGCATTGCTAAAGTCATCTTGAATACTCTGCAGACTTTTACTCATTCTTATCTCATAGCTGGCAGCTGAAAGCAAAAGTATATACATAAGAAGGTGAAGTCAACGTAAGTACGTTTCCTAGCTTTATTAGAGAAGATTGTGAGAATAGCAAGCAAATGAATCAAAATCCCCAAGAATAAGTTTAACAAAAAGTGTACTTGTGAGTAAAACTTTAAAATACTAAGTAAGGGCTCAAATTGAAGCCCAAACAAAAGGGAAACCTTACTAATGTTTCGTGAAAAGCAAAATTCAAAATAATGAAGAAGCGATTTTACCGTAGGTTATTTTCTAAACTGTTAAAAATGTCCAATAGGTTTTAACTAATCATGATTGTTTCAAAGCATTTATGCAAAATAATCATCAAGCATTAAAAGCCATCTAAACATTAAAAGCACACGAAGGACTTTTCTATTACATTTAAAAATGCTAAGACGCCGCAACACCCGCAACACCCATGCCTCAAGATGAAACACTGTGGTGGTGGTTGATACACAGACATAGCCACAGAAATAGGCTGAGATGTAGTTGCAAACTGGAGTACTTGATAATGGTTGAATTAAAATTAATGGGGATGGGGAGGGAGGGGAAAAAAAAAGAGGACCTGATGCAAAGGGCTTAAGTGGAGAGCAAATGCTTTGAGAATGATTGGGGCAGGGAATGTATGGATGTGCTTTATACAATTGATGTATGTATATGTATGGATTGTGATAAGAGTTGTATGAGTCCCTAATAAAATGTAAAAAAAGAAAAGGGGAGAAAAAAAAAGAAAATGATTAGGGAAAAGAATGTACAGATGTGCTTTATACAATTGATGTATGTACATGTATGGACTGTTATAAGAGTTGTATGAGCCCCTAATAAATTGTTTAAAAAAATAAAATTAAATTAATGGGGAGGAAATACGAAATTTTCATTAAGTGGTGCTGTGATAGTTTGGTGAAAATCTGGAAAAAGTAAAATTAGATCCATATCTCAAACCTTTTTATCCCAAAGTGATCAAAAAATTAAGTATAAAAATATATGTCTTAAATAGAAAACAATGGATGAATTCCAGTACAATCTGGAATCAAAGAAGCCTTACTTATGAGTTAAAACCCAAAATTCACTTAAATGCATAAAATTGTAAACTTCTACGTGGACGAAACTTTTAATCAAAGTCTAAGCATAAATGCTGAATTGGCAAAAAATAATTACAATGCACATCAAAGGTAAAGTTTAGCTCTGGTAATAGAATGGCTTTTATTGCACTAATAATCCATCAAATAATAGTCATTAAGCCTGGGAGGGAGATTGAAGGCACTAGATTCAGATAAAATGAAGATTAGGCAGACATCAATAATGATTTGTGCTGACACAGTTTTCTCCCCTGCTGGCAATTCCCAAGCCAGTAAAGGTGGTGAGAAACAGAATGCCACTATCTCGTGGCTTGCGAGCCAGAGGACCGAGTCTGGGTTTGTCCAAACTGTAAAGGATGAAACCTCAGCATTCCCACATTCCGACTATACTTCCTCCAAGACAGATTTGTTCATTCCTTTGACAACCCGTGCGACGCTTAATTTTCTTCCCCAACAGCAGAACTTAAGGACATCACGTCTGAGGTCCTCCTTATTCACAGTCAAATTTCAGATGCGGCTGAGCAAATTGAAAATACCGTGGTGTCGCTCAAGAGCACCTGAGTTCTCTGAGTGGTAGCCTGGCTTGTCAACATCTTAAAGAGGTCTTGGGCAACAGATTTGCCCAATGCAATGTGTTTGGTGATTTCTTGACGGCAGCTTCTTCAATTGGGGATCCAAGTAAAATGTTTTTCCATTTATTATGATGCTGCTTACTAGTCCAGTTGTAAGGATTTTTGTTTTCTTTATTGAGGTGTTGCCCATACAGAAATCTGTAGTCTTTCATCTTCATCAATAAATGCTTCAAGGCTTCTCAACTTTCAGGAATCAGAATTGCATCTTTTGCATAAGAAACCAAACACTCCAAGCTCACTGTCACCCAGTCAATGCCGACTTGCAGTGACCCTTAGAGAAGGGTGGAACTGCCCCCTGTATCTTCCTGAGACCGTAACTTTTTTTTTTCTAGAGACTGTAACTTTTCATGGGGGGAAAACGCCCTGTCTTTCACCAGAGCAACAGCTGGTGGTTTCAAAACTGCTGGCTGTTGGGAGCCAATAGCCATTAAGACCTTGGCCTCAGACACGTAGCAGAAACTTGGCCGCTTTGTAACAGCAAGGCTTTGTTTCCTGCCCAACTTCGCCCCCACATTCCAAGCTACGTGCTCAGTAGCACGGGCAGTTGCGATAACTGACCTTGTTGCCATTAGTCAAAGTACTGAGCACCCATTGGACTGCAGATATACCATATTAGGAACATAGTGGTAAGTTCACCCGGTAAGCCTTGATTTGCATGCGGACGTCACCACGATGTCTTTGAGTATTGTTGCGCACCCTTTGTACCTTATTAGGAACATGTAGCCGATTGGTTGTTACACAGTAAAATATGTGCCTCCCACTTCCTTCTCTGTTGTAAATATATACCCCGAGTTTTGGCGAAATAAGCAGGGCTTGATCAGCACTTGTCTTGCTCCACGTCTCTGTGTCTTTTTTCCATCCAGGTTCGTTGCCCCTCCGGGTCACCACGTGAGGGTCTCGCTGGACGAGACCCCCACAGCTGACCTTGTGAATTGCAAACCACAGGCTGCTAGAGGTATAGATATAGGCATGTCAATGTATTAATTTATAAAGAAAGACATAGAGGTCAATGTACATATATTTCTATGTTAAGTATTAAGAGAGCAGACAGACTTTGGGCCTCTATGCAAGGCTCCTCTAAACACAAGAACACTTTGTTCTAATAACCTGGCACTCTGTGATGCTCACTTTCCTGACACGATCACTGAAGACAAAATGGGTGCATAAGCCAATGTGGTGAAGAAAGCTGATGGTGCCTGACTATCAAACGATATAGCATCTGGGGTTTCAAAGGCTTGAAGCTAAACAAGCAATCATCTAGCAGGGAAGCAAATAAGCCCATGTGAAAGAAGCATACAAGCCGACGTGATCATGAGGTGGTGACAGTATCAGATCCAAAACAAACAATTATATTAATGTGAAAGTGGAGCGGGGCGGGAGGTTGGAATGGAGACCCACAGCCCATCTGTAGACAATTGGATATGCTCCCCACAGAAGGGTTACAAGGAAGGATCGATCCAACCAGGGTGCAGTATAGCACCAACAAAACACATATCATTCCTCTAGTTTCTGAATGCCTCCCCCCAACCTCACTACCATGACCCAGTTCTATCTTATAAATCCTGCTAGACTGGAGGGCATACATTGGTACAGATAAAAGCTCTCAGCACATGGAATTCAGGAAGAATAAAACCTTCAGGAACGGTAGAGGGAGTAGTGATATTATGAGGGAAAGGGCATGGTGGGGGCAGGGTGAGGATAAAGGGTAAATCCATCAAAAGGTTGGATATATAGGCCCCCACCCTGAGGGGGACGAATAACAGCAATGTGGGTGAAGAGAGACAACGGACATTGTAAGACACTAAATAACAATGATATATAATTGATCAAGGATTCACCAGGGTGGGAGGGGGAAAAAAGAGGAGCTGTTACCAAGGTTTCAAGTAGAAGGAAAATGTTTTGAACGGTTGCTGGCAACATATGTACAAGTGTGCTTAATACACTTGAATGATGGATTTTCATGAGATTTATAAGAGCCCCCAATAAAATGAGTAATAGTAATAATAAGACATCCGATCCCGATACCATGCTCTTCTTCAGACAGTGTAGTTTCTTGTATGATTTTCTCAGCATACAGACTGAATAAGTACGGTGAAAAGGTAACCACCCTGGCACACACAGTTTCTGCTTGTACATCATGCAGTATGCCTCTGATTTTTGCAATGACTGTGTCTGGGTCGGTGCACAACTACTTCATGAGCCAATGGAGTGTTTTAGGAATCCCATTCTTTGCAATGTTCAAGGACTGACAGTACTAAAGGAAGGTGGACATAATTCGATTGAAAAATAAAAATGCTAATACTAACTTCTAGATATATTAAAAACTTACATATAATATTAAGCTATTTTAACAATATAACTGTGAAGTGAAATGACTAAAACTAATAAAATGATGAACCAAGAAACTACAAGGTATGAATTTTGTTCCCTCAAAGGACACTATAAGTCCTAATAAAAGTGAAAATATCCTAGTGACTATATTCTGAAGAGTTTCCAAGCCTATAATAAATTTCAATTTGAGGTAGTTTCTATTTCTGAGCAGTAATTAGAATAAAATATCTTTGAGGAAGCCTGCCAAAGCAAAATAACATTTACTCTTGAATTTATCAATAGTTTTTTTTCCTGTTTGAAATCATTTAGAATTTTTGGCTACAAGATGTTGTCAGAGCAGATTTAGGATCTATGCCCGGTTTACTGGTCAGTTTGGCTACTGCTGAGTCGCCACATCAGACATGACTGAGTCATCTCAGAAACACCGTACAGTTTAACGCAATGATCCAGGTGTATTTTGTGGAGTTGAACTGTTAGAATTTCATTATAAACTTGATTTACTTCAATTGTCTTAGTCACCACTGAAGTGATAGGAAGGTGGTACAATCTCTGTCCATTTCCTATATGATTGCTTTCATAGAGGCACTTGGTAAGTCCCATTTAGCTTATCGTTTTCAAGTCATTTGTTATTGTTGCTGTGCGCCAATGGGTAGTTTCTGATCCATACCGGCCTTGTGTGAGGGAGCAGAATTGTCCATGGGAGTTCCCAGACTGCTCATACGACAGTGAATTGCCAGGTAATTTCCCCCACGGTTAATAGCGCCGTGTTTAACCATTGAGCCACCAAGGCCCCTTTCAGGTTGTTAAGAACCATTTGTATGACAAGAAGCTGGCTTATATGAAGCAGACTGCAGTATCAGCATTGGAGGATTAACAACTCACGATATGCAGATGACAAAGCCTGGTTTCCTGGAACTGAAGAGACTTGAAGCTCTTAGTGATGAAACCAAGTATTACATCCTTCAGTGTGGATCACAGCTCAATGCAAGGAAAACAAAAGTCCTCACAACTGGACCAATAGGTGACATCAGGATAAATGGGGAAGATTGAAGTCAGCGATTTTGTCTTGCTTGAATCTCATGGAAGCAGCTGCCCAGAGCTCAAATATTGCATTGGGTGAATCTGTTCAAAATTAAGGTTTTTACTTTGAAGATCCAAGCCATGGTGTTTTCAGTGACTTCAAATGGATATAAAAGCTACACATTGACTAAGGAAGATGGATGAAGAATCAATGCATTTGGATTGTCGGACTGGAGGAAACTACTGAAGCTACCATGGGCTACTGAAAGGACAAACTGATCTGCACTGGAAGAAGTGGGACCAGGTGCTCTTTAAGAGGCAAGGACGATGAGACTTAGGCTGACATACTTTGGACATGTTATCAGGAGAGGCAAGTCCCTGAAACAGGACACCACGCTTGATAAGGGGAAAGGAGAGTGAAGAAGAGGAAGACCCTCATGAAGATGGGTTGACACAGTGGCTACAGAAACGGGCTCAAATACAATTCTGAGGATGGTGCAGGACTGGCAACATGCAGTCTATTGTACAGGAGGTTGTGTGAGAAGGAACGTACTCAATAGCACCGGACAACAACAGAGATGTTACTCTAGAGCCCTAGTGACTCAGTGGGCTGTGTGTTTGGACGGCTAACTGCAAGTTCAGCCGTTTCAATCCATCCATGCAGTGAGAGAAAGATGAGCATCACTATGTGTCGGAATTGATTTGATGGCAGTGGGCATATTATCTGAAAAATATATAGGGAAATTATGATGCTAATGTTGCAGTTAGGTGCTGTCCAGTCAGTTCTGATTCATAGCTGCCCGATGTACAATAAACACAACACTGCCTGATGACCTTCTGCAGGAGCGATTCTTCCCCAGCACTGCAATTCAAACGCCTCCAGGATAAAGATGAGACTGTCAGTTCCCATACGGATGGCAGGCACCACCCCTGCTTTTAATCATGGATGGGGTGTTTCCCCTGAAACACACAATGTCTCCATGTGTTGCAGTCTAAGAACACAGTGGAGCTATTATGAAGCCCTGTGCTAAGGGTTTCCCAATTTGGCTTATCTTTTGCTATCAATACAAAGGTTTAAAATTCCACACAAATATGCTGGTATTTATAAAGGTGAAATATTCCCCCAGAGAAGGATATCAAGTAAGATTGAGTGAATATTGTTGTGACCCTTTTCTCCCAATAATAAGCTTGAGAATTCTCTAGCGACAAAAACCAGGAGTCTAGAAAATTTCCCAGGGACGCCTTCTTTCCCCTTTCTGATTTGGGTGTGTCATTTCATTCTGTCCCTTCAAAACTTTACCAAGTAGATATGTTTAGTCCTTTTTTACATATATGGAAACCGAGGCCAAGAAAGTTTAAACTTTCTGCCAAAGATTAAGTAGCTAGACTTAAAGCCCCAAATGGGAATCTAAGTACAGATGTTTCTATTTTATGTCAGATATATAAGGTGTAGGAGATCAAACACACACACACACACACACACACACACACTCTATTCAATCATTTCTAATCCCCCACCTTTAAATTGGGAGTCTCTTTAATTCAGTGTGTAAAGTTTTATACTTCCCTTATCGCTGGCAAACATATCGACGTGGTAAGAAAATTTGAGGACAAAACTACAGTATTGACAAGCTCGTAGAACTGTTTGTAATTTGAGGTCTTCTGGTGAGTTTAGTGAATGAGCTCAGAACTTAGACAAAGAAAGACGATCTAATTGAAAGTAGGGCTAGAAAGACACCATGGTGGCCACCTCCTCCCCACCCCCACCCCCTACCCCACTGGTACCCATCGAAATCTACGGAGAAGGCTGCTTCCTACAGGAATTTCCACCAGAGGCCCTGGAAATAGAACTAATGTGTAGCCAATGTTAACCATGTTCTTGGTAATGGCCTAAGTGCTGAAAGTTTAGTTCTTGGAGAAAGGGTATGTTACTGCATTTCGATGAGGAGGAGGAGACGACATGGAGGTTTTCACAGGACTTAGAGGAAGAAGGAAACGGTGCTCCATCTGCGTTCACCAAAGCAAGGACGAGAGCGCCCCGAATCAGGAGAATGATCCCAGCCTCCCCCACGAAAACAATTGCCAGAAGTGAGAGAGGGAGATACCTCGAGTCTTATGTGATATATGGAAATATTTCTCCAATTTAGGCTTTAAACCTATGAATACTGTTCAATTTTCAGAAAAAAAACGAGAAGTCACATCTGGAATCTAGAATTACATGCTCTGTGATACAGAGCCTCCTTCTGCTGAACAAATCATCGATGCTTGTGGCTTTTATGTTTCCAACCAAGGGGTCTGTGGGGCTGGTGGCAGTCAGTTTATCTGGGCATCTTTACTCCAGAGGAGGAGTCAATGTGTCCTTGTTCCTGTCCTCCAGGATTTAAGACTGCATCTGCAACTTCACATTTTCTACCAGAATCCTTTGCAGCATTTTTAGCGCTAGCTGCAAAGCTATTTTTATACAATTAACCCCTAGCATAATCATTAGGAGTTTCATTTCCTAGAAAAGTAGGCAGTGAAACTAGGGAACTTACCTTGGCCTTGGTCAAAGTCTTCTCCCGGTGCTGTCCAAGACAGAGTCACTCCATCTTCTGATTTTATGGCTTCCAGGTCAATAATTTTGCATGGTGGAAACACATCAGGATAGGGGCCCGTTGGAACTCCCAGCACAGAAAAGGATCCCCCAGAAGTTACTCGGCTGAAGCCCCATTTTTGCTCCTCCTCACTCCAACCTATTGATGTTCTTGGGGCATTCATCTGAATATTGCCTGGGGCAACACAGAGAAGAATAGCCAAAGAGTCATCAAAAATCTGGTGAATAGCGTAGCTTTCTCTGACACGTTATTGAGATTTTTTAAAAAAATGACCTTTAGGATGGCTGTTTGTTTATTCCATCATTCACCCACTCAACAAATATTTATTGACATCACATGCTGCATCAAAAAGCATGGCAAAACAGAACCCTGCCCTCCTGAAATTTGTCATTCTGTTAAGAAGCGTATTTACAACTTGTGATAAGTTGAAGAAAGGTAAAAAGGCGGTATGCTATGAAAGAAGATAGCATGGGTATGTCATTGAGAGTGGTGTCAAGGCCTTTGCAGTACCACGCAAAGGCTTCCTGGTGGAGTTAGGCAGGGATGGTGCTGCGAGTCACGTGCTGGGGAAAGATGAGGCAGTATGTTCCCATACAGATATATAGTCTCACACACCCTGTGGAGGGTCGGGAGTTTAAAATACACCAGTGGGTTTTAGTTCATGGAAAAATTCCATACCTTTCTATTTAACTTCTTTACAAAATTTTTGAAGTTCCATCATAATTTTGTGAATAAAAATCTATAAAACCTAATGATTGGTTTGAATATGGAATAACAGAGAACATTAATTCAAGAATTCCCAGGTTTCAAAAATGAGCAATTGGCAAAGAGAAAGAAACTGAGGCGAAAGACCAAAACTGCGAGTAGAAGGACTGAGATTCTTGTTCAACATCTTAAAGAGCATGCTAAGGAGTCAGGTCGATACAGGCTGTAAGTTTTAAGTTTTAGTTCAATTTAATCATTTTGAAGTTATGAATATAAAGAAGACCTTGACATCCAGATCTATAAGATTAACCAACTAATCACTATTATCTTAACTGCAATGATAAAATTGGGCACCTACTATGTGCCAGACACTTTTCTAAGGGCTTTATGTATATCAAATTATTTAATATTTTCAGCAATGCTATTCAGAGGATCCACGTTTATTCCCAGTTTTACAGACTGTGAATCTGAGGCGCACGCAAGCTAAGTAACTTGCTCAAGTTCCCACAGCTACTGAGTACAGGAGCTGGGTTTCCAGTCCAGCCAGGCTGGTGCGGACGTGAGGGCGGACTCAGAGGACTGGCAGTATTTCGAGGCCCCGTAGAGAAGACAGAGCTGGACAAAGAGTCTGACAAAACATTGCCAGTGATGAAGAGGCACTCGGGAGAATGCAGTGTCATGGAAACAAGGACATGACAAAAGAGGGAAAAATCGCCGGGTTAGTACTGCCGAGGTCAACTAAAATGAGGATCAATGTAGCCTGTAGGTTTACAGAGAATGGTCATTGGTCACTGTGGCGAGAGAACTGCCCAGGGAGTGATTTGAATGCAAATCAGGAGTGGGTAGAAGCAGTAGCTGAGGTGACAAACCGGACTTGAAAAAGTACAGTCAGCTCATTCGGGTCAGTCACAAGGAACTGGGCTAATGGAGGAGCAGAGAGGGGGAGCAACCAAGAGTTTACTTTTAAACTTGAGAGGTAATAAAATGTATTTGAATACTGCTCAGAAGGGCTATGGCAGATCAGCAAGGTGCAAGGGCACCTTTGAAGGCCTGTGGCGGAGATCTGGGATGGAATCCAGAACGGACCCACTGGAGGCAGAGGAACAGTGCGGAGGTATCTATTGGTCCACTTGATGGTGTGAGAACAGAAGAGTCTATTTTTCCATAGAGTGTGCCTTCCCAATACCTGAGCTGATAAAGTGAATGTTATGTTGAACAGGGAAAACTAAGCTTCTATTTTCCACATTACTCAGCATCTGTGTGAATTATAAAAACTCAAGCACAGCTGAACATGACTTCTCTCATTTCCCTGTACACTCCCGGCGTTTGTGTGCTTTAACCCTGATGAGCATCACGTTGTATTCTACTTGCTACCCCAAGATCCTAGCTTGTCACCTAGGAAGTGCCTCGTGTATAAATGAAAGAAAGAATATCTATTTAGAAATGAAGCCTTAATATCTAGCTACAAAATCATTTTTGCACTAAAACCATGTCACTGTACAAATTGACTTGCATTGGTTTCGGTGTGACCCAAATTATTTAAAAGAGAGGAGAGAGTGAATTGTACTCTAGACAACACGGAAGAGGCAAATCTACTGTGGTGTCTCAAGTGTTTTCTCCTGAGAACCAAATATGTTCCAGAATCATCTAAATGATTCATTAAGCTGCCAAACTAGAGTAATAGTGTTAAAGAATTTTCAGTTTGGGGAATAAGGATCTTAAAAAAATAGGATGTTTTTTAGAGACGACAAGATGATCTATTTCTGTTCATCTGTTATCCCCTAGCCTCTGCTTCGCAAGCATGACTGGAACGATTGTGCTTAACAACAAGAGCTAAAAAAGAGATGTTATTTTCCATTTGAAATTTGGTACCCCCCCTTTTGGAAGACAGAACATCTTTAGAAATCACAAGTTATCTGCACCTTCCAGACTTGTATTGATTCAGGAAATAATTTCTTGAATGTGCATTGTTTGCTTCTTTCTTTCAACTGGAAACTTTCTGCTTCATTCTCTTGCCTAAATGTCTCTCTTTAGAGAAAATGCAAGCGCAGGAATGGCTAATACTCCATAGTAAACCTGCACCACTAAGTTAGCATGTCAGCAATTCTGATGAAACAGTCACAAGAAAGAGGCAAAAGTAATGATCTTCAAATTAAGGATGGAGATAATGTGTCAGAATTATCTATCACCGCCCTGGTATTTGTTCCTAGGCAACAGGTTCGAAGAGCTACTCAATAAATTAAGCATTGACTTGAGCGTGACATTCTCTCTTTCGTTTCTTCCTAATTCCCTAACACACACACACACACACACAAACACACACACACACACACACACAAAACATAAACATTAAAGGACAATAGCCAAATAGCAGAGCTAGTGATTCTTACCGTTGGCTATGTAACCTGGCACATACATAGCATGACTCCCCGGAACAGAGTAGGACATGATGCTCTTGCTGGGATAGTGATAGACATGAACTTTTAAGTTATAGCGACCACTTACGGCAAAGGAGAAGAAATACCTCGAGTAAATCCCATCATTTTTTATAACATCAGCACCTGTGTATAGAAAGAAGTCACTATTAACATTTGTTAGTGTGATTGATCCCTGACATTAAATTAAGCTGGTAAAAATAATAGTTATTCTCCATATAATTCCATTTCAGCATATAACTGTTGAATTCCTTTCTATATGTCCAGGTGATTAAAAAGTCCACTGACTCCATTTCTCTCTGTGGCTCCTTAACCTCTAAAAAGTTATTGTTCTTCAAGTGAATCAGTGGTACCTGTGTGAACGCAACTGTTAATAATAATCACCTTTCAAGTTGATCGTTCTAATATTGAAATTGATACCTACTACTTTCTCAAAGAAACTAATCACATTTTTAAAGCTAGTTTATGGTCATAGACACTTCTGAGATAAAAGTGATTCTGTGTCCAGGAAATACTCAGAGTGCCATAAGTATACAGAGCCCTATTTTCAGGCAATTTGAAGACATTTATGAATGCCCCGCAGCCATCTGGTTATGAACTGAGCTGGGGAAAAACAGAAACAAACTTTGGTGAAACCCTGCTTAGCAGGAGCATAGCGCTGTTGTTCCAGAGCCTGATGGTGTGTGGATCTGGTGTGTGACAGGCTTAGGGGCATTCGGCAAGCTTGACCAGTGCTAGGCTTCCTTCCTTGCCGTTGGCCCCTAGGGAGCTGTTCAGTCCCAAGAAAGGCCCATGGCTGAAGCCAGAGCAGCACTAGGAGGTCCTGCCTCCTCCACAGGCAGGTCACACTCACCTTTGAGTGGAGGTGGTCGCCGAGAGCAAGTGGCCTGTCCTGTGCCAGAAGCCACTTCAGTCCTTACACTGTGCACTCCCCTGTACCCTAGCATTGTGTCATTGCCGAAGGGCTCTAGATGTTCTGTATTGTCCCTCTGGAGAGGTAGGGCTCCCTAATCTAAGAAAAGCAAGAATATATTTGCCGTATATACTCGAGTATAAGCTGACTCGAATATCAGCCGAGGCACCTAATGTTACCACAAAAACTGCATAAAAATGTGCGGAAAAACTCAGCTTATACAGGAGTATATATGGTATTTGAAATAAAAAAACCGCTGCTTTAATTATCAAATTGATTTCAGTGTTATTCTGAAAAGTCCGTCAGTAAGAAAACCAATCTTGGCATTTAGTGATTAATAGAAGGCCCAATTTTATTCAGAATTGACCAAGGAAAATTTCAAAATAAAAGAGGAGTGATAACAACATCTCCATGTCACCATCACTTACTGCCACCTCTTAAATCACTGAAGCAGAAAGAACTAGAAAGGAACACTAGCTTGGGAGTTAAGGGTTTGATTTTGAGACCCATAGGAGCTATGGACGTCATCTCTCTGAGTCTCAGGGTTCTCACCTGTATGATGGGGAGAATAGCTATCACAAAGGGTTGTTGCAATGACAATTTGAGACCATACATGAGAAAAAACATTTTAAATGATAAAGTATTTGCCCCAATGAACATTTTTCTTGTAAATGTATTTATTTAGCAGATGAATACAGTTTCCTTTCTAAAAGTAGGTTTTAGACAAGTATGCAAATGTGGTTAGGTAGTAAACTATTTAAATTTATACTCTCATGGCTAAGCGACAGTTTTTGTTATGTATTTCACTAGATTATTAAGTTAGACAGCCAATCAATGAAACGGTTCCAGGCACTGAATATAAGAGTGCTTGGAGCAGAATCGGGTGGCCTTCCCACAAGGCCACCATCTCTTCTCCAGGCAGAGCCCAGGCGTGGCAAGCAAGGAAAACCTTTCTGCAAAGTGCAATTTTGGAATTTATACAAAAAATAAGAAGTGCAGCCGTGGATAAGCAACCAGAACATGAGATGTCCCTTTGAATCTGCTCTATTAGGTGAAAAGGAAAAAAAAGAAAAAGAGTTCTCTGGCATCTCTTTGTGGTAGATTTGAACTAGGTAGTCTTTGAATGGACTTTGAGTGAGCAGGGCAGAGAAATACGATTTTATTAGCAGATCAAACATTTGGGGCTGCCCATATAGATTTGGTGGTCTATTGTCATTCTGAGAATTCAATTTAGCAAAAGAACAGGATTGGAAATGTGGACCAACAAAGGCATTGCTTGCTGTAAAGAGTCAAAATAAGTTAGTCAGAAAGGGTCTAATATCTGCCCGGCCTGATGCTGTGTTGCCTGTAATGTATCAAGCCAAGGCTCGGACTCTGTGTGCAGAATTGTTCTTTGAAGTAGGGTTTGGCTTGGTTTCCCAGGGGTGGTGCTATACTAAATCCTCTAGGCTCCCTGGCCTTGGGACCAGATCACACATCGGAAGGCCACTGCCTGGTGCCTCTCATCAGCCTAGTGTCTTGGTCTCATGGCGTGAGCCATCTGTTCAATTTCCCTCGGACCATGGACTAAAAGGAGCTGCCACTGCCTGGTGCCTCTTTTGCTCTTTGAACTGCCCAGCCTGGCGATGCCAGTGCTGACGAGTGTTGCAGGAATCCAGGCGTATTAGTAGGACATAGGAATCCATGCCTGCGTGAGGTGACCTCACTAAGTGAAAGTGGCCAATGTCAGGATGTCCAGAGGGCCACACCGAAGCTGGAGTTTCCTCCTGCCCCCCACCCCCAGCACAACCACACACAACTAATACTGCAGAATGATAACACGACGTGTTAGAGACCATGAAAAACAGCATGCATTGCCAGTTACCTGCTCCATCATCAAACAGTCTCAGCGTGACGGGATCTCCAGTCTCTGGTTCAATGACGGCCCTGACAGTGGCATTGCGAATGGGATCAGCCCCCTTTCTGACATTTGCATAAATCACCACTGGGTGGGGGAAACGGGTGCTATCTCTTTCCACGTAGGCGTCCACAGTGGCTGGGGGCATGGTTAAGCCGGAGGCTCGAGAGGTCACCGTCACTTTCAAGGCTTGAAGAGCATGGTGGGTATTGTTCAGGGTGTAAGTCCAGTTCCCAGGCTGCAAAACAAAGTAGCTCTTGTTTTTGTGGAGTGTGAAAACATGAAACCAACTTTTACTTTTAGACCATACAGATAAACCTTCACTTTTGTCTCTTTTATTGCTTCTATTTTGTTGTTGTTGCATTATTTGTTACTGTAAAAGGATGTCAGGAAAAACTATATTGGCTAAAGGATAACTAAATCAAGTGTTTACATGGCTTTCACAACACAGAAAGGACCCTGGTTATATCGTAGGGTTATGTATTGGGCTGAAAACCACAAGGTCAGCAGTTCAAACCACCAGCCGCTCCTCCAGAGGAAGATGAGGCTTTCTGCTCCTGTGAAGAGCCACAGTCTCAGAAACCCACAAGGGCATCTCCACCCTGTCCCCACAGAGTGGCCTTGAGGGGGAGTGGACGCTATGGTAGTGAGCTTTTCAGGACACTACTTCTGGCAACTCCTCAAGGAATTGTTTGAATTTATTTGGGGCGGAGAGATAGATCTTGATTTTCATACTTAGAAGATGTTGATAATAGTGTCCAGTTTCTAAGTATGATGCAAATAGCAATTCAAGCTCCTTCCCCCCAAAGGAGCCTCAATGTTCTCATTCCTTTGCTATAACTGAGAAAATAACTTCAAATTAAGTGAACATAATGATTTACTTGGAAACCTTGAACCAAAAGGCAACAATAAGCTTTCTTTCCCGTAATTCCTGTAACTCTCCCCTCCTTTGTAGCCCATGATATTTTAAGCACAACAACAAGAGAGACACATAACTATTCAGGAGCAAGATAAGGACATACTTTTCCATAGACCAGTATCCTACCATGTGTCTGTTGAGTCGTTTGTCTAAATATTGATAAACATTATTTTCTTTTGCCTATTTAGGCTGTCTAGGGAAACCTGAAAGAAATCTCATGTCTTCATGGGTTAAGATTTGCTTGTTCTTTCTGCTATCCATCATATATCCAATGTTCTTCAATAGTACTATAATTCAAAGGCATTAATTCTTCTGTCTTCTCTATTCATTGTCCAGGGTTAGCATGCCTATGACGCTATTGGATATACCATGACTTGAGTCAGGCACACCTTAGCCCTTAAAGTAGGTCATATTTGTCTTTTAATATTTAAAAAATCATTTTATTGGGGGCTCATACAGATCTTATCACAATGCATACATCGATTCATTGTGTCAAGCACATTTTTACAAATGTTGCGATTATCATTTTCGAAGCATTTGCTTTCTACTTGAGCCCTTGGTATCTATTATCCCCCACCCCCATGAGCCCTTGATAATTTATAATTTTTTTTCATGTCTTACACTGACCACTGTTTCCCTTCATCTATTTTTCTGTTGTCCATCCCCCTGGGAGGGGGTTATATGTAGATCACTGTGATTGGTTTTCCCCTTTCTCCCCTAGCTTTCCCCTTACGCTCCTGGTATCGCTCCTCTCATTATTGGTGCTGAGGGATTTATCTGTCCTGGGTTCCCTGTGTTTCAGCTCTGATCTGCACCAGTGTCTGTCTCTGGTCCAGCCGTGTCTGTCTTTTGCAACAGATGTGCCCAGTGCCACATGTCGTTTGATTTCTTCAGTGCTGCAACTGTGAGTGTTGATTAGAGATCTGAGCAAAGTGAAGCCCTTGACAATTCCATTCTTTTTCCATGTATCATACAATGGTGATGTTGCTTATTGGTCTAGTTGTGATGATCTTTCCCCCATTTTTTATGTTGAGGTGCAATCCATATCGAAGGCTGTTGTCAATGATCTTCACCTGTAAGTACTTCAAGTGCTTTTTGCTTTCAGCTGTGGGGAGAGGTCAGACGCTTACAGGCATCCTCCCCAAGGGCAGTTAGTCACCAGACTACAGGGTAGGCCTCACTCCCTGCTACTGGGGACAATAAACTATTCCTCCCTGAGGCCGGTGGTACAGGGTAGGCCTCACTCCCTGCTACTGGGGACAATAAACTATTCCTCCCTGAGGCCGGTGGCCAAGTGTTCACATCCTACCAATAATGGTCTCTATCAGTTGAGCCAGGGAACATGCCAAACTGGCTCTGTGACATCCAAAGTTAAGCCGCCATCCTAAGTCTAGGATCTGCCCATCTTGTCACATGTATGCCCCCAATCCCTTCTCTCCCTATTGCATGTATGTCCCTAGACCACCCCCTCTCATTACTGTATTACCTATAGCACACCCCTTCCTGTGGCATTTGTCCTTACCTGTAATTAGGGAGCTTGCATGTCCCCAGAGAAGATAAAAAGTCTGGGCTAGCATTAAAGGTCTCTCTCTCCACGTGGACCATCAGGCGGGGCTGAGGTGAGCGTGCTACCATGAATCGTGTCTGACTCCATTTATTTCAATACTTCTCTTCTATCTCTCATGCTCTCTATGACTTTACTATGATCTTTACTTATTATCACTGTACAATTGCGCCTACCGGACCCGTAATGATGTGTTAGGGGCTGGATTCCCCTGACATGCAGCAATCTAGGTGTGTCAATGGTATATTGTAGGTTGTTAATGAGCTATATCTTTTTACCTTATTCCACTTTTGCTCCTAGTTAACCCAGAAGTAACACGAGGAAGACAATATAGCAGAAAGAAGAACAAGGAAAAGCAATGGGGTCAAGTGCGACTCTGTGTGGAGAGTTAAACTGCAACCACCCTACCCAACTTCTTTTCCTTCATTAGGCTGCTTCTTCTTTGCCATTGTCAGTGAAGTAACTATTCAAAGACCAAGCTCATCTACCTATGAATATTTACAATCATAAAGTAACATGACAGGAACCTCTCTGTTCAGAGTTTCTCTTTAGATGTGTTGATGAAGGACAACAAACCAGACGAAGGGGGATAGAAAAAGGGAGCAAGAATGAAGTAAAGTGTTTCTGGCCCTTGCATGCGGTTGTGTGATGATTGTGATGAGTTGGAGCATTTGGTAACGTCAGCTCTGTATCCTGCAGCCCCTACCATCACATTGATATAAGATGCTGCAGCAGTCAGGGGGTTCCCAACAATGAAATGCCTGCTCAGCCCTTACCTCAACATAGAAACCCATTTAAAGTCCAGTGATCCATAGGGTGTTGGTGGGAAGATTAAAGAGTTAAGCTTGGGCAGAAGCCAGGGCAGGAAGGACCTAGTATGTATAGCAACCAGTTAGTTTAATTCTGACACCATCAAAGGGTTTTTAATGGAGGTGGGGGGGTGGTAGTGGTGTTGATCAGATTTTCACTTTAGAAGGATCACCCTGCTACAAGTGAAAACTGGACGGGAGGGGAGCCAGCCTGGATGTGAGCAGCAATGGTTAGGGGGAAGAGGGGACACAGAGAGGGTAAATGCACAAGAATAAACTCAAGCCAAACTCACTGCCATCACCTCATAGCGAGTCTACAGGACAGATTAGAACTGCACCTGTGGGTTTCTAAGACTGTAACTCTTTATGGGAGGAGAGAGCCTCACCTTTCTCCTGAGGAGCAGCTGATGGTTTTGAACTGCTGACCCAGCAGTTATCAGCCCAACATGTAACCACTGCACTACCAGGAGTCTAGTGCAGGAATGGATCTTTTTCAAAGAATTAGTTAGTCTCCTTTACCTGTAGGATCCAAGCCCCTGCTTTGTTTCCCTTGTTGGCACATCTCCTGTTTATTTTTCTCACCTCATCACGACTGACTCTTTCTCGTGTTTTCCATATTCCATGCTACTCCGTGGTTTGTTCAAAGCTGTACCGCTTGACTCCTCGCCGTTCTATGAACGGTCTTGGTCCAATTTCTCTCTGAGCCTTTTCCGTGTGCTAGTTCCTCTTCCCAAAACACCACACTTACTTTCCAGCTCCTGTAGCCTCCACATACCAATTTGGATGTTTGTTTACATGAAGTGTTCTCCGCCCGCCCCCCCACGCCTCACTCCCCCTGTGTGTCCCTCCTGTATGTTCTAATAGCATCCTCTACTTCTTGTGACATTTGTTACATAAAGCTCTTGGAAAATACTGTAGCACAGCATAACCAAAAAACACAAACTCGCTGCCCGAGTGGAGTCTCACTCACAGCTCTGTGGAGCAGGGTGGAACTGCTCCTGGGGGTTTCTGAGACAGTAACTCTGCAAAGGAGAAGAAACCCCGTCTTTTCTCCCATGGAATGACTGGTGGATTTGAACTGCTGACCTTGACATTAGCAGCTCAATGCATAATAGGTGTTCAAAAACATGTGTTGCATGTATTCATACTTGTAAGCTCTAGACAGCTTTTTACCTAAGCATTTAGGCAAATAGGTTAATATAGAACTTATAAAGAAGGATGTCAAAGGCTAGAAAAATGTATTTGCACTACATGAATACCAATTTTACCCATTGACACGAGGACCCGGTATTCTGTGTTTAAAGTTTGAAACATATTTTGGTATTCCCTTTATAATTTTTAGCATTCACAAATACATTCTTATAAGTTCAACATTACATTTTGATGTACCAGAACCCAATTTTCTTTCTACAATATATTGAATTACACATAATTCAATCAACAGTCATTTACATTTCAAAGTGTTGTCATTTTGAGCAAGGTCACAGCACCTACCTCGGCAGTTCCTGGGATCCGAAGGCGTGCGGTCTGCAGAGCTAGATGGCTGGTAAAATCACTTGTGTCATATTTCCTTCCATTAGGGTCGAATACTGCAATCTCAGGGGGCCCGCTGGTCTGCCACGTGACCAGAAAGATCGTCTCATTGCCCACACTGTTGTCCACAGCCACAGTGCGTTCCAGTCGATGTTGAGGTTTAACCATTTCGCCAGTACTTTCAAGCTGATAAAGCAAATATGCATGTCAAAGTTCCTAGTTTATGCTCCATCATCCCATCTCCATCATCCCATCTCCCTCATCCCATCTTTATCTTCCTTAGTTTTATGACAAAAATGAATCAGTAAACTAAAATGTACTTAGTCATTCAAAATAAGTACAATGTATGTGTATAATGCATATGGAATATAAGCATGTATTATCTAAACCTGATAAAAACTTTTGCAATACATACTATTGCTTGTTATACACATTTCACAGATGAAAAGACTGAGGCTTAGAGAAGTAATCCGTCCAAGGGCATAGGTGGAATTGTAAGAAAACCCAGATAAAGCAATAGTAGAAACCCTACATATAATTATTGACCATTCACAATGCACACGTGTCTGTAAGTAATCTAGAAAACCATATTTTTTAAATGAACACACTAGTAACAATTTTAAGTTTGCTCAGAACTGGAAAGCATGTGAAATTGTACTAGTGGGTGGTAGCAAAGACATGATGAACTACTTGTTTAAGTTAATTTAACAAGTGTTCATGGCTTGATGTCTGCTAGCTACTTGCCGTGCCTGTCTATGGACAGGTAGTTCCTGTGGTTTCCTTTCTTAGTCTAACAACTTGGGGCCGGGTAGGTTGTAGGATCCAAGGAGAGATCATGGTGTTTGGAAACATCCAATTGGATCTTTTGAAACTACATGAAAAGCATTTTATATTTAAAATTTTTACATTTTTATATATCTTATTTTTAAGAGGAAACCATAATATAGAAAGATTACTGAGAATTATCAGCCACAGTCTCCATTGCAATCTAATCTTCAGTACACACTGCATCTGTAATTCAGTCTCTTACTTCTGATGATGGGATTGCGGTTATTGCCTTTGCTGTGTAAATATAATCTTTATATCAAATATTTTCTGATAATAATCTCCTGACTTCATTGTTCACCTCAAGTCATTAACTTGGCACATTCGTTTACCATCTGTGAGGAAGCCACAGATGGATTTTTGTCCAAAACTTTATTCGCCATGATCTATAAAGCATTGATGAACAAACCGAAAACGCTCCCTTCTAAAAACAGCTTGAGTGGAAGAAACTTCGGTGAGCAAAAAGTTGTGGGGTTTGGAGAGATAATTAGAAACTTTTAGAATTTAATACAATAGGACTCCTTACACAAAAGAGGAGTTCCAATACAAAACAAAACAAAAAACAGATTCTGATTGATAAAACGTTATTATGGAACTGAAACAAATCCTCGGCTTCTTATTTTTTCTTTTGGGCTTAAGTCTCCCTCCCATTCCCAATGTGCGCACAGAAAAAAGGCAAGCTCTTCTCACAGACCTTGACCAGCAGAGTGAGCAATTACAGAGGGTGGCTTTGGGGGTGGACGGCTGACACCCCTGTGTGGCCCCACGTGTGTCACATTCCGACTGTGCTCACAGGGCGTTCCGTGGCTGGCTTTTCAGAGTGGATCACTGAGCGGGCTCAGCCCTCCCACTTTGGGTTCTCTATTGGGAGCGTTAATCATAGGCACGAGCCAGGGGCTCCTGAGATGTTCAGACATTAAGCAAAAAATAAAGGCCGCTTCTAGTAAGAAGAAGCTCATTAAAAGCCTCTACACGCTTAACTGTTACATATTCAAATTAGGCTAACGAGGCAGTTAGAACAATTCATTTATTTCCTTTGCTTCCCTCTAGTAGTGGCCCCTGCCCACCTGCAAGGGTAACACAGAGGAGTCTGACCTGAAAACTTTGCTGAAAGATGTCGCCGGTTCCCGAGGAAATTCTACTGAAAGCATCGATCATGCTGTTGGAGTTTGATTTGTCCGGAACAAAGAACTTTAAGCCTCCTGAAATACAGGATTAGGGTGTTTACTGCTAAAACTCGAGCATATAACAAGCTGAAAACAAATTGTTGTCCGAGAGTTAGTTTCGGAGGAGCGCAGTCTGTGACTGACGAGGAGGAGGTTCAGGGCATTCGGCTGTCGCAAGTGGAGGGTTTGTCTGTCTATTCGTGGCAACAGTATCAGGGCCCCGAACGCTGCCTGGTAGCTGGAAAGAACTCAGTAAAATCCCTAACCAGCTAGCTGGGCCAAAGGCTATCTATTATTTTCAGAATAATTCGGGAAATGTGAACTCTCAATTTACAAATTAGCATACTCATTTTTATTGGATATAAGAAAATTAAATAGTCTGCCTCACTTGAGCAAAACAGACATGTATTTTACAATACGGTAGTATGAGTTTACTTCATCTTGAATATGTCTTTTAGCTCAAGAACTCACGAAAAAGAGTGTTTTCACTCTTTGTACTAACTGGCACCTTCTAGGGCAGCAGCCTGTGGTTCTCAACCCACGGGTCGAGACTCCTTTGGGGGTTAAGTGACCCTTTCACAGGAGTTGCTTAAGACCACCAGAACGCATATACATATTTCACAATATATGATTACATATTGTTTTGTGATTAATCACTATGCTTTAATTTTGTCTAATGATGTTCAAGTTGTGACGATGAAAATACATCCTACATTTTTACAATAAGATTCATAACAGTAGCGAAATAACAGTTATGAAATAACAACCAAATAATGGTATGGTTGGGGTCACCACCACGTGAGGAACTGTATTCTAGGGTCGAGGCCTTAGGGAGGCTGAGAAGCACTGCTCTTTCAGAAAAGAACAAGGACTCTAGCAAGTTTGACCATTTGGGCAATGATTTTTTTTTTTAATTTTTAGAAAATGGTTTCTGTTTTCAGTTAAGTCCTCCTATGTACACATTCCCCATTAAGTTAAAAGGAAGTGATCTCAAAGATAAGACTTCCTAGGGATTCATTGACCTGTAAGATGCGATAACTCCTCCAGGTTTCCAGCCACAGACGGACCGAGGGCGATGGAATGGACAGTTGAGCCGCTGCTGAGCACCGTGAGTAAGCAATTGTCGACATGTGCATCGTCCCCGCTGGTCACTAATATCATCACAGAGCCATATGCTTTTCCATTGAGCTTTTCAACCACCTGAACATAGAGGACCAGTCGTGTGGAGGTAAGTGTAATTCAGTGTCTTAGTGAGTAGGATAATTCCTTTCAAATTCCCCATCTATAGAACATATGACTCTTCCAAGTTCCCTGTAGCCCCCTGGACTCCACACCCATCTCCACTCAGTCCTTATCTCACCCCATTATGATGCTGTCACCCTACATGCCACTGCTCGGCATGTTTATGGGCATTCCCCATGACAAAATAATCATTGTGATATGTTCATAGGTTAGAATAGTGATCATCCTAGAGAATATATCCCATTGATTATTGTGTGAGATCCTTGCCTCTGAGGACCAGTCAGATCTAATATAGTGACTGAGGACCTTGAGTTATTTTTCTACTTTTTAGAGCAATTTCTCATCACTGGAACCAGAGTAGGAGCTTTAAATTTTTCTAATGACCAGGCCATATCCCAGATCAATTAAATTAGAAGTCTGAGTATAAGACACAGGCAGGAATCAGTATGTTTTCTTCCTTGGGTGACTTCAATGGTGAACACTGAGAAGCACTTGTCTACAGGGAGTAATAGCTACAGCCAATACGCCTTGCTCATGCCAGGTACTTGATGCAAGGCTGTATTCCAGGTGTCCAATCCAAGTTGTGCTAGTTTAGATGAATGCTGCAATTCCATGGACCTTAAATGACTCAAATATGCCTTAGGCCTACCCTGCCAGTATGACTATGGACAGGAGCCAGACGTGCTGATTTTGACTGCAAAGCCCAAGATTAGCAATGGACACAGCTTGGAAAGTTCCAGAATGGAATCAAGACGTGTGCAGGTGATGCTGAACTCTTCCAGTTTGGGTCATTGCGTTCATCTATTTACTCATTCCCTCAGTAAGCATTTATTACATGCCGACTACTCTGTTGGTCTTGGGCAGTACAAGAGTGAGCACGACCCAGTGCCTGCCTTTAAAGACATTTCCTCTCCTTTGGCTGAGGCCGTGATGACTCCACTCGATAGATTCCCGTGTTCAGAAACTGCCTCTGATAGAGAGCAAGGGAAAGGAAAGCAAAGGTGAGCCAAGGCTCGGATGCTCTACTATACCTCAAATCCCTTTTTCAGCCCCGAGCAGACACTAGTTTCTGCTATGTGTGACACAGTGGTAGGCAGGAATGAAACCAGTAGCTTGCGGTCGTCATTGCTGTTAATTTGATGTAACTGGACTTTGATTTCTCCTTTACTATCAAAAGTGACAATGCCCACAAAGGTACGAATTTCCACAATCTGCATCAAATAAAATTCTGCTGCTTGTTGCAACCGAAGGAATCTCTCACCCTATGTCAAAAAAAGGGGGAAAATGACAGGTAACAGCATGTAGTTGCTTATCTAAAGGAATACTACCTGACTCACTTAGCAAATATCTCTGCTAATTCTATAAAGTCATTGTAATTTCTTACCCATTGAAAAAGAGTGCCATGCACTAAAATATTATTCAATTTATTGTAAACTCAATAATGATTCCTTCTTTAGAGGCTGGAGATGTGGATTTGGAACCTTGCCTCTAACAACTGATCATGATTTGGCACTAAGAACCCTACAGAAGGATCCCCAGTGGTGGAGTGGATTACATGTTGGATTACATGACCAAGGTCAGCAGTTCAAATCCGCCAGCCACTCCAAGGGAGAAAGATGAGACCTTTGCTCCATAAACTTTTATAGCCTCTTCAGACTCGATCAGAAACAGTCATTAGGGTCAACAGACAGATCTAGAAATATTTATAGGCTTCTTTTTTCATGTCTATCTACATAAGATAGGCAGGACAAACAATTGTGAGGAGAAAATGATGGGGGACAAGGGAGAGGAGGAGGTGAGGGAAAGGAAGGGGGTAGAAAGCAAACCCAGGGACAAGGGAACAAAAGTGATCTAAATTTGATGTTGAGGAGAGCATCGAATGCCTGGCGGGGTTTGATAAAGTGCAATGTAGCTGAGAAGCATTACTGAGAGCCTAATGAAGGTTAAACACGATAGTGGGACAGGAGGAAAGTAAAAAGAAATACAGGAAAAACTAGGAGGCAAAAGACATTTATAGAGGTGTAAATACAGGTACATACATATATAAATATATTTATACATAATAATAGGGATGTACAAAGTATTAAGGTAGCAAACAGACATTAGGCCTCTACTCAGGTCCTCCCTCAATGCAAGAAAACTTTGTTCTTATAACCTGGCATTTTGCGATGCTCACCTTCCTGACGTGATCGCTGAAGACAAATTGGGTACATGAACAAATGTGGCGAAGAAAGATGATGGTGGCCACTTGTTAAAATATACAACGTCTGGAATCCTAAAGATTTGAAGATAAAGTGCATCTAGCTGGGAAGCAACAAAGCCCACATGGAAGAAGCACACAAGCCTGTGTGATCATGATGTGTCAACAGGATCAAGTATCAGGCATCAATAGACCCAAAACAATAATATTGATATGAATGAGGGGGCTGGAGTGGAGACCCAAAGCCGATCTATATACAATTATTCATCCCCTCACAGAAGGGTCACAAGGAGTCAGCCTGGGTTCAGTCTAGCACTGACAAAACATACACCATTCCTCTAGCTCTTTAATGCTTTGTCCACCCCACCTCCCATCCCCTACTATCATAACCCCAGTTCTACCTTACAAATCCAGCTAGACTGGAGCATCTACACCAGCACAGAGAAGAGCTCTCAACACACAGAATCTAGGGCAGATTAACCCCTCAGTTACAGTAATGGGACTAGCAATACCATGAAGGCAGGGGGAAGGAGAACGGGGGAACTGATCACAATGCCCAATGTACAACCCACCCACCAATCCCAGGGTGACCAACAACAGAAATGTGGGTGAAGGGAGAGAGCAGATGGTTTAAGATATGAAAATAATAATTTGTAATTTATCAAGGGTTCATGAGGTGGGAGGGTGGTGGGAGGGAGGAAAAAAGAGGAACTGAAACTAAGAGCTCAAGTAGAAAGAAATTGTTTGGAAAGGGATGATGGCAACATATATACAAATGTGCATAATACAATAGATGTATGGATTGTTGTAAGAGCTGTAAGAGCCCCCAATAAATGATATGTTAACATAAAAATAAAATACAAATGAAAAAAATTACAGTTTTATAACGTCAGAAACCCAGAGACAGCTCTACTCTGTCCTGTAGGGTTGCTCTGAGTAAGAACTGGGTGGCTGGAAGTGAATTTTGTCTTTTTGTTTGGGGGTGGGGGCATCAGGGCCAGCAACAGGGGGAAGAACATATGTGACTGCCTGCTCCAGTTCTCTCCAACCCAGAATCCAATGATCCATGGAATTCATTGAGACTGGCCTTGTAACTGGTTCGCTTACAATTCAATCTAGATAATAAGACATATTCCAAAGAGACATAAGGTAGAAGGGATTGCCCTCAGAAAACCTACAGAAGCCATGATGGTGCTGTGGCCAAGCACTGATTTATTAGCTAAAGGACCGGTGGTTCAAACCCACCAGTCACTGTGAGGGAGACAGATGAGGCTATGTACTTCTTTGAATATCCACAGCCTTGGATACCCTCTGTAGGGTGACCGTGAGTCGTAACTGGGTTGATGTCAGCTTTTTTCTTAATCACATAATTGCAAGTGGGAATTAATATCCCTACTTTATAGATAAAAAAACTGAGCTTCAGAGAGATTAGGTATGTTGATCAGATATAGGCACTAAACAAAGGAGTCAGGATTCAAAGAATATCCAACTGACTGCAGAGACCAGTATGCCTCTAACCTTTATCTGACAGTTCTAGAGCTTTGGAGGGTGAGTTTTTGGCAGATGACAGATATAATTTCCTGTGCACAATGGCATATGGAAAATGCACACACATTGGATGTGCATACTCTGTACCAAGTCACTGTCTATTCCGCCTGCCAGGAACATTTACTAGGGAGTGAAATGTGGCCTGGCAGGAGCCTCCGTTACGGGTCTGAGTTTTGGAGCAGTGGCTGGATTGGGAAAGGCTGCCTTCAGTAGTACAAGTGATGAGTAGAAGCTACTGTATTATCTTCACGTACAAGTGTGATCTCACGTCTCCACCACACACTGAATTCATTTTCCCTGGGCTCAAGAAAAGAAGGTGGCATGATTATTCCAACGCTTTTATTGCTTCCTCCCACCTCCAAGTCATATAATGTAAAAATCTGGCAGAAAAATCATGATTTATAATCATTCCAGTTCAAAATTTACCTCGGCCATCTTGCTAGACACATCCAGCACTAAGCAGACCACCTTCTCTCCAGCCTGTACAAGAGAGAACGTGGGAGCCGGTGGAGGTTCAGTCCCGTTCATGGGAACACTGCTGTTAAAGTCAGCGGAGGCTGTGATTACATCCCACGTACTCCTGAGGCTGCACATTTGGTTCTGTAGGTTTGGAGCTTCTGGGTTGTGAGTACTTGCATTGCAGAATTCAACCACCTGGAAAAAGCACAAAGCCTATTAGAGTATTAAAGTATTAAAAGATCCCCTCCTACACTACGTGTATTTTCTCATTCTTAAGAAGCTAGCAGGTAAAAGGAGAGGTAAGTTGATAGGAAATAAAATTTAGAGTAATTTTCTTTACTTCAAGAATGAAACCAAGTTTATAAGTAAACCTTGGTACACTTTGCATGAAATCTTAGCACCATTTTTGGTACTGAGATCAGTAGAGTGACTTGCAATTAGAGAGTAGACCATATACCTCAATGTAACAAAAACAAAATAACCTACCAGTTTCCTCAGAAGAATTTAAAGTAAATACCCCAAACCTTTTCACAGGAGGTGTTATCTTGGCCAGCCTACTCCCTGGGATTTAATGTCAACCGCACCTTTATTGACCAGTCAACATATGTTGATTTCAAAACAAATATTGATCTCTATAAGAACAGAATAAGGAAATAACTTAACTCTACTTCCTCATTTTACTCTCTATGAGAATATAGCTATTGACGATTCATATGTTGTTACTAAATCTCTATCATCTCCCCTGGTGGCAGAGTGGGTTAAGTTTTGGACAACTAACTGAGCATCCTTTCAAATCCACCCACCACTTCACCGGAGGAAGACGAAGCAGTCTCTCCCTGAAAACGCACAGTCTCAGAAACCCCAGGGGGCGAGTCTACTGGGGTTTTACTGGGCTGCTGTCAATCTGAATCAGTTTTGTGGTGTTTTTCTCTTCATGTGGCTGTTGTGCATTTGGTGTGTAGGGACAGGTGTGTGTGGTTCTCCTCTGGAAAGGGTAGTTTGCACTGGGAAGGGAAGTGGCACCATGTTTACCAGTGGCTAGAGTCCTACAAAGAGTAAATATTTCCTGCTAACAGAACCATGAGGGCTCAGAACTAGGAGACCCCTAGTCCCCTCTAACTGCATAATAGAGGAAGTGAAGCCTGTCAAGGTTACCAAATGCTTAAGAACACGCATTTCTCCGTAGGATGAGGAGTAGGAACACAACGGTGTTGTTTGTTTTGCTCATTTGTTTATCTTTGCTCTTTCCCCTCCGTTTCATTACTTAGAAGACTGAGCAGCTTTCCCCACTAGATTCTAATGAGCAGATCTTTCAAAGAATTACAAAGATGGATCAAGCACGAGGGATTAGGTTGAGTAAGAATAATCATGCTATAAATTAAAACTATTGTGGGTCAAATAAAAATACAGGAAGTCACCTTGATGATGCAGAACGATTGTCAACTTAACAATTTAGAAGATAAAAACTTATCGTCTAGAATAGAATGTGTTACTCCAACAGGCATTGGTCAGCCTTGGGAACACAAAGAAAACTTCATGCGAGGCCCGGAATGGCAGTGAGCAACCACGAGTGTGACTTGTTGGGTTTTTGTGAAGGTGGCTCGATGGGTCAGGTCAGGAAGCTGGTGCCATTAAACTTTTGACTCACACAAGCCCCTCCTTTCTGGTGCCATGCTCCCTGAGTAGGCTCCTGCTGAGAAGTTGGCTTTCCCATTCTGCTTACCTCAGACAGAAAAGAAGCTGACAGAGGATGCAAGTATTGCATTCCCAAGAAAGAGCAGGGTTAGCTCCCGTCCCTTGGGGAATAGCTAACCTTTCATGTGGCCTCCTGGGTGGTGCAAAACAAGGAGAGGAAATTAGGAAAGGAAAGGAAATGTGATGTGGTCCATGATCTCAAATAAGAGGAAATCAGATCATGTGCGATATTCCTCTCATTAACCCAATAGACTTTCCTATGGAAGAGTCAAGGAACTGCTTTCTGAGGGATTTGTTCTGTGGTCTTCCCAAAGCCAGCAATAACTTCTCTAGTGGTCCACATTTGGGTGATGATCTTGGGAAGCTAGATCATCATCAGAATTAGGTGAACTATAAAATCTTCATAGTCTAACATGTAGTGACTATTGACTTATTTTAAAATAGCTAAAAGTGATCAGTCAGGATTGCAAGTGGACTCTTGCAGAAGTTTGTCATCCCAAGGCCACACTTACAGAAGATATACTTTGCATGAACATTATCGATGCAGTTGCATTTTGGGTTCGATTGTATAAAAACATGCAACCTTCTTTGAAAATCTTACTAATAATACAGTTTTCTTGGGGACAAGGGCCTTTTTCACACACAAAGGTGCCTGCGATGTCAGATGAACACCTAAAATAGGAAAGAAAAAAAAAGGTTCTATTATAGAAACAATTGATCTTTTGTCCTTACTAGATTATGTCAGAATTTGTATTAAGGACTGTATCTTGGTGGAGACACATAATACAGTTTTGATACTGCTATATTAAGAAATTGCAGTAATTTAGGAATGCACTTCACTGTAGATTTGTTGTGGCGGTGGGAGATCTATAGGAAACAAGAAAACAGTACCATGTCTACAACCTTCACAGGTGCAGTTCTGTGACACAACTTATGTACATCATTAACCATTCCTGTATTTCCCATCACTCTTCAGAGAAGCTTAGTGACCCTTAAGCATGTACCGTACATACTCATGTATAAGCTGAGTATAATGTGCTGAAAAACTGGGGTTCAGCTTATACACAGGTCAGTGGTACCCTAGTGAGGTGTAACATCTCACGGGTGATTGCCGTTCCTCCGCTGTTCATTCAAAGCCCTGATGACATTGCAGGGCTTTGAATGTTTATTTACTCACATCTAACCAATCAGAGCCATCCTATGATGTGGACGGCTCCAATTCACAGAAGCACCCGTAGTGATTCACTTACGCTGGGAGCTGAACTGGTAAGGATGTGTCTGTGGCTGTGCTCTGTCTCTCCCCTCTGGTCTCTGTGTTAATTCACATTCTGCATTTCCCACCCTAGTCTTATAGTCAAGTCAATCAGTTTTTCTGCTTTCCCAGCTAATAATTAGGTACCTCGGCTTATATTCAAGTCAGCTTATATTCAAATATATATGGTATCTTCTTCCCTCCTCCCTCCAGTTATGACCTGGTCACCACTAATAAGCTTTGATCTTTATACATGTGTCTGTTATAGAGCTATTTTACACAGCCTCTGCTGTATTCTGAAGTATTTGATCTTGAAGAAAGGGTTCTGTATTGCCGGGAGTTATAATATTTAGTTAGAGTCAAAGCAAAAGATGTCAGGCAATGAAGAGCTTTTAGAGGTATCAGTGGCGTGTGCTGATTCAGTGCTCCACTGAACTTGCTCCTCATCGGACATCAGCAGAAGAGGCATGTGAACATGTAATGGTTACAGTGAAGAGGATTCTTTCCTAACCAAGCAATCTCCATCACGTTGGTAGACGTGAAAAACAGCACACTCTGTGGAGAGGAATCTGCATGTCATGCAAATTACAGATGAAGGGTGACATTTGATACAGTGATTCTTGACAGAGGTGTACGGATCTGCCTGCATACATGAGAAATGACATGTATAAAGGTAATCTCTGCAGTGTTATTGGTACTAAAAGATTGGAAACAATGTGGCCAAAAAATAGGGGCTAGTTCTGTAAAGAAATTAGGATATAGCCACACAATAGGATACTATTAAAAATAGACAGAATGGGGAAGAAAATATAATTATATTTATATGAATTTTCCTGAAGAAATACTGCAAAGACAAATAAGAAAATAATAAAATTAGTCACCTAGAGGGGATGCAAAGGAGGACACAGTGGGAAGGAGACATCTACGGATATCACTTTTGAACCCCATGAAGGTTTATTAATTATTAAAAATTATAATAAACTTTTAAAATGGACAAATGATATCAACTGTGTTTTAGCTGCTGTTATAAACTTAACTCCAAAGTTAAATAAATAGACAATGACTTATAAGCATGAGAGGAAGCACTAACCTTGTTACTTTAATCTGATGTTGCCCATTTATGTAGAGAGGTTTCTCATTGTTGTATTCATCAAACACACCCCAACGGAGATGGGCCCATTCGTGGACGAAGACTCTGCCTGTGAAAAAAAGAGCTTTTGAGTTCTGAACCCCAATAGCGGGTCTTGCTGATGCGTCAAGATGTAGGATCTTTGGAAAAACAAATCTGAAGATAAAGGAATTGTTCCTTGACCTCTACCATTATGAGACTTTGGGAAAGCACGGTTAGTCCTGTAAATGCAACCCAGGGATTTACGTATTGCATGCCTTTGAAGCAAATGAGGAGTGCCACAGCCTCGCCTTTCCCTGAAGAGGCTGTTCAACAGGTTCCTGAGCTTTAGACAGGTTTCTACATTTAGACGACAGGTTTCTACATTTGGGGAAAGAGGGTGAGAGCCACCCCAAGCAAACTAATACAGCTTCCCTCCTCTTCAGCCTGTGTGATGAGATTCTCTTATCCGGAGCAAGGATGCACACCCTGTGCTCAGCAGGGAAGAAAGAGATCATTGAGCCTCCTCTCCAGCAGTGAGGGCCCTTTTCTCCTTTATTTACTCCTTGACATGCTGCATCTCCAGCCCAGCTCTGAGAACCCCCCACCTTCATCTTCAGCTACTCTGTGACTCTCTCTCTCTTTAAATCTTACACTTTCTTCAAAGTTCAAACCACAATTTGCTTCTCTTCCATAAAAATGTTCCAAATTTCCCTCCTAAAAGTTTTCTCTCCTTTCTCTCCCTATGCAATCTTTTAAGCTCTGGGAACCCAGGAAGCTTCCGAGTTGACTCAGGCTGGGGCGTGCTCAGCAATACGATGTCTTTAGAACAAAGAAAGGGAGGAGAACAGTCCAAGGTAAAGGTGTTAAAGGAGGGTTTGTACCGACTCAGGGAGTTCAGGAGTGCCGATGAAGTCATTTGCTTGTGCGCAGGTTATCAGCACCCCGCTGGTTCCCCGGGGATGGGGTGGGGGTGGGTATAAATGTTTACATAGAATTTTGTGAAGTGTTTAAGAAGTGTGCTTATAGGGTATGTTGCTCCGTACATTATGTAACAAAACCTACATGGATTTTAGTTGGGGTGGAAATGTAAGTATCATTTAAAAGGCCCTAATGATGAGGACAATGAATGTACAAATGTACTTGACACAATTGATGGATGTATGCATTGTAATAAGAGTTGTATGAGCCACAAATAAAATGATTTTTAAAGGCCCTAATGTATGTTAAAAACGCACGCAAAAATTAAGAATGTTCTAGCCCTTGACCTGCTGATCTTTCCTGGCTACAATCTCTCCCTCAGATCTCACTCACTAAATACTAATCTCTTCCAGGAAAGGCTGTCTCTGGCCCTGATTTCTCTCCCTCAATCCAGCCCTCTGTCCCCAACGGCAGGCTGAACCTTTCTCCCTGAACAGTCCACAATTCTTCCGTCAATTTGTCTCAAACCACACTTGTATATTATCCCCTTTATATTGGTTCCTTCTGGTTCAGACAAACCCTGGTTGCCTAGTGGTTACAGATTGGGCTGGAATCTACAAGATCTGCAGTTCAAAACCACTAGCTGCTTCCTATGCGAACGATTGGGCTTTCTATTCCTGTAAACAGTCACAATCTCAGAAGCCCAGGGGACAGGGCTGTCCTATAGGGTCACTGTGAATCGATGGCGGTGAGTGAGGGAGGGACGTCAGACCAACACACGGGGCATTCCTCATGGCTGCCCACGCCTTTGCTCATCACTAGCTAGCTGCTTGGACCTCTTCTTCCTCTCTTCCTGATCCTCTGTCTTTCATCACTTAGCGTTCTTAGCATAAGATAACACTTGAAAAGCAAACAGAGTAGGAAATTCTCCTTATTCTTATTAGTACCTAGTTCAAGTGCTAATGGCCGCCTACTTGGATTCTAATGATTCATGTGGTATTTAGTTTTACCTCACTCCTCTGTCTGATCCACACAGGCAGATCCATCTGCTTTAAAACACTGCTTTGGCGGTGCCGCGACATGAGGTGAGAAGCTAATATGGGCGCCTAACATTCTCCATGTCGCAACCTCTATCTGCATTTCAGCATGTTCTCCCATTACTTAGTACACAGTCTTTCTGCACCAGTCAACTGCTCCTCATAGCTGACATGTGCCCAGAAAATTGTTCACACTCTTCCCAGAATTTGCTGTCTCTTTCCCCCCTGTTGCAGGAGAAAGGTGGGACTTTCTCTCTCTGGAAACCGTCTCAGAAAGTCAGAGGCAGTTCTACCCTGTCCTATAGGGTTGTAATGCGTCCGCATCGGTTCTATAGCAGTGAGTTTGGTTTTCAGTCTTTCTGCTGTTTGTCAAAGTGATGCCTAACCTCGAAGACCCTTTTCCTCTGTGAGACCCTTTCTGGCCGCCCTTGGCTCAGAGTGGTTTCTCTTTTCCGTGACTTCTTGGAGGGCGCCCTAACTGTCTAGACCACTAATTTGGATCTTACCTCTCTCTAGGTCATTTTGTTCACCATCTTTTCGTAAGCCTGTGGATTCTCTCTCCATCTGCCTGGAAAATCCCTGCAGCTTTCAGGTTCTCCGAGTCCCTTTCAGCATCAAGCACCAGAACAAAAACGAAACACAACCTGCACATACCTCAAGCCTGTGTCCATCGCGTTGGTTTTGATTCATGTGTTATAGGCAGAACTGCTCCATAGTGATTTTTTGGTCTGTAATCTTTATGGAAGCAGATTGCCAGGGCTTTCTTCCATAGCACTGCCAGGTAGGCCCAAACTGCCAAGCTTTAACACAAGGTATTGTAAATAGTACTGTCCAGTGACTGTTTCTTGATGATTTAACTTACCTCGTGGTCCATAGCCGGCAGTTAAATTATCATTCAGTAGGAAACTAGGAGTGAAATGGATATATTTCCCCTCTTTTCCACATCCTCTATACTGTAGGGTATATGGATCATCGCTATGCACATATGAGTCAGCCACGATAACGTCTGCCTGATAAACAAATACCTTGTGAGATTTTATATCTTGACTGGGATGTTGGCGAGATGAGTATACAACACTTTGGACTTTACATTTCACAGCTGTGTATTTTACTGCATATAATTATACCCAATTAAAAAATCTAAACAATATCTTCTAGATGGAGTATAAAATACACTGACAACTATATTTCAATAAAATTACTCTATGCTTTCAAAAGCATTTACATTTGAAAATCTTATTAAATTCTGTGGAGCTTTGTTATTTTCATTTGATCTTCCTATTTTCCAGAATAAACTGTTCTCAAAGCTGAGCGTTATAAAACACTATGAAGTATAAGAAAAATATCTGAGTAAAGATATTTGAAGAATAATAAAATTTATACCTTATCCAGAAAAGCTACAGCCCCTTGAGAACAATTTTCCGACAGACAGTGGGATCTGTTTCGTTTACACCCTGTCCTTTCATGCTCATACCAGTCAGATAAGCAAATAATCATTGCAATGGATTGCCATTTCATCGTCTACCTTCACCATTTCAGTGAACATTGCTAAAAACACACCACTTCCGAGCTGTCCAAAACTGAGGTCAACATCTAATTAAATAACCGTCACGACTACCCAACTTGATGTACAACACGGCTTTTGTTTTCATTTGTAGGAGGGAAGAGAAACATGCTATCCCAGAACCTGCCCCTGCAAGTTAAGTATGCTGTTATCGTAAAAAAGAATAACTGATTTGGGGACAATCGATATAGCGTGATGATGTAGGCACACAGCATCACTGTATATTCATATGGTGGGTATATGCCATTGAGGAGTAGAAAAAAAGTTTTTTCTTTTAATTTGTTGAATTTCTAGATTCTTTTTCGGGCAATGAGCCAATGGTTAGTCTTATAGTCATTAACAATGAGTATACATTTTTCAGACAGATGAGATTTCAAGTCGAATACCTTAAAAGGCATTATCTACAGAAAAGGCGAAAGAAGTCCTCACTTGCGCATGTGGAACATTTCCAGAAGCAAATAGGAAACACTATTCTGTGTGGGATGGACCACTCAGGGTGTGCTGGGGTTTGTTCCAATTCATTGACTATAATAATATACTCTTGTTCCTCCCCACTTTCCTTCTGCCTACATTTGACCATAAATTCACAAGGGACAGGAATGCCCTGAACGCCTTTGAGTCCTCTGCAGAGCTAAGCATAGCCTGTGCATTACAATCACTAAGCACTTGCTATTTGGCTTTGGGAAAGTTAAGGAACTGACATCCAACAGATACATGAATAGCATTCCGTGACATCCCAGCCCTCCGCCCTCCTTGTTTTGTTTGTTTGGCTTCTCTGTTCAGTCATCCATCTCACTTTACAGGATTTAGATGACTTTGGCAGCCTAGTTTGAATGCTGCATATCTCTAATACTTCTTTATTCTGTGGTTAAATTGATCAATGCAATCTCTGTAGAAAGAGACAACACAGTATGGTGCAAAGGAAAACAGACGTGGATTCAAATCATGGTTCTATCAATTACTAATTGTTTTGACAGAGGGCAGTGAAAGCATTAGCTTGCTGTTAATCAAAATATTAGGAATATAACATAATTTAAGATTTAATTTGCTAGACATGCAAAATGTAACAGACTTCTCCTTAAGAGTAAAAAAAATCCTTTTAAATGTAATCCATAAGGATGATCTTCTCACACAGGAAGGCAGTGATCAAAGCCATTAACACGCATATGATGATTCAGGGAATGGTAGTCTGGCCTAGAAAAAAATATATGTAGAGAAAATTGTTTTCTGGGATAATTTGCAAAACCTGCTTCTTTTTTGTTTGTTTTTCATTTTTTTATTGCTGTTAATGCAAGGAAAAAAGGTGGCATAAAATCCAATCTGTTCTAGAAATATAAGTGGCCTTTCCAGTGCATAACATTTCAAGTATCAAAGTATATGGTAAACTACAAGTAAGGAGAAGGTAACATACCTCCTGTGTACAGTACAGTATTTTAAATCATAAAATAAGCTCCATGAAATACAACTGGCGAGTGATTCACCATGCAATCCATCCGTGGCCTATCAAAGCTCTCATTTAGGACAACTCAACTGCGGCGTAACAATTAATTCAGTAATGTGATCCCAAAATACCCAGATCAAATAAAATAATTTCCTTTACTCAAACTTTTTCTTTTTAAATTAAAGCTTTTATCAGCCCCTTTGTCTCCCCCTTCCCCAGTTGTCCCCCTCACCATTGGTGCTATAAATATAAATGCTACCGATGAAGCATTAGATTAAGCTTCTTTTTATTTTTCAAGTTTTTCCTTTTGTCTAGCAATCTGTTAGGCTTCTGAACCAAGACCAAGCACGTGTGTGCCTCAGCCACACGGCCCCAGGCAGGGACAGCCAAGGCTTCTTCTGCTCCTGCTGGGAGGAGGAAAGGGCCTGAGTGCCTGGCTTTCAACTGCGGCAGCTGCTCTCCAGGTGACTGCGGAGTGCAGCCCTCCCTCCCTGAGGACACCACCGGCTTCCAGAAGACCTCAGTGCACTTTAGGAAATGAAACGTTAGCTGGAAGCAATTTAGTACATAAATTGGCTTTAAAAACAAAAATAAAACCTTTTTGTTTGTTTAAGCAGCAGCATTTTACACGTAAGTGACGTGACACGGACATGATTAATACCACCGCCAATGGTCCCTGCGGAGTCCCGCTTTCCCGCGGATGGTGGCACATGCTGGACAGTCGTGACTTTGCTATCAGAGACGGGGAGGGCGCCAACGCCTGCGGCGCGGTGGCAGCCCCCAGCTTTGCTCAGATGGAAATAAAGCAGACGCAGCACTGTAACAGGTGGCCCGGGAACCCACCACACATCTTTCACCGCAGCACAGCCGTGGATGGCAGGACTTACACGGGGCTGTTGCCATTCACCACACACACACACACACACACACACACACACACACACACACACACACACACACACACCAGTCACACCAGCTCTGGGAAGCAATAGGCTAAGAAAGAGTGGTGAAGGTCTTAAGTTCTGTGGGTTATTTTGTTTTAAGAAACATCTGTTTGTCATTTTCATATTTTTTTCAATATCATAAGGTTTGTCATACTGTCCCCCTCCCACTCGCGTCCCGCCCCCACCCCAGTTTCATTTGGCCCACAAGCGATCGTCAATGTCAGCGTCCTCCCACACAGTCTGGGGAGAGGAGCCCCCCCCCCCCCCCAAGCAGGCTTCCTCTGCAGAATGCAAAACCTGCTTCTTATCTCATAGTTTGGGATATACAGCTTGATAGCTTTCACTGAATGTTTGGAGCAGTTTGAAGGTAGCAAACCCTACTGTTTCCTTCAGCCTTGCGTTTGTAGAATAAACTTAATGTTTCTCAAGTGAACCTGGTCTCTATCGTTGGCTGAAATCGTGATCACTGCCACTGGACCTTTGTGCCTGGCAGCAATTTGGCTCAGGAAAAAATTCAAACCTAATTTGAGTTTCAGTTTCCTAACTCATGATACTAGAGCCTGCCTTTTGGAGGGTCTGAGAAATAAATGAACTAATAAGTTTTAAATTCTTAGCATACCAGTTGAAGCTTAATGAACACTAAGGTTCTTCCCAGTTTATCCTGATTTCTCTGTTTCCTCTGCCTTCACCACCAAGCATTGTTAAATGCTTTCAGCCAATCATATTTCAGATGTTGTTCTTACTCGCTGCAATTCAACCTCACAGTGAGCCTATGGGGTAGGGTCGGGCTGCCCCAGTGGGTTTCTAAGACAGTAACTCTTTTCTGGAGTAGAAACCCTCTTTAAGTGTCTCTTGAACTTGTCTGGAGCTTCTTGGTGGTACACACAGATAATGTGCTCATTACTAACTAAAAGAAGTGTTGAGACCGCCCCAAGGGGCCTGGGAAGAAAGGACTGACAATTCACTCCTAAAAAAAAAGTGTATCAGCCACTAACATTTGAAAATGGACTCAGTTCTATTCTGAGCCAGCTTGGGTCATCACGAGGTGGCCGTGACTCTGCAGTAACAGGGGTAGGGGTGGGGTAGCTTCTGGAGGACACATGGATCCTTATCTAGTTTGCTGTATCATTCCATTTCTGAGATAGGAACCTCAAAGGAGAGCTGATATTTAAAGCAATCCCTGATCATTTGATACCAAGTGGAATAAATAAGCAAAGGGGGAAACTATAGCACGCACCTTCAGCTATTCTGCTTCTGCTGTTCCGACAGATCTTGAAGGCCCTCCATTACTGACGCTCTGAGCGGCTTCTCTCAGGGCCTCTGCTCGAGGCCCTGCTGTGAGCTGTTGTTTTAGTTCACAGGGACTTGCTATGCCACCCAATAAGTTTAATGCATACCAGTATATGCCAAACATTACGACCAGCTTTTAATGAGGATTTGTGGTCTATCAGAGTCCTTTAGGGTTAATTCTATTGGGAAGGGAAAGGTAGTCAGTCACCTTTTGCATTCACCCCCCCCCCCACCCTCCCCGTATATGTTTCCTGTCCTTCCAGTTCACTCCTTATCTCCAAATCAGTTCTGAACTCCGGCTAATGTAAGATTCTCATTTATCCTTTGGCATGGGCGAATGGGGGTGATTTTTATAAATATGCCTCTGTCTGGGCCTGCATGTTTACTGCTCCTGACAGGATAGGAAATGAAGGGAGTTATAATGGCAATTATTCCTCCTTGCAGATCATACTTGGTAAGATAAAATTAATGCTTGGTGCTCAATCAAAAATTTCAGAAAGTTACAAAACAAAGAGATCTTCTGAGAGGCTCCTTGAACTAACACATTTTGATCGCTTTATTGATAATTTATGCTCCTCCATTATATTTCCATATATATTTCTGACTAATGATTTGCCTAGTAATATCTGTGATTTACATTTGCTTAAATTCTCATTTGCAAAATTAAACACAGTACATTTTAGCTGCCTTTATAGTCTGAAGTCAAGTAAAGCTCGTGTCATAGAGTCTTTCTTACCTTTTCATATGATTCCTGCTTTACTTTACTGTAGGCATTAGCTTTCCACGTGGTGGGTATTAAAATCTTGATATTTCTGAAAAACACTCTCCTCTTGGTAGCATTGAATAAGTAAAAAGAAGCCTCGGTTATCATTTCCTATCACGAAACAAGAGAAAGGCTTATTTTAAAAGTGTAAGTCACTCATTCACGTTTGATTTTTTTGAACAAGTTGTAATAAAGACTAATTAAAATATTTTGAAAGAGCCTGTTTCTCTGAGAGAATAAGCCCAAATTCATCATCATCACCTTAATTTTGACTCTCCATGGATTTGCATAGGGTTTCTGAGACTGTAAACCTTTATGGGAGCAGACAGACTTTGGGAAAACTTGGGCGAAACACAAATAGATTTGAAAAGGCAATCGGAAGAAGTCTTAGGACACGAGTTGTGTGTCTGGGCTTGCCTACGTGATTTTCCCAGTTGGGTGAAAGGCTTTGACATTTTTACAGTACAAATCCTTTTCCTGTCATACCTGTGGGGCATGTTCAAGACACACCTTACGATGATCCTGATTTTACTGGAACAATACCAAAGGGAGCCATGATCCTCCCGACCGCCGTGAAGGGAAATTGTCAATTACTTTACACAACTTCCAGGTGATGGAGAGAAGAGACAGAGACAGAGACAGAGACAGAGACCGAGAGAGAGAGAGAGAGAGAGAGAGAGAGAGAATTTTGCTTTCTGACATTCTCTTTCTGGGGATTTTCATCCTCAGGATGGAATCTGACAATATGATTTTAGGAAGCACAATCATGCTTATTCCAGGAAAATGTCTGACCTTTGTGGCCAACAATGGGTTGTTATTCTTTTAAGTTACAACTGCAAAAACAGGCATGAAAGAATGCAAAATAGCTCAAATAATTAGCACCAAACGAGAAAAGAGGGCTAGGTCAACTTTCTGGGAATTAGGTCCATGAAATTAGGTCCCAAGTTTGCTTTCGGTGTTTTCTCTAAAAATGCAGTTCCTTCTACTGCTTGGCAACACACCAGGCCAGGTGCTAGGTTTTTTAAGAGAAGCCTGAAGGTCTATTCTAATGAGCTATTGCTACTGACTTATATATTTGCCACTCACCTTAATGTTTGGGACGATGTTCGGACTCTCCGAGACCTGGGGATTAATAGCAACCAGGAGTCCGTCGTATCCATTGTCTCGAAGCCGCACAGCAGCTCTCAGGAGCAGGAGTTCTGGATTCAGGGCAAAGAGGAGAATCAAAAGCCTCAGGCTGCAAACAGGACCCACGTCGTCCCTGTGGGTCATGTTTTAGCACAGGCTCAGGTTTGTCACTCTGCCCCGGCTAGGCACATTGTGCCAGCTTTTCAACAGGAAGCAGAGTTCTTCCTGAACTTGGAAGTCTTAAAATCTGTGATGAGGGAGATGCCTTCTTTACAAATTCTGGGGTGGATCTGTCTGGGACCTGCCTCTACGAGTCACTTTCTCTGTGCAAAGCTGCACTTAGCGATCCTATAGCTGCGCTTCCTCCTGAGACTTACTCATTTTCTAGTCTCTCCGTAGAAGGAAGAGGTCAACTAGGACAAAGGAGCTGGAAAGGGGAGGCCTGGCTGGTTGGTTTGGAATCCAGGGCATGTGTGTTGCTCAATCCAGTTTTAATAGACTCGCAGAAACCTATGGTTAGTACCTTTCCTCTTCTCATCCTCGCCCCTCCCTCCCTCCCTCCCTTCCTCAGCTGGTGCATTCCTTCAAATGCTCGTTTGTTAAGATTTCCTGTGGTTTATTTTGAAGAATTGAATATCCGCCCTACAGCTCTATCCCTAGGGTCCTTGGGCTGTATTCTGGACAAGCTCTCAGCTGGTGGTTGTGGGGACAATATCAGATATCCTACCTCCCCCCCCACCCCGCCCCGCCCACCCCCCAGGAGCACCGGATGTGCCAGGGATTGGCTGCCTCTGCAGGCCACAAGGGCTGTTCCCTCTGGCCTGGTGGCCTCTCCTCTTTGGACAGCTAGAGGCTTGGGTCCCTTTTATAGCAGCTCTCTCCTGAGGGCAGGCCTCAGTCTACCTCCTGCTTCCCCAGTACCTCTCATGGGCTCTTGTATTCAGCAGGTCTGGCATCTATTCAGGATCCTTGAGATCCACATCATGGTTTAGAGTTTACATATTTAACATTCAAATAGCAATTCAGTGATGCAGGTGTAATTTTTACTTCCATGTTTCAAATGAAGAACTAGATTCTCTGCAAGATTATAAATTTGACCAATGGGAGGGAAGAAGTGAGATTTTATTATGCCTGTTTGGGGGATGGCAAAACTAAGGCTCAGAAGATCTGAGTAATTTGATTCAGGTTGTGTAAATGCTATTACAGAACTAGAATGGTGCCATGTGTCTGAATGACTAGAAATACCATTGTTTTTTGGCAGAATTCATGAACATGAATTTTCAATGATCCTCATGGCTTCTTTCTCAGAATGTGACTATGGTAGTTTACATAATCTCATGTCCACTTGAGGGTAATTAGAGTGAAGGGGTGGAGTCTAGCCTGTCAATCAGGTCATGGCCTGATGAGGCCTCCTTGAGGGCATAGCCTTCTCATGAGGATTCTGGGAACTTTCTCTCTCTCTCTCTCTCTCTCGCTTCATCTTCCTGTTGACAAGTGTGTTAGTCCAGTTAGACGAGAGAAACAAATCCAGGGAGACTCATACGTGTATAAGAAAGAGCTTTATAAAAAGAGGAATTATACATTAAGAAAACGTCCCAGACCAGTCCAGATCAAGTCCATAGGTCTGATATTGGCCCATATACCCAATACTAATCTTTAAAGTCCTCTTAAGACTCATGAAACTCGTGCAATGATGCCAAATGCAAGAATATCACAGGCAGTTGGTGGGGCATTTTTGTGGATCCAGTGGCACTGTAGGCATCTCAGCGGTGGCGGGGGCATCCACATGGCTCTTTCAGCTCGGCCACTAGTGTAGCTTCATGTATCTTGTTAGCCGCAATGTCTCCCAGGGAGTCAGTGTGTGTTCTGCCTCCAACGAGCTATTTCTCTCCTTAGCGTCTCCAAATGAGGGATTCAAACTGTGACCTGATTGACAGGCTAAACTCCACCCCTTCAATCATAAGTCTCAAATTGACAATAGACGATGAAACAACCACAACAAGCCACAGGGAGAGCCTCTCTCTGTGCTTCACCCTCCTGTTGACAAGCCAGGTGGAGCCGCATTGAGGAGCGACACCCAGAGAGCTGGGCAGCCACGTGGAGACCTGAGCCACAAGACTTTTCACCCACCCACCTGTGATCTTCCTGGATTCTGCATCGTTGCATGCGCTGCGTGGGTCTGAAAAGGAATTTATAGACTAGTGTCGGACACATGGGCTAATATCGGACTTTTAGGCTTGATCTGGACTGGGCTGGGGTGTTTTCTTGATATACAACTGCTCTTCGATCTAAAGCTCTTTCTTACACATATATGAGTGTCTCTGGATTTGTCAGTCAGCCTAACAAAGTCACCCATAGTGAAAGCTATTGGAAAACTAAGCTAAAATTAAGAGGAAAGTTTTCTTGACAGAGTTAGGCATCCACAGCAAGCAAATCTTGAGATTTGGGGCCACTTCTACACGTTCCCTGTTTGGGGCACTTTCTCTGAAGGTTAGAGAAAGGACTGGAGAAGGAAGGGTTGGGCAGGTTGCTGCTCTCAAAGGGGATTTTACCAACAGTAAGTCTTTGTCATGCTCCCCTGGCCATCCTCAGGGTCAGTGAACTGTGCTTCCTCCTCCTGACCAGCTTGCAGGCTTCAGAACCAGGCCTGCAGCTCCTTGCCTTCACCCTGGGAAACAAAGGGTTTGAATCCGGTCAGTAGTTCCAGCATCTGCCGTGTCCTCACACACATGACGTCATTATTGCTCTCTCCTCTGTACAGATAAGCACACTGAAGCACAAAGAAGTTCAGCAAGATAGAGCGAGTAATAGTGTACATCACACTGGGTTATTGAAAGAATTCTATTATAGCTAAGATGTTAGCATGCCTGTAAGGGTGATTCTAAACAAGCGTGTTTGACAGGCCTCGGCAATCAGTGGAAGACTAAAGACAGGTTTGCTCAGTTAAGCACATGTCTTCGTCTCAGCAAAATGCCTTAAATAAAAAGGTCCAATCAAACCAGTAGCTTTGGAGGAGATCTACGGGGCCAGTGAAGCTCTGGTCAAGGCACAGAGGGCCGTTCAGATTACTACTGTTTTGGGGGGAATCCAAAGAGCCATCTGAATAGATTTTCTTTGAAGGACACAGGGTGAGCACAGCAGCTTATTAGGAATTAGTTATTTTTTTATATTGAAAACTACATTGGTGAGGAAAAGGCCAGGAAGGTTGTGTGTCAGATCCTCTCCCCCGCCCCCGTGCCTTGCGGTAACGCACCTGCTTATTTTAGAGGGCCGCAAAGGTTGTTCTGGAAGAATTTCCTTGAGGAGCCTTGCCCACCCACCCTACGTTTCTGATCTTGCCCCTCAGACTTCTTCTTGTGCCCCAAATGTAAAGAACATTTAAAGGAACATGGTTTGGGGATCCTCAGGGCTACCAACATGGTCACTTGGAGGTGGTGTGAGTTTCCGGTGTAGAATCCTTCCGGGAAGGATTAGAGAGATGGAGACATAGCCTTCAGAAGTCTACAGACCTAGATGAAGGATACGTTAAGAAATGATGGCTTCACATTTTGATATTTTTTCTTTCATAAAAGTATCTCTGATTTTGTGTAGTGAAATAAATGCCCCGCCAACAACAACAAAAAAATTCAAACTCATTGAAATAAATGTTAGCTAGCATTATTTTGAACTGTCATCAGTTGATTCACATACACTTCCCTACTTCCCTTCCTTTCTTATCCTTTCTCTCCTTCAATCTTTCTATGACTATTTATTAAGAACTCAGTGCAATGCGGTAGACACTTGCAACGTGATGAACAAAGTTTAATCTCTGCACCTTAACCACGGAGACAGGGCAAAAACCTGGGTGAGACAAGGGTGAGCACTGAGGAGCATTGAGTCCAGGCTCTGGGCCACTCAGGTGTCCCAAAGAACACGGCACCCAAACGAAGACCAAGAGGAGGTGCAGGAGTTGGTGACGAGAAGGGGGTGAGGGTGATGTGGAGGAGGGTGATTAATAGACGGTCACACGGGAAGAAAAGGCCCTTGGGTGGTCCAGGGTGCTACCATCGGACTGCCACTCATGGCAGCAGTCGGGACCCAACGGCCACTCCACGGGCGAAGGATGAGGCTACCGTGCTCTGTTGGTGTCGAGATACAGAGCCGCTCAAAATCAAAGCAGTGCTGCTCTGTTCTGTGGGATCACTGAGTTGGAATCAAGCTGGTAGCGCTGGGTTTTTTGTTTTTGAGGGTATGGAAGACGGCATGGGGATAACGCTTACGAGTATCTCTGTTGAGTGAGGTTGGGGGGATTTTTCCCTTGCTGGTCCCTCAGGCAGGAACCCCCTTTTTCTTTTCTAGCCTGCTTTGTCCTCAGTCCCCAGCTCGGTTCTGATCTTTCTAATTAGGTCCAATCCCATATATTTTAGGAATAGCGTGGCGCTGCTCTGTAGGTTTCCCAGGCTGTAATCTTCATGGAAGCAGACTGCCACGTGTTTCTCCCACAGAGCCGCTGGGGAGTTAGAGCATTGGGGCTAGCAGCCCCCCTGCACCACCAGGCCGCCTGCCTTTACTCGGTCAAGTCCTTTCCTCTCATTCTTTCAGAGCCTCCGACACCTTTCCTTTGAGACATGATCATCATTACATCACATTCTGTGTGGGTGTCTAAATTCCATGGAAGGAATTTGTTTCCATTCGCTACGGTGTAGCAGCCACCCCAGGAAATTCTAAGCAAATAGCTGTTGCATGAATAAATGACCCAAATGAGAAGTAAGTAGAACCCAGGTCAAAAAGGAGCTCTGTATTATCGTGTGAAAACGTTCTTTCTGCACGTGTCCCCTAGGAGGTATATCTCTTCGGTTATAGAACATTTTCCACTCACTCCCTGGTTGACAGACAACCTGGGGCATTGTGCTTTCCTGGGACAAGTAGGACAACGAGATGCCACTGGCTGCCAGCGTCTCATCCTCCGGCTCAGAAGTCAGCTTAACTGTCTTGTCTTCTGCAGCCCATTTGCAGCAGTGGGCTTCCCCCAGGTGCTCAGCCTGGGCAGTGGGCTTCCCCCAGATGCTCACAGCGTGTGTGCGGGAGGAAGGCCAGAGGTGGGGCAGCTCCAAGGACTCTGCCTGTCCCTTTGGCTCAGGGAGAACAACACACTGCATTTTCACCTTCCCTTGGCAGCTTATTTTCTTTTTTCAATTTTATTTAAAAAAAACATTTTATTAGGGACTCATACAACTCTTATCACAACCTGTACATACATCAATTGTATAACGCACATCTGTGCATTCTTTGCCCTCATCATTTTCAAAGCATTTGCTCTCCACTTAAGCCCTTTGCATCAAGTCCTCTTTTCCCTTCCCTCCCCTCTCCCCCCACTCTCATGAGCCCTTGATAATTTATAAATTATTATTTTGTCATATCTTGCCCTATCTGGCTCTCCCTTCACCCCCTTTTCTTTTGTCTGTCCCCCAGGGAGGAGGTCACATGTAGATCCTTGTAATCGGTTCCCTCTTTCCAACCCACTCACCCTCTACTCTCCCCATATCACCTCTCACACCCCTGCTCCTGAAGGGGGTCATCCGGGCAGATTATTTTCTTATGCCAGTATCTTGCAGCTCTAAGAGGGGGAAATCATTACTCTCAACAAAGTAGCACATTCTAAAGTTAAGTATATGAACCACATTGTAAGAAAGGGCAGCTTTTGGCCAACGATCGGGGCTGTTGGTTGGTAGTGTGTACAAAGAGTGCAATTGAGGACCGACATCTGGCTCTTTCCCTCTTATTTATATCAATGGTTGCAGCAGCTCCCTTAGGATTTGGGGGTGGACAATGTTGGCTACAGCATGCCCATGGATTTATACAGAACAGCCATGAATACACCATGTGGTCTAACTTCAACTGGGCTAACATCTGAACAAGCTCACCCAGGCTGGGGATTCAGGCATGCCGTCTATTCCTGCCAATCTGCTTGTTGGCTCTTTTGTTCTGTAACCCGGTCCCCAGGTCTGGTCACTTACTGGACTCCACCGGCATCATCTGTTCCTTCAGAAACTCCCAGGTGCTGATTCATTCATGGTTCAGGAATCACATCCCCTTTATAAAACCTTCCCCACCACTTCTCTGCTGACCGACCTCCCCTTCAGAACCCTCTCTGCGGTCCACAGGTCCAGCTCTGCCTCCAGAGTACCCAGGCCAGTAGAAGATCTGACTGCTTTTCCATTTGACCAAAGGGACACGAGGAAGGGCTCAGTTTTAATTCACTGTGGCCCCAGGACCTAGCAAACCCTTTGATGCTACACTAGACGAAATGAAGGAGCTTGGGGGAAATGACCTGACCAAATGAATTCCTTAAAAAAGCTATTCCTGGGCAGAGGGCATGCTTGTGATAAAATGTGGCTGTTGTTAACAAAAAGAGCAATTTATTCTTTCATTCAAAACATATTCACTGACGATGTTCTTGGATTTTATGGTATCTAAGAAATAAAATATGTCTGAAGTGGAAAAAAGGGATTACGATTTTCAAGTGCTTATTTCAATGTTGTAATAATTCTAGGAATCTGCACTCCTTTGATCTGCTTTCAAGAAGAGACAAGTTATTCCATTTCGGTAACTGAAGACTCTAAAGCGCATCTTTGTTCCCGAGTGGCACTGTGCTCAGTCTGGCTCCACCAGGCCTCTCTGCCAAGTTCTTGTCAGGGAGCCTGCTGGTGTAGACTTACGGGGAATGTGAACAGATCATCCAGGCCGTGTTGGAGAAGTCGGGGCATTTGACATCGTGAAGAGTCAGAGATTGCTTGGACTATTTCCTCTCAGGTTTTGTTGCAGCTCGTTAGCAATCCCATTTCGGAGGGACTTCGTGCAATTAGGCCACTGTTTACAGGCCACTGTAGTTTATATAGTGCTTATGAAATACATCAAAGTAAGGAGTGAAGGGAATTATCAACATGATGAGCTCGAACAAAACATGGGATTTTCCAAGAGTCTAGATGATACATTTCACAACATTTCTCATTTGACTCAAATGTGTTGGAAATTTCCTAAGCAAAGGAGCTTCACCCAAGGTCCAGCTGAGATCTGGGACGCCATTATGTCTGTGGAGTTACCACCATGCCTCAGGTCTGCCTCACAGCATGATAATCGAGGACAAAAGGGGAACTTTAATACAGAGCTGAGCATATCAGCATAAAACAAGGGACTCTCCGGGTTAATTGCTGGAGGGGGTCTGGTGGCTAGAAGATTCCAAAATTGGAAAAAGCAGGGAACCGTTTCACACTGCAGAATAGACAGTGGGTTGGGTTTTAGGAAGGGCCTCTTGCGGGTAAAGACTTATGGGCATCACACATTATTGGAAACAATTCTTTGTGTTTCTATGGTGTTTTTCAATTTTCAAGGCACTCTTTTGAGTTACCTTTGAATTACAGGACACTGAGAAATCTCCCAGAGAAGTTGTTGTTCAGAACAGTAAATGCAGTTATATTGTTTCAGGATCACTTAATAAAGCTTTGCTTAGATACAAGGCTAATTCTAGACTTATGGTTTCTTTAAAATTCATTTGTGCCTAACAGCATACTGTGCAAAGGGGGAGTAGGGTTTCGAGCCAGGGCTGCATGTATGGAAGGTAGTGGCTGTGACGCTGATTAAATTGCTTTAATGGGCACATTTACCTCCCTTACCTCGGAATAATCTCTATTGGCTGGTCACAGACACTGGGATGCTTAAGAGAAACAGCTCAATCCCTCCCCCCTCACCCCCAAGTGACACCCAGTACAAGTGCCCTACTGTATCAGCCATCCTTCAGGGATCCCTCAGGTTAGAGCTCCCTCTTGTGTTCTTGGGGCGCGGTATATGGAGCTGTGTTTCTTTAGACACAATCTGCACAGTTTGTATCTGAATGAAACTAAACAAAATCATTACCGTAGTGTTGATTTGGACTCATAGCGACTCTACAGGGCAGAGTAGAGATGCTCCTTTGGGATACCCAGTCTAACAATCTTTACAGGAATAGAAAGGCTTAGCTTTCTCCCAAGAAGCTGCTGGTGGGTTTTAACTTGTGGCCTAGGGATTAGCAGTTCAATGCTTATCCAGAAGCGCCACCAAGATGTCAACCCCTCCTCCCAGCCTGCAAACAAATGCCGTTTAGCAGAGCTTCGCAAGTATTAATGTCCCTGAGAATCCAATGTGAGCCCAAGATTCTGTGTTTCTAACACACTCCTGGGCGGCACAAAAGACCTGCGAGGGGAATTGTAGTATTTTCAGTATCAGAAGAACTTTGGTGGGTTTGTCCTGGGTTTTACTTCATTACAGAAATCCCACCAGAAAAAAAGCAGTCTATGAAACCTTCAAAAAATTTTAGCTTTATGTGGGACTGGCCAGGATTTTTTGTTTAACATAGATCTATAGGTTTTAGATTCTTGAAATTCACAGCCACCTTGCCTCAAATTTCAATTCCTCTCTAGGTCTTGGTCGGTCACTATGTGAAAGGTGATAAGATGGTTTTAATGGGCTCCTTGACCGTACTCACCTTTTCTGCGTCCTCTGTGCACTCCAGCACGGAGCCCCCACCTCAGTCCTAAAGCAGTGCCTCATTCTACGAATGGATTCTTCCCGAAACTCTCACCTCTTCCTCTTTGTATTTTTCATTCCTTCCTTCACTAGTTCACTCACTTATTCTTTCAAAAAGAAAGGGTTATTTCTAACGCCTCAGAAGACGTGTTAAGAACATGAAACTGAGCTCCTCTTAGATGCCAGACACTGCTCTTATTGCTAGGATACAACAGTGAACCAAACGAAGTCAGTCCCCTAAGGTCCTGGCGGAGTTCATTTTCTCCAAAGGGCAGAGACAACCAAAAACAATGTAGCATACTGCAAAAAGGATTATGGAGAATACCAATTCAGCTAAGGGGGAGAGGCAACAAGGAGGCAGACTTTGGGATGTGCTATTTCATATCAGGTGGCCAAGGAAGGTTTCAATCATCAGATTATCAAGTGGAAGAGAATTATTCAAAGACCTGAGGGGAAATCCATCCAGTCAGAAAGCACAGCAGGTGGGAAGACCTTGTTTGCGCCCCCAGTGGCTTCAGCAAAGGAGGGAAGCTCGAGAGAGGAGGCACCGGCTTGGCAGAACCTATGGCATGGAAGTAGAGTTTGGTACACACACCAGACAGGGCAATGCTGGAGTTTCTATGTGATTGGTGGATTCAGGATAATGGACACGTGTCAGTGTGTACGTGTGTGTGTGTGTGTGTGTGTGTGTGTGTGTGTGTGAATAAGCATCACTCTGGCTGAGGTGTTGAGAAGAGGTTGGAGGTCAAAGGTGGGAGCAGTGTGGGAAACAAAGATTTCTCCCAAGTTGTCTTCCCCAAATATATGGTAGACTTAGGACAGACACTTCTTGCAGATAATGGTAAATTATCAAGTTACCTCCCTGAAGGCAGTCAGTTGCCAGACTACTGTCTGGTCTCACCGCAAGTAGGCCTCGCTCCCTGCTGTTAAGTGCAATGGACCACTTCTTCCTAAAGGTTTGTGGACATTAGTCTGGTCCCTGATATGAGGTTTACATCCTACTGACAATGGTTTCTATAGTGAGCCAGAGAACAGGTCAAATAGGCTCAGTGACATCCAAAGCTAGGCCGCTATCCTGAATCTAGGATCCACCCATCTTGTCACTCACATACCCCCAATCCCTCCCCTAGATCGCCCCCTCCCATTACTGTATCACCTATAGCACAACCCTTTCCTGTGACAATTGCCCTCACCTGGAGTTAAGGGGCTTGCACGTCCCCAGAGAATATAAAAGCCTTGGTTAGCAATAAATCTTTCTTTCCATGTGAACCACCAAGTGAGGCTGAGGTGCGCATGCTGCTGTGAAATGTGTCTGACTCCATTATTTCAATCTCTCTTCTATCTCTCATGCAATGACTTTTCTATGATCTTTACTTATTATCGCTGGACAATTGCACCTACCGGACTCATGATGATGTGTTAGGAGTTGGTACCCTGACAGGGCAGGAACTAGCTAAGGCATTATTTCTGTAAGTGCATGTAGGACTCAAACCAAGTTTTGGTGGTCTTCTTTTAGCTTCTTCAAGTTTTTGGAATTTGTTTTCTCCATTAAATGTTTTTGCTGTGAAAGTAAAATAAAAGCCCGCTGACTTATAAACTCATTCAGGGAAGAATCAAGTCCTACCTCTTCACTTTCCCAAAAGTACCCAGCTCACAGAAGAGATAAAATAGGGAGCTATAAAATAAATACAACCTGAGATTATGAGCCATTTATAGTCAAGCAGCATAAATCTATTGAGTCAAACCCTGTGGTCCTGGTCCTCAATCTACAAGTGCTCCATACATACTTGTTGTGTGCCATTGAGGCGATTCCTATACTGTGACCCCATGGGACAAAGGGGAACTATCCCATAAACTTTCCTAGGCTGCAATCCATACAATAGCAGATCTCAGCTCTCTCTTCCTGCAGAAAAGCCGGTGGGTTTGAACCACCAACCTTTCAGTCAGCAGCCTGGTTGCTGACGATTGTGCAACCAGGGTTTCTTCCATCAAGGGTAGATATTATTACCACAACTGGGCAGTTTTTCTGCGGTTTGCTTGTTTGCGTGTTGCCATGGCTGCGGAAGCGATGCCACTGGTATTTCAAATATCAGCAGGGTCACACCAGGTGAGCAGATTTGAACAGCACAACACTTACTTGTGCTCATGTCAGACCTGTGCACGGATCAAGCGACAGTCGTGAGAACAGAACAAGGGGATGCTGTGTGACTGAAAATCAGGAAAGGCGTGTGTCCCAGTGGCAACCTCTCACCATATTGATTCAATCTGTGTGCTGAGCAAACAATGCGAGAAACTGGACTAACTGAAGAACAACACATCATCAGGGTTGGAGGAAGGTTTATTAACAGACTTTGGTATGCAGACAGATTACACAGCCTTGCTTGCTGGAAGTGAGGAGGACTTGAGGCACTTGCTGACGAACAGGGTTGCAGCCTTCAGTACGGACTGTGTTCCAATGTAAAGGCGGCCCAACTCCTCACAACGGGCCTAATTAGTAACATCGTGATAACGGGAGAGAAGATTGAAGCTTGTTTTTGCTTGAATTAAAAATCAACGTTCCTGGGAGCCGCCGCCAAGAGACCCATTCCCTTGGATAAATTTGCTCTATCAGATTGCTTTGAAATGAATAGTAAGGATTACCGCACCCCTGACTAAAGCAATGGCACCTAACAACATGGATACTACCAAGGAGTCTTACTGATGTACTGGGTTATGTGCCCGGCAGCTAACTGCAGTTCTAACCCACAAACTCCATGGGACAAAGATGAGGTTTTCTGCGCCCATCAAGATTTATAGCCTTAAAAATCTTAGGGATTTCTATTCTGCCTGTAGACTCACTGTGAGTTGGAATGAACTTGGCTACAGTGGCTGGTTTCGTAGAGTTGTAATACAAATAACTTATGGTTCTGTGGTTAAAGTGGCTGACCACGGACTGCAAGGATGGTGGTTCAAACCACTGGCCACTCTTCAGGAGAAAGATGTGGCGCTCAGCTTCCTTAAAGACAACCCCGTCAGACACCTCCTGGGTGATTCTATTCTGCTCGATAGCGTTGCTGGGAATCTGAATTGTTCTCAATGGCGGTGAGCTTTGTTATTGTTGCTAGAGTTGTTACGTGTGCAATTTTCTGTTGATGTCCACTGGGATCTTCTTGCTCCTCAGAGATCTTGGTTTAACTGGCTTCGATCCATTTTGTAGCCCGTGGAAGATCAAGTCAGTGTTCGTCCATCGGAAATATGCTATCTCAAAGCTCATTTCCGAGCTCCTCATGCTTTGCTTCTGCGCTTCGCTACATTTCCAGAGACACCAAGCGCTGTGAGTTTTCCAGAGAAATACACGTGCTTTGTGTTCACGAGCAATACAAACTTCCTCGGAAGGTTCGCAGGGAAGGTCCTATTTACATCACAGGAATAAAACAGAAAGAAACACTTGGGTCCCTGAGGTCATCAGCATGCTTGAAACGATGTCCCACAAAGGTGGGTTTCTCTTGGGGACCCAATTTGCTTCATTCTCTATCTTGAGGGATTCTCATTCTTCCTCCTTTCTCTCAAATTTCTTTCAAGAACAAAAAAGAAGTTGAACAACCACACCAAGCAGGAAAGCCCCTGGCTGGCCTTCTGCCGTCATTTTCTTCTCCTCTGAAATCAAGGTAAAGGAAGTCACTCTTCCACCACCCGTTTCCTTGGAACGCATCCTTTCTATTCTCTAAAGCAACATTTCCTCGAACCCGCTGGGCACAGTTAAAGCCCACAAGTCTTCCCATGTTGCCCTGGCACAGCACCTTGGTGCCAGTCTTCTTGACTCACCTGCTGCGATTCTTTGTCCCAAGGTTTTTGGCTACGGCTCACTTTAACATTTCTGCGGAAGGCCCCGGCTTCAACGGAGGTGATCATGGAAACCCTGCTTCTTTCTTTGCACAATTTACTTAGCAAGTCTGTCTCCCATGTGAATGCTCTTCTCTGCCCCTTCCTATTCTCCTCCAAAGCGCGTAGGGATAAACGTATTTTGGTTAGCATGCCTCATTACCATGTAGTTGTTCTATTTTAGCATGATTGTGTGTGTGTGTGTTTCATAGATATCAGAGCTTATTCGTGGTTACTAGAGTCAGTATGGCGAAAGTGGTGGGTGGAGGGTAGGGTTGATGGAAAAATGACACGGGTCATGGAGTAGTACCCTTGCAAACAGATTCCTGTAATTGCTGTCCATACGGCTTAACCCTGTAAATCACTGAACAGGGGGCTTCAAAAAGTTTGTGGGAAACTTCCATTAAAAAAAAATGTACTTGAACTCATTACTGGGGCTACTTCTTGCTGTTGATCGGTTTGCTGGCCTGCTCGTCCACCTTTGTGAAACCTTGCAGGGCAGAGAGGAACTTGGCAAGGTGGGCGAGGGTGGACTCCGCTTTGTTCTCACTGTCTCCAGGTTGTAGTCAGCTGCTTGGTCATCTCAGGAGAGCTTAAGTCAGGTTGGCCCTTGCCGGATGATTTGCTTGAACAACGCTGTGGCATCCTTCAGCCCCTGGACCTGGGCCATGGCTTCATTAAAGCTGGATCTGTTTCTTCGAGCAGAAGAGGTGCAAGGAGTCTCAGGGAGAAGGTACCACGAGGCGTGCCGACTGCACAGTGCTCAGGCTGAGGCGCTTCTCTTAAAGTAGCATGCTATTTTTGAGTAGGGAATCTATGTATCACATACAGATTGAAAGCAATGAGCCATATAGCAAGGAAAAGGAAAATTTAATCAATTCCTTAATCTAATGCTATAATTTGGTACCAAAAATATTTTAAAAATCACAATGTAAAATATATTTTTCCAAGATTAAGTATTGATGTTGTAAAATATTGAGAATATTTAACATCAATAACTGAAATTTTTTGAAGAGATACACCTTAGGAAGCATTTCATCCTTTTCAGACAAGAATGAAAAATTGAATATCTTAGTGCCATAACTTACCCTCAGGCTCTCACACACGTGTTACCTTCCCTTGAGTAGGTGGTCATAATATATACATTCAAGCATTGGGTCACACATTGTAGGTTAAACAAACCAAATTATTTTCTATCACTTTTCTTTTTCTTTCAATCACATTGTTATTGGCATTATTATGCACATATACCCATATTATACACATGCACATTTTTATTACCTGATAAACCTTGCTTTACCATAATGACATAGAAGCAATGGCTAAATGGTTAAATTTTTTTAGAATGTGGAGTTATACTCTGTGGGCTGAAATTCTAACTCTGTCTCTTACTATGTTGGTCTCCAGCCATTTATATTTCCATTCCTCCATTTCTGTATCTGTAAAATTGGTGTGAAAATTTTAAAAAGTGTAGTGATTGAAACCATGTCTAAGAGTAAAAGCTTACTATTAATCTTTATCATTTATGCCCTTTCTTTGGTGTGCGTGGCATCGATTAAGACGCTGTGACAGACATTGTTAGTTGGCTAACCAGCAGCCATTTTCCTTCCTTCTTTCTTGTGAGCAGAACCTGTCTTCTGTTACAGAGGCCCCCAATGACCAATAATCACTTTTTTCAAGATTCCCTTATGTTGTGGCATGAGGATGTGGCCCGACCTTCGCTGGTGATGTCTCAGAAACAGTCTACTAGCAGAGAGGAGCTAGCGGAGAGGGGATTTTTCTCCCTAAAGGATGCTTAAGAAAACCCACCCTTTCTTCTTCTAATGTTGGCAAAAGATGAGAGACCTCTTCAACTGTTGGCTGAAAGTTAAGAAGGGCAGCTGGTAAGCAAAGGGAGTCAAGCTGGAACGCAGGACACGCTCGGAGCCCTGATGAGACAGGTTGGGGACTGCCGAGCCCACCCAGGGCTGGTAACTCTTTCCGGGTGAAGCAATGAAAGCTCCTATTGTGCAAGCAATCTTTAGAGGGGTATCCTTTACTGCGAGCCCCAAACATTAACCCATAGAGGCTCCCCAGAACACAGCATTGGCATTTTTAGAAAGCGTCGATGTTTGGAAAGATGAACACAAACTGGCTTAATACATGATATTTTGATAAATTAGTATTTTTTCCAGCCCCTAGAAAAACCTGATAAATTATTTGCTAAATTATTTGTTCTTCCACAGAATAGGATCTCATTTGGATTCTATTGTGAGGGGGTGTGGGAAGACCTACTGAAAAATGTTTGTTTTTTTTAAGCCAATTCTTTAGCTTTCTTAAACTTTTCTTATATCATAATCATGCTAATTTCAACTTTGTAACCTTGCATTTTTAAACTCATGCCTCTAAAGGACCATATTTATTTTCCCATAAATAGTTGTTTTCATAATTTGGCACCTAAAGCAAACTCAAACTCATTGCCAGGAAGTTGGTGCCTAACTACTTTATAGGACAGGGTAGCATAGTTCCCTGGGGTTTCCAAGGCAGTAAATCTTTATGGAAGAAGACTGCCCCATCTTTCTCCCACAGAGCAGCTGGTGGGACTGAACCACTGACCTGTCCATTAACAGATGAGTGATTTACTGCATCACCATGATGGTTCCTACTTGGCATCTAAAGCCACTCAGACTAAATCTACTGCCATGCAGGTATTCTGACCCCTACCACCTCTGTCTGGCAGAGCAGAAGTCTTCCATAGGGTTCCTGAGACTGTGAATGTCTCAGGGAGCAGACCAGCTTCCTCTTACAGACTCAATGGTGAGTCTGAACCTCCACCGTGCTGGTGGGCTGCCCAATGCTTAACCTACTCTGCCACCAGGACTCCTTCTATGGCACCTACCAGTCCATATTTTTCTAAGATTTCTTTAAAAAATTTAACTGTCAAATTAATTTCTGGTAATATTAGTGTGTTTCCAAACAATACCAGAAGAATAAAGTAGCATTCCTATGCCAGCAGTCTTATGTTACTCATTTTGCATTTTTGTTAATGTCTTTAATACTAGAGAACCCAAACAAATGTCATACCTGGGCACTGCTTTCCCTGGGCCTGCCAAAGAAATGCTAATGCCCGAAAATAGAATATTGATTTTGCAGCATGAGAATAGCACTATTATTTTCTGAGTGAAATTAAAATAGAAGTCTGGGTGGACAAGTATTGCCTTGAGTGAAAGGGAGGACGGAGGCCCATGAGAGGGTGAAGAGAAACCAGAGGGAGTGGATAAAACATGGGCCAGGCGCTGATGAGTGTTTGCATGGTTGGATCCAGAATTGATGGTCTGAAATGGGACCATCACTCACCTAATTTACACACAAAAAATAAACTTCTGCTTTTAAATTTTACTACGTAATGCATAGAATATTCCATGTGTGAGCTACTTTCCTTGAATATACACATTGATCAAATGCTATTACTTGGGGGCACATTTTATAAGTTCATTTAATTTGTTAAATATTCTTAACATTTGCAGGTTATGATAATTATTAGAATAATTTGTCATTATAGTGAAAAATAGTCACTTTCCTTTTCCTGAAAGCTCCAACTTCCATGGAAAATACCCAGTGAAAGAAATTATCATGCCTGATTTCATATCTTGTACTTCACACTTATAAACAATCATTGCTTATTGATACTTAGCACTTATAGACGACTTAATATTATTCAACTACTTATAGATGACTCAGTATCCTTCAACTACTAATAAGACCGCCACCAACCTTTTCTGAAAGGTGTGTTGTCAGGGTTGTACCCTTTCACCATATTTATTAAAGAACTCGGCATCAGGATTGGAGGAAGGGTTATTAACAACCTGTGATACACAGATGATATACAGCCTTGCTTACTGAAAGCAAAGGGGCATGAAGCACTTGTTGATAAAGATAATAAAAAATCAAAAAGATCCAAATCCTTACAACTGCATGAGTGGACAACATCATGATGAATATTGAAAAGTTTGGAGTTGTCAAAGATTTCATTTGACTGGATCCACAATCAGCGATCATGGAAGAAGTAGTCAAGAGATCAAACAGCATATTGCATTGGGCAAATATGCTGCACAAATCTCTCTAAGGGGTTAAAGAGGAACATGCCACGTTGAAGACTGAGATGCATCTAGGCCAAGCCACACGAGCCCTGGTGATGCTGTAGCAGGCTTTGGGCTGCCGATCACGCGAGGTTAGCAGTCTGGAGACACTGCTGCTCCGAGGGAGAGGGGGGAGATGATGAGGTGGCACAGCCTAGATGACAGTGAGTGTGGCAGGATGGCAGGGTACATATATTTTCAACCCACACATGGCATTTTCAGTACTTTCATCTGTGTGTGAAAATTGGGTGACGAAAAAGGAAGGCTGAGGTAGAGTAGATACACTTGAATTATAACATCAGGGAAGAATATTGACATTAGGGAAGAACACAGGACTGCCTGAGGGACAAACACATGTCTGGGGCGAAGTCAGAATGTTCCTTAGAAGTGAGAACGGAGAAAATATGTCTCATGTACCTTGCACATATTCTCAAGAGAGACCGGTCCTTGGGAAAGGACATCACTGGGTGAACAGCAGGTCTGTGGAACAGAGGCAGATTGCCAATGAGATGCTTTGACATGGTGTCTGCAACCACGGGCTCAAAACAAAATGATTGTAAGGATGGACCTGGTAGTGTCCTTCTGTTGTGTATAGGGTCATTATGAGTTGGAATTCACTAGATGGTAGCTAAAAACAACAAATATGACTTCAATCATCATCATAATCCTATCAAATTAGAAGAATTAGATATATATATATTTAAAATCATTTTATTAGGGGCTCATACTACTCTTATCACAATCCATACATACATCAATTGCATAAAGCACATCTGTACATTGATTGCCCTCATCATTCTCAAAACATTTGCCCCTAAGCCCCTGGCATCAGCTCATTCCCCCCCCCACTCACCACTCCATGAGCCCTTGATAATTTATAAATAATTATTTTGTCATATCTTGCCCTGTTGGATGACTCCTTTCACCCCCTTTTCTGTTGTCCGTTCCCCAGGGAGGAGGTCACATGTAGATCCTTGTATTCGGTTTCCCCTTTCCAACTCACCCTCCGTTTACCCTCCCAGTATTGCTACTCACACCCCTGGCCCCGAAGGGATCATCCGCCCTGGATTCCCTGTGTTTCCAGTTCCTATCTGTACCACTGTACACCCTCTGGTCTAGCCATATTATTTTTAATGAGAAAAACAAGGGCCAGAAAAAAAGAAAAGGCCAGGGAAGTACAGTATGCTCTGGAGTTAGAAAACAATACAGGTTGGTCTGATTCCCAAGCCTCACTGTTAGCAACAACGTGATGGGACAGCCCATCTCAACCTGTGTCTAGCGCGCTCAGTGCCGTCCCCAGTGTAGACCGCTGCTATAGTGCTCACGCGGGTAGTCGCTTCTTCATGGGTTCAGTAAAGACCCCCCTTTAACAACTGCCAGCACGTTTCCCACTAACACATTAGTAAAATACATGCCCATAGGTCTCAGAGACTTGGCTCAGGCCTTGCTTGACTTACCTATTGAAAACGACCTTTGTAGTACCCCCAAATCCACCACCATCTAGACAATTCTGACTCACAGTGACCCTAAAGGATAGGGTAGAACTTCCCCGTTGGGTTTCTGAAGCTGTAAATCTTGAAGCCTCATCTTTGTCCCTAGTAACGCTAACATTTTGGCTAGCCGCCCAACATACAGGCCTCTCTACCTACCCAGGGCTCTTGTTTTATAATAAATGTGATCTAAAGATGCCACTTTGATGACGAAAGTGTGTTCAACTCACAACACGGTCTTTCCTGTGGCTTGATAAACTTGTAAAAGCTGGGTAATGAAAAAAGGAAAAATAATGTTTGGACTGTGGTATTTGCAAAGAATATTGAATATATTTTGTCCTGCCCCAAACCCAAAAGAAAAACCAAGCACACTGCCATCTAGCCCATGCTGACTGCTGGAAACCCTGATGGGGAGTGTAGGGCGGTTCCTGTGATTTTCTGAGACTGGGCAATTCTTTAAGTCCTATAGTTCTCCAGCGGAGTGGCTGGTGGTTTCGAACAGCTGACCTTGTTGTTAGCAATCCAATGTGTAACCCCTATGCCACCAGGGCTCCTGTACCGTCCAAAGAACAAATAAATTAAATCTTCAATGAAAAATACCTAGAATGTTCCTGAGAAGGAATGATAAGATTTTTACATACTTACTTCGGACATGATATCACGAAAGACCAATTTCTAGAAAAGGACCCTGTGTTTGTTTGGAAACCCGGGCTTGACTTCGACTAGATGGCAGTGAGTTTGCTTTTGTTTTATTTCCCTGTGTTGGCGAGCTCCGCGAATAACCAAGCCAAAGGGATGCCCTCTGTTAAAAAGGGAAACAGACCCCGCCCCGCCCTGCCCGCTCCGCGTCCTCGCCAATAGCAGCAGGCGCTGGGCGCCCTTTCCAGGGAAGGGCCAATGAGCGCAGGGGAGGGGCGGGGCGGTCGTTGCCAAAGGAGCCGCGGGCCCGCGACCGGCTTCGCTTTTGTCCCACGGTTCGTTGGCCGTGCCTCGTCCTCCGGGAGCAGTTCCGGCGATTCGCCTCGCGTCCGTTGCCGGCTTCCTCGGTTGCACCCACAGCCCGCTGCTCCCCGCTGCACCCCAGCGCCGAACGCCCAGGTACGCCTCCCAGACCCGCCGCCAGCCCGGTGCGCGGGCTTCTGCAGCCGCTCGCCCCTTCCGACAGGGCGGCGGCGGGAGGGCGGCGGCGGGCTGACGTCACAGCTACGTGCTGACGCACGCAGAGCGTGGGCGCGGCTTTTGGGGTGCGGGGTCCCTGCGTGCCGTGGTTACCCAGCCGTCTGTTTTGGGGGGTGCGTTGGGGAGAAGTGGGCAAGAGGGGATGGATCCCGGAAGTGAGGTGCCGCCCCTCCCCCCAGGCCAGCCCTGCCAGAGGTCCGAGTCGGCCCCTCTCGTCGCTGACCGGGGACAAGGCCGCGCGGTCCCTGCTACTTCAGAGCAGGTCCTGCAGGAGGTGACCTGTCCACCACCACCCAGTCGCCGGCCTGGCAGTCCCGGGCATGACAGTGTTCCTTTCAGAGACAATCATTAAAATGATACACATCTGCCATTGGGCCATTTCTGTTCATGACAACTCATGTCGACGGACTTGCCCCACAGAGTTCTCAGGAGGTCACCAGGACTTTGTGTCCAAGGCACCTTCTTCTGTGGACTAAACCTTCGGAAATAATCCAAACTCCGTCAAGCGGATTCCAACTCCTGATGGATTTCCAGGCGAGACTAGAACTTCTCCAGAACTTCTCCACTGGCAGCGTTTGAATGAGCAGTCAGGAGCTTAGCCGCTGGGCAGCGAGGTTACCTTTCCTTTCAAAAACCTCCTTGGTAGTGAGTGGAGACTCTTTACAGAAGCCAACGCCCATGCCTTTCTTTTGATGAAGTGACTGGTTAGGTTTGAACCACTGACCTTTGGAGTTAGCAGCCAGTTGTTTAACCATTGAGCAACCAAGTTTCCTCTTCTGACATCCTTTCCAACTCATCGTGACCATTTATGACAGAATAGGAGGAACCACTGCTTTCGAATGGTTTCCATAGAGTTTCGTAGGCCATAATATATGCAGAGAGGAATCTTGGTGGTATAATGGGGTAAGCTTTGGAATGGCTAACCATAAGGTTGGTCGTTCAAATATACCAGTTGCTCCAAGGGAGATAGATCAGGAGAAAAATCCTTACTGCTCCTGCAAAGGTTTACAGCCCAGGCACTTTGGGTACTCTTGCTATTTATTGGAATGGCAGTGGGTTTTAGCTTTTGAACCAGATGGTCCATTCAGCCGACCTTTCACTTAGCTGCTCAACACTTTACCCACCAGAGTCCTTAGCATTTGGTCATTATGGTAAATAAACAAACTACATATAGAAAACTTAGCGGTTTTTAAAATCAGTTTACTTTGCTACTTATAGTAAGAAGATCACATCATGCTTATAATTCTTTAATAGTTCTAAAATAAAATCTAAACTCATTGCCAATGAGTTGATTCTGAGTCACAGTGATCTTATAGGATGGAGTAGAATTGCCCCCTTTCAAGTTTCTGAGACTATAACACTTTATAGGAGAAGAGCCTTATCTTCCGCAGGTTGTTTCCCACTGCTGACCTTAAGGTTAGCTGCCCAGTGCTTAACCCACTCCACCACCAGGGCTCCTTCCTTAACAGCGATTCATTTTTTGCGCCTGCTCATTTCACAATTGATGTGTATCGTATCATGTTTGTAACCGGAGATATTTTGAAGACATGAGAAAATGGCTTTGTTTACATTGCTGTTCTTCATTGTGCTTGATCTGTACAAATGAACATGACGCAAAGAGTGGAATGTCGCCATAAGATTGAAATAGCATCTGCCTGCGGGGCACAAATCTGTAAGAAGTATTCTCATGGGCTCTCATTTATTACTACTCAACTGATTTTGACAGGATTGAATGGTTTTTATAATAGTTCTGCAAGGAGGAGATCTTGAGAGAATTTCTTTGAAGATATAATTTGTTCTGTATGCATACTCAGGGCTGCAAGCAGTTTTAGGAATGGTGATTGACTCAGGCTCCTTGTTTAAAAAAAGAAAAAAAAACGTTTAAAGAGAAGACTTGGATAGGAAGGCAACTGCAACAGAGTACCACAGGAGTACTAATTGTATCAAAGGAACCCTAAGTAATATTTTTAAAATTCCATGCTGCAACTTCATTCTGAAAATCACCACCCCAGCGGTCTAATTGACCGAGGGGAAATTAAAGACCCAGTGACTATGAGCTACCTCTGTCAGGGGCTAAACAAAGACAGATGGTTTATGAGCCTGCCACAGTCTTCTGCCTCTGCGTCATCAGAACCAGCACACCGAACCCACAGCCACTGCATTGACTCTGACTAATTGCAGCCCCACAGGGGCTGGTGGACTGCCCCTGAGAGTTTCCAAGACTATAATCTTTACCAGAGTAGAAAGCCTCATCTTTCTTCCTGGGAGCTGGATGGTGGTTTTGAACTGCTTACCTGTGGTTAATAGCCCAATGCATAACCACTGTGCCACGAGGACCCCTTATAACAACGAGTGGTTAAATTATGTCCAGTCTCCCTCTTACTGTACTCTGCTTAAGGAAGAAACTATACTTTAGAATGTTGTTAGGTGTCATTGAGTGGCTCTGACCCAAACCAACCATATGCACAACAGAACCAAACACTGCATGACCCTGTGCCATGCTCACAGTTGCCTGAGCCCATTGATGCAGCCACTGTGTCCACCCATCTCCTTGAGGGCCTTCCTCTTGTTCGCTGCCCCTCCACTTCACCAAGCATGTCCATCTCTAGGAACTGGTCTCTCCTGACAACATGTCCAAAGTATGTAAGATGAAGTCTTGCCATCCTTGTTTCTAAGGAGCACTTTGGCCTTAAACTTCTTCCAATACCAATTGGCTTGCCTTCATATCAGTTATTGGTACGTTCAATATTCTTTTCCAGCATTACAATTTCAAAGCATTGATTCCTCTACATTCTTCCTTGGTCATTGCCCAACTTTCATATGCGTATGTTGCAGTGGAGGATACCATGGCTTGGGTCAGATGTACCCTAACCCTCCAAGTAACATCCTTGCTGTGCAATACCCAAAAGAGGGCTTAGGCAGCAGATTTACCTAATGCAATACAAGTGTTGGTTCTCTTGAATACTGCTTCTGTGAGCATTGATTGTGGCTCCAACTAACAATATCCGTAACATCTTTAGTCTTTTTTCCATTTATCATGATGCTATCTACTCGTCCAGTTGTGAGGATTTTGATCTTCCTTACCTTGATTTGTAACTCACACTGAAGACTAAAATCCTTGCTTTCCTCAAGTGCTTCAGTTCCTCCTCACTTTCAGCAAGCAAGGCTGTGTCATCTGCACATTGCAGGTTGTAAATAATCCTTCCTCCAGTCATGATGCTACACTCTTCTTATAATCCAGCTTCTCTGTTGATTTACTCAGCATACAGATTGAACAAGTATGGTGAGAGAATACATGCCTGACACACACCTTTCTCGATTTTAAACCATGCAGTGTTCCCTTGTTCTGTTCATGCAACTATCTCTTGATCCGTGTAAAAGTTCCAAATGAGCGCAGTGAAGTATTCCAGAATTAACATTGTTCTCCATGTTATTCACAGTTTATTATGGTCCACACAGTTGAATGTCCGCAGTCAGTAAAACACAAGCAAGCATCTTTCTGGTATTCGCTTTTTGCCAACATCCATCTGACATTAGCAATGATATCCCTTGTTCCACATCCTCTTCTGAAGCCAGCCTGAACTGGCAGTTCCCTGTCAATATATTGTTGCAATTGTTGTTGGATGATCTCAAGCAAGATTGCAATTGTGCGTGATATCGTTATATAGTTTGAGCGTTTTCTTGGGTCACCTTTGTTTGGAATGGGCACAGATATGAATCTTTTCCATTCAGTTGGCCAGGTAGCTGTCTTCCCAACTTCCAGCATAGACACGTGAGTGTTTCCAGTGCTTCTTCAGCCTTCTGAAACATTTCAGTGGATGTTCTGTCACTGGAGCCTTGTTTTAGACTAATGCATTCAGAGCAGTTTGAACTTCTTCCTTCAGCAGAATTGGTTCTTGCTCACATGCTACCTCATGAAATGGTGTACTGTCGACTAGTTCTTCTAGGTCCGGTGACTCTGCATTCTTTCCGTCTTCTCTTGATGTGCTCTTCATCATCCAATATCTTGCCTTTAGAATCTTTCTAATTTGCACTTCGAGGCTTGAATTTCTTTTTGAGTTTCAGATGCCAAGCATGTTCTTCCTTTTTGGTTTTCCAATTCCAGGTCCTTGCACAGTTCATTATAATAGTTTGCTTTATCTTCTCAAGCTGCCCTTTGATTTCTATTCAGCTTCTTGACTTCATCCTTCCATTTGCTTTAGCTACTCTGCAATTAACAGCAAGATTCAGAGTCTTTCTGGACATCTACTTTGATTCCTTCCTTTCATGTCTTTTTAATGACCTTTTGCTCGCTTCATGATGATGGTCTTGGTGTCCTCCCACCGCTCACCAGGACTTCTCTCATTGGTGTTCAATGAGTTAAATTTGTTCTTGAAGCTCAGCTGGGATAGACTCAACATTGTGGATTTGTTTTCTTCTCCTTCAGCTATAGCCTGGACTTCCATTTGATGGTCTGTTCCGCAGCCAGCCCCTGATCCATTGCATCTCCACACAGATGTAGTCAATCTGGTTTCTGTCTTATGTTGAACAAAGGTATTTGCTATGAACATGTCGTTGATTTTGCAAAATTCTGTCATATGATCTCCAATTTCATAGTCCTTATTTTCCAACTACTGTTCCTTCCTCTTTGTTTCCAAGTTTTGCATTCCAATCACCAATAACTATCAATGTATCTTGACTGCATGTTTGATCAGTTTCCAACTGATTTGATTGGTAGAATTTTTCAATTTCTTCATCCCTAGCTTTTGGGTTGGTGCATAAATTTGAATAATAGTTGTGCTGTTTGGATTTCCTTGAAGGTAAATAGACACAGTCCAATCTCAGATACCATTGTCCTTCATGATTGAGTTAGAAAGATCTTTTCTGACAGTGAATGCCAGGAGTTCCTCTTGATCTAATCACTTCCTCTTTTGGAGTCTTAATGATAATTGTACTTTCAACATTTCATGGCATTTGGTTCAAAACTGTGTTCTACCACTTTCTAATTTGTAATCTTAGACAGGCTATTTAATCTTTCTGAGACATGGTGTCCTTATATAGTCTGAGGATGTTAATAGCAACCTTGTTGGTGAGATGATACTCATAAGTCAGTCCGTTCCTTGTTTAATGAATGGTAGCCATCATCATCATCATCATACTTAAGGAAGGAAGGCAATGCTTCGCCCTTCATTTGGTAAAGGATGCTGATATAGCTACTTGGGATTAGACAGTGTTCTGAATATCTGTGGGACGGAAACAATGGGAAAAGTGGCTCAGTGTTTTCCTGGATAATTTAGCTCTTTCTCGGACTCATTTATCTCCAAAGTTGCCCCCTTTAAACACTGAGTAACATGATCACTCTTATATGATAAAACATACTCTGTGCATACACTCCCCCGCCCCCTCCTACCTTGCCCTACTGTTAGAGAACGTTTGCGAGTAGAAGATGATGGGTACGACATTTACCCTGAAGCTGTGTTGTGGGGTGCTGTTGGGTGTTTGTGACTTACAGCCAGTCTGTGTACAGGAGAATGAAACACCATCCAGTCTTGTGTACCCTCACAATTTTTCTTACATTTGAGCCCATTACTGAAGCCACCGTGGCCGTCCATCGCAAGGCCTTCGCCTTTTTGGTGCCCCCTACTTTGCTAAACATAATGTCTTCTTCAAGGACTGCTCTTTCTTGATAACTTGGTCAAAGTATGTCAGATGAAGTCCAGCCATCCTTGCCTCTAAGGAAAATTTTGGCTGTACTTCTTCCAAGACAGATTGGTTTGTTCTTTTGGCAGTGCATGGTACTTTCAGTATTCTTTGCCAAGACCATAGTTCAGACGCATCATTTTTTTCCTTCAGTCTTCCATAGTCAGTGTCCAACGTGCATATGAGGCGCTTGAAAATACCCTGGCTTGGTTCAGGTGTCCCTTAGTCCTCAAAGTAACATCCTTGCTTTTCCACACTTTAAAGCGGTCTTGTGCATAAGATTTAGCCAATGCAAAGCATCCTTTGACCTCTTGACAGCTGTTTCCATGAGCATTGATTGTGGAACCAAGTAAAACAAAATCCTTGACATTACATTCTTTACTCTGTTTACCACAGTGTTAACAGTCTGTCCCGTTTTAAGGACGTTGTTTTTCTTTACATTGAATTGAATCCATCCTGAAGGCGACAATCCTTGATCTTCATCAGTAAGTGCTTCAAGTCCACCTCACTTTCAGCAAGAAAGGTTGTGTCTGTCATCTGCATAGTGCAGGTTATTAATAAGCCTTCCTCCAATCCCGATGCCTTGTTCTTCATATAATCCAGTTTACCCAGATAGGCACAACAAATTTAAAGAAAGTTATAATATGGGAATTTATGGAGAAATTAAATTCTGAATGAAATGTGTGATTCTGAAAATACTCCCGGATGGCAGGGTTCTGGCTGGACTTGAGTCACCAGAGAATGCTCTGGGGAGGAGATACATGGAACTTGAATATGAGAGTGTAGCCTACACTTACAAACAGCTGGTCTTGCTGGTGACTCTCCCACACAGCACACAGCCGGCAACCCGACCTTGACAATTGAATTCCTTTTTGTTCATTGAAGAGAGGCATTTGTTAATTCATGATCTAAATGTCTGCTTTCTGAAAATGTTCTTGTTGATTTGTTTTCAAATTTTGGTAGACTTATAAGTTGTATATACTCATAAGATGTATATTCTAGTTCTGGCTATTTTCACACTTGGCCATCTGTACTTTTTGCGCTGTGGTGTCTACACTGCATGCAGTAAATGTTTGACTAGAGCCCAGAATAGTGGAATGAAGGAACAACCTTCCCGCATCTATTTTGTGCTTATTGCTGAAGTTTTCATGGTAAAATTTTTTTTAATTATTATTTTTTTCAGTAAAAGCATTGTGCTTTTGTTTGATGAGATTGGCAATCATTACTCCTAATAATTAGTGCTTGGCCAAACAAATCAGAATTGGCAGGATTCATGTATTTTTCTCTTCAGAGAAATTAGTTTGAGGTGCATATTTTCTAAAGCTGGCTAGTTTTTCAGGTCAACCTAGATGCTATAGAAGGCCTTGAAATAACCTTCTCCCCCCACCCCCGGACACATGGCTGTCACTGTATATCCACCCTCACATTTTTTGCTGGTCAACATTTTAGAACATAGTTTAGTGAGTGTAGCTGGATAGTATAAAATCATGACTACTCCTGGAAACAGCTTTTAGTCCATGTCTTTTGGCAAAGGACTGGTAAAGTCATCTCCACTGTCTCTATGTAAGAAATCCAATTGTTTACCCCATTGAAACTTTTAAGAATTGCGCATATTTAAGGACTTTATCTCTTTGAAGTGTTGAAAAGCAAGGATATTACTTTGAGGCCTAAAGTAGGCCTGACCTCAAGCCACGGTATTTTCAATAGCCTTATATGCGCGTGAAAGTTGGACATTGAATATGGAAGACTGAAGAAGAATCGATGCTTTGAACGGTGTTGTTGGTGAAGAATATTGAAAGTGCTGTGGACTGCCAAAACAGCAAACAGATGTGCTTTGGAAGAAGAACCACCAGAATGCTTCTCGGAGGCAAGGATGCCGAGACTTTGTGTCACCTACTTTGAGCATGTTTTGAGGTAGATAAATCCCTGGAGGAGGACATCATACTTGGTAAGGTAGAGAGTGGCAGAGCATCAGAAAAGAGGAAGGTGCTTTACAAGACGGATTGACCCAGTGACGTAATGACCTAGCTACAGCAAAGGGCTCCAACACAGGGGCAACTGTGAGGGTGGTGCAGGACCAGGCAGTGTTTCCTTCTGCTGCACATCGGGCCACTCTGAGTGGGAACCGACTCCGTGGCGCCCAATAGCATCACCAAGGTGTCCGCAACAGAGTCTTTGTTTCACCATTTATAAATTATCCAATAGAGCTATATCCATACGTTGTCAGTGGGCAGTAAACTCCACAGAATTCAAACATTTTCCTGTGGAAGCATCTGCTATCCTTTATAAGAATACATTTGGTTCACTAAAATGAGAGCATTTATATATATATATATATGACATTTTATGCTAAAGAAAATAACTTTGTGCTGTGCTCATAAGCTTTTGGTTATAGTATTGTCATTACACAAAAATAACGTACATCGTGCCTTGGGACCTCTGAACAACCTTCTCCCTGGAACAGTTTCTACTAATATGGTTATTGATAATTTTATGGAAAACATCCAAGATGTATCCTGCAAATTTCCTGCTTTGAGTTCCGATCACTAAGTAATGAAGATAACATTTTGCAATGTTGAGCAGAATTCATTCTAAAATCTCTTTTTACAACACATTAATTGTATTTATTTATTTATCCTGTGAGATATAAGATATAGTTTCCTATTATAGGTGATAAAGCAGAGAAATTTTATTTTTTAATTAATTTTTTAGATCATTTTAATGGAGGCTCTTACAGCTCTTATAGCATTCCATATATCAATTGTATCAGAATTTTATTTTTTTATAATACTTTTAGAAGTGATTCTTATAAAGCTGATAACCCATAATGCCAAGTGAGAGCTTATTTAAATACTGATAACAATAGAATCTAATAATATGATTATTTTTTACAAACTGAAACAAACTCTGTTCTTTTACATTGTGCTATATAGAACTTTTAGTCCAAATGTAGGAACCATGTTCCTTCAGTGATGCCAACAAAGATGACTCAATGGATGATTAAACTGAAAACAGAACACAACACAACACAACACCTACTGCCTCTGAGTTGACTTCAACTCATTTCACGTCGATAGGGCAGAGTAGAACTACCCCACAGTTTACCAGGCTGTAGATCTGTCTTTCTTTTTAAAATTGTATTAGGGGCTCATACAACTCTTTTTTTTTAACATTTTATTAGGGGCTCATACAACTCTTATCACAATCCATACATATCATACATCAATTGTATAAAGCACATCTGTACATTCTTTGCCCTCATCATTTTCAAAGAATTTGCTCTCCACTTCAGCCCTTTGCATCAGGTCCTCTTTTTTTCCCCCTCCCTCATGAACCCTTGATAATTTATAGATTATTATTTTGTCATATCTTGCCCTATCCGGCATTTCCTTTCACCCCCTTCTCTGTTGTCTGTCCCCCAGGGAGGAGGTCACATGTAGATCCTTGTAATCAGTTCCCCCTTTCCAAGTCACTCACCCTCTACTCTCCCAGTATCGCCCCTCACACCCTGGTTCTGAAGGTATCATCCACCCTGGATTCCCTGTGCCTCCAGCTCCTATATGCACCTCTGCTCTATCCAGACTTGCAAGGTAGAATTTGGATCATGGTAGTTGGGGGTGAGGAAGCATCCAGGATCCTGGGGAAAGCTGTATTCTTCATCGGTGCTACATCGCACCCTGACTGACTCATTTCCTCCCCTAGAGCCCTCTGTGAGGGGGTCTCCAGTGGCTGACAAATGGGCTTTGGGTCTCCACTCTGCACTTCCCCCTTCATTCACTATGGTAAGATTTTTTTTTTTTGCTGATGCCTTATCCCTGATCCCTTTGACAACTCTTATCACAATCCATATATCCATCCATTGTGTCAAGCACATTTGTACATTTGTTGCCATCATCATTCTCAAAACATTTTCTTTCTACTTGAGCCCTTGGTATCAGCTCCTCATTTTTCCCCTCTATCCCTATTAGCCCCTCCCTCATGAGCCCTTGATAATTTATAAATTATTAGTATTTTGTCATAGTTTATACTGTCTGGCATCTCCCTTCACCACTTTTCTATTGTCCGTCCCCAAGAAGGAGGTTATATGTATATCCTTGTAATCATTTCCCTCTTTCTACCCCACCTTCCCTCCACCCTCCCAATATCGCCACTCTCACCACTGGTCCTGAAGAGATCATCCATCCTGGATTCCCTGTGTTTCCAGTTCCTGTCTGTACCAGTGTACATCCTCTGATCTAGCAAGATTTGTAAGGTAGGATTGGGATCATGATACTGGGGGGAGGGTTGGAAGCATTTAGGAACTAGAGGAAAGTTATATGTTTCATGGTTGCTACACTGCACCCTGGCTGGCTCGTCTGCTCCCCGTGACCCTTCTAGAAGGGGATGTGCAGTTCAGGCTGTAGAGTTTTATGGGAGCAGACCATGTCATCTTTCTCCTGAGCTCAGGTTGTTTGGGAAACAGCCAAGTGCTTAACCACTGGGTCACCTTGGGTCCTCTCTTTCAATTTTTGTTTACCTGTGGTTTTTAGATGCTTAGAATTCAAATATAACAGACATCATTTCATAAGACTCTAGTCTACAGAGACATAGACATTTAAACAAGTGAATGGATGAAAACTCAATATCAATTTCTGAGCAGGATAGCACTAGCAACTGAACAAATTAGTAGATGATCATTATCTTTATTGCAATGATTTGTTCTGAGATATTTCTTAATCCTTGCGTTTAGCTTTTTATTAGATTTTGAATACTTAAATTTTCAAGACAGCAGGTACTTTAAAATATTGTCAGAATAGATATTGCATACACCTAACATTCAGGTGGATCACTTTAGAGTACTTGTAGGTCATCCATCAGTTCCTTGGGAGAAGAACAAGGCTCTCTATTCTCTTCAAAAGTTACAGTCTTGGAGACGTCAGGCAGTGTAAGATATGACAAAATGATAATTTATAAATTATCAAGGGTTGATAAGGGAGGGGGAGTGGGACGGGGGAAATGAGCTGATGCCAGGGGCTTAAGTGGAGAGGAAATGTTTTGAGAATGATGAGGGCAATGAATGTACAAATGTGCTCGACACATTGATGTATGTATGGATTGTGATAAGAGTTGTATGAGCCCCAATAAAATGATTTAAAAAAGAAAGAGTTCCAGTCTTGGAAATGCACAGGCGCAGTTCCACCTCGGACTGTCCTGCTGTGTTCCCGAGAGGAGCTGGAGTGGACTCCATGGCAGTGAGATTGGCTCGTGTGTTTGTTTTTGTGCATCAGTGGATGGCAAGTGAAATAAAGTGTGCTTTTCAATGATCATTATGCTAAATATTTTCAAAATCTTCAGATAGAAACAAATGGATTTTAGACACTGTTCATGTTTTCTGAATTGTTAACTAAGAATTATCAGTGCTTTATCTTTTGTTATATTTTTATTAGGTTATGCTTCACATACCATACAATTTAATCATGTAATTATATTAGAAAGATCTGTGTCATCATCCCCACCATCAATTTCAGAACGTTTTCTTCTTGTACTGATTGTTGTTAGCTCCCCATCTACCCCCTTCCTTCTCTGTCATGCCCCTGGGGGATTTCAATTCAGTCACTGTTCAAATATCTACCTATTCTGGACTTCATATATAGAAAATCATATGAAATAGAAGCAGGAAGCAAGCAGCCAATCCTTGATGCCTACTTCTTGATTTTAAACCAGTCAATAGCTACTGGTTCTCTTTCACTCCTAGTCAAGGTATCATTCCACATGAGCACAGTTAAGGGTTTTGTAATTCCCTTTCTTCGCAGTGTTATTCATAATTTGTCATGATCTACATAGACTTTGCATAGTCAAAAAATAGGTAAGCATTTAGCTATGATCCATCTGAAAACAGCAACGCTATTCCTAGTTACATGTTCTCACCTGAATATGCCTCCAATTTTTGGCAGTTCTCTATCAATGTATGCTGCTACCACCTTTTACTAATCTACAGTAACATTTTAGTTGTATGTGATGTCAATGGTATTATTTGATAATTTCAACCTTCTGTTGGATTTTTTTTTTAGGATTGAGAAGAATTTGGATTTCTTCCAATTAGTTAGCCTGGTAGTTACTGTTCAAATTTCTTGGCATTTTGTTAGAGTTTCGTTTTGTATCAACTTGGCTGGGCCTGGATCCTCCCATGATGTGATTTAACATAGTATATTCCACTTCCTGATGCTCCTTGAGCAAACAGTTCTGAGCAGATTAGGGTGGAGTTCTACCCTTTAATCATGTCAGAGCCTGATGAAAATGGAAGGGAATTTTGTGGGGGTGTTGGGTTGTTAATTCCAAGGTTAGCAATTCAAAACTACCAGGTGCTCTGTGGAAGAAGGATGAGGCTTTCTCTTCCCCTAAAGATTTCCTGTCTCAGAAGCTCACAGGGACAGTTCTGCCCTGCCCTCTTGCTGCCATCGAGTCAGTTATGACTCATGACGATCTTAAGGGGCAGGGCAGAACTGCCCCTGTGTGTTTCTGACCCTGTGACTCTTCAAGAATAGAAAGCCTCTTCTTTCGTCCTGCCCACTAGGGTTGCTGTGAATTGGAATTTACTTGATGACAGTGAGTTTGCTTTCTTCTGGGTGGGGGTGGCGGCATGTGGTTTACTCCTATTTAAGTAGACTCTGGGAAGGTTTTTCACTTCTTGCTGGTCCACATCCTGCATCTGGTTCATCACAGATCCTGGGAGCGATCGGTGACCTGCCATATGCCTGCCAACCTAGGATTCATTTGACTGTAGCCATGAGCCTGACTTATGGACTCCAGATGCATCTACCTCTGCCTCCAGCAACCTGTGGTCTTCTTGCTTCCTAGTTTGTCTTCCTGCTTCCTGGTTCGTCTTCCTGCTTCCTGGTTCATTGACACTGGCAGCTACTTAAGTCAAGAACAGCCTCCAGCTTAACATCTGACTCATGGACTTAAGTGAGGCTGGACTTACCTGTTTCTAGACTACCTGAACCACTTTTTTTGGATAGAAAATTCTTTATATATCTATCCCCATCCCCATTCCTAATCTGTATCGGTATCACGGATTTCTTCCTAGAGTAGGGAGCCCAACACATTCATTTATTGAAACATTCCAACTGGTATGCCATCAAATCCTGAAGTGTTATTTTCTCCCAATACCTTTGATGTAGCTTGGAATTTGCCTTTTAATACCATAGGATCTTGATCATAAAGTACCTCCTGAAAGGGCTGGATGTTGACAAATTCTTCCATTTTCTTTTAATAGTTTCTGCATTGTTCAATGATTTGCCCATTGAAGTCTTCAGTGTTATAACTGGAGGCTTGAATTTTTCTTGAGTTCTTTCATCTTGAGAACTGCTGAGTGTGTTCTTCCTTTGGTTTTCTAACTCGCGGTCTTTGAACATTTCAATGTAATGTTTTACTTGTTTTTCTTAAGCCACCAGTAAAATTTCCTGCTCAGCTGTTTCATTTCATGATTTCTTCCATTTGCTTTAGCTTTTCTACATTCAAGAACAAGTTCTCTTCTGTAATCCATTTGGTTCTTTTTCTCCCCTGTCCCTTTATGACCTTTTACTTTCTTCATTTATAATGATTTTGATGCTTTCCCACACACAACTGGTCTGATCTTTGGTCAATAGTGTTCAGTGTTTCAAATCTACTCTTGAGATGTTCTCTCAATGCAGGTGGGGTGTGCCTATATCGTCTCTCGAGGACTTGTATGAAATAGCTTGAGCTTCAACTTGAATTTGTATTTGAGTAATTAATGGTTTATTCAACAACCAGCCCATAGACTTGTTTTGACTTATGATACTGAGTTTTTCCATTGTGTCTTTCCACAGATATTGTTGATATGATCCCTATGTATTCCAGCTGGTTGATCTGATCCCTACGTATCCCTGTGTATTCCCTATCTGATCCACATATGCATTCATTGTTTATGTTGTTGAAAATAGGTATTTGCAATGGATAAGTTAGTTTAAGGCCATATTTTCCAGCTATGCAGTCTTCTTTGTTGCCAACTTTTGCATTCCAATCACCAGTAATGATCAGGGCATTTTGATGCTGCTATATGTGACCAATTTCAAAGTGCAGAACTTGGTAAAAAGTCTTCAGTTTAATCATCTTTAGCAGTAGTCGTTGGTACATAGATTTGAATAATTTATTTAGGCATATGGATATTATCACTGACAACATTATACTTCAGAATAGATCATGAAACATTCTTTTGATGATTAGTGCCATGTCATTCCTCGTCAATTTGTCTTTACTAGCAGAGTAGATCACGTGATGTTCTGATTCAAAATAGCAAATATCAGTCCACTACTGTTTAGTTTGGCCTAGGATATCAATCTTTATGTGTTCGTTTAATTTTTGATAATTTTCATTTTTTAATTTTTGTGCTTTGTACATTCCACATTTGATAGCTGCTGCTTATGTTAAGTCTCGCCACACCAGAAATGCCTGGGCTGCAAGCAGTGCTTCCCCTGTGCCCATAGGCTGACCCCACACAGAGGAGGCAGCGCTTCTCCAGTTACAAGCTGAGTAACTTCCAAACGGAGGGGCTCAGCTTCCCAGCACTGAATCCGACAATGCTTTCCGACTCTTAAGGTTCCCTTATTTGTTGAAAAGCTGTGAACTCATTAGTTAACATGGAGCCATTTTGAAGGAATTTCATGCTCATGTTAAAAACATCTCCAAGTTTGAAGGTAAACAAGTGAACTCATTTAGTAAAATGTGGCAGTACTAATCTGTATATTCCCTTCATGATCACCAAGAGTGACATCCTACTTTGGGAACTGGGAATAGATGGATAGAATTTTCAGAGGTCTGCTTTATAAAGGAATATTTTATCTTTGCACCTTCTGTTGGCAAATATTTTTTTAAAGTATGTTGATCTCCACAGTTTCAGGCTTAAATCAAGGAGCCCTGGCAGCACAGTGAGTTTAGCATTAGGCATCTAACCATCAATGAATGCTAATCTCTCAGCCGTTCCAGAGAAAACGATGAGGCTTTCTGCTCCCATAAAGAGTTATAGTCTCAGGAATTCTATGGAGCAATTCTTCTCTGGACTATAGTCTCTCTGAGTTGGGATTGACTTGGTGGTAGTAGGTTGGATTTAGCATAAAATAATATATATTTCTTATTGGTTGGATTTAGTGAACTGAGGCCGATAGTTCACCTATGGCCATTATATCTGTTTTCCATTCCTACTGCAGTTCTTTATCTTCAGAGAGAGATTAATACTTTTTTCTACATTGTGATTAAGTAGAAAATAGCTGTTTTTGGCAACTGTATGGACATTAACATTGAATGGTTGTGCTATACAATTTTAATCTGATTTGGGATTAATGTGATTTTGTCTTTGAAATGTTTTCCACTAATACACCTGTAAGTCTTTATCTTGTGTTGTTGGGGGTGTTCTTTGCCAACACCATCATTCAAAAGCATCTTACTGTATATCAGGGTAATGAGAGGAAATAAGTGTAACTACTGAAATGCTGAATTTAACAACTGCATCACTTCCCAGTTTTCAGTTTGTGTGAACAAGTTGTGGAAGCCACCTATAAATCATTTACTGAATTTATGGAGAAGCCTGTACATGATGGAAGTCATTCAGCAGAACTCTTTTTTCATCTTAAAAGCCAGTCAGAGAGAGAACACCTGCCGCGGCAGCGTGCCAGTGAAAGTCATCTCAGCTGGTAAGGGCCTGGAGAGCAACGTGTACTTGAACTTTCGAATGAAAGATTTTATATTTTTCTTTAATATAAATTATTTGAATCAAGATATTCCTTTCAAGAATATTTTATTCAGATGCAGTATTCAATATTTATTTAATCTGATTACAAATATACTCATAGTAGAATTTGGCTCTTTTTTTTGGACATCTTATGGAAAACAATTACAACTGAAAACCTTATCAAAGTTCTGTGTTAGCTAAGCTAAATGAAAATACAGATCTTACAAAATACTGGAAATAATGGTTAATGAGCACTAACAGTGTTATTTGGTATATTGCTATTTAACAAATACCTTTTATATTTTGGTTCTTTAGAATTGGGAATATGCTTGTTTCTTATATGGGTCATTGTCTCCTAAAAGGAGACAATCCTTTTATAAATAAAGAGTTTCTACACTTGTTATTAATGAAAATCACATTTCACTATGTATAATTGTCATTCACTTCCTACCCACAGTTTTTAATAATGGATAAATGTCATTTATAAACAGTGTCTTCCTAAGTGACCACATTTAGTCAGTGGTTTTTTAAGAACATCCTCTTGATATTACCCCTGAAATGCCTTCAACTGAAGATGAGCCCTTTCATAATGAAAAAGAAAGCAACTAATTGAATAAAGATACATTGATTAGAATTAGAATTTTATTTAGACATATTTTTAAAGTACCTTCAAATGTAGGCTTAGGTTTTAAATCCAAATAACTCTTACATAAATGTAAAACGCAAGTGAAAAAAAAAGATTTAAGGCATATTTCAAATTTCCTTTATATTCAAAGTTTGACTCATATGAGCCTATTTTGGGTTCAGGATTGTCTTAACTTGTAAGAATAGTGGGAGTATAATATTTCTGAGAAGCAGAAGTTCTTAGCAATACAATGTATTTAAATGGATTGGCTTCTTAAGTATATAAATCAAGCCTCCTTTGGAATCCTGCTTCCAGAGGTTGGTAAACATTTCTGTTTCACCATTTTCTTCCCCAGTTCCCATGACCCTTTTTTCCCTAGTGTTTAAAAACAAACTGTACTTTTCCCTCTGGGACAGTGCTTGAACCTTTGGACACCTATTCTGTAACTCATTGGCAGGCAATGACAGATCAAGCCTGCCTCCTGGCTGACAAAGAACATAAAGATGCTTTCTGCTCTGGCACCATAAGAATGTGCTAGGGAAGATGTTCCTAGGCAAAATGTAGTCAAGATGACAAATGGTATCAGTTTTGTTTGGAAGAATAATAATATATCATAAAACCAAACGGAAGGATTTCCAGATGTCTAGGAAATTTTAGTTTTTTGTTTTCTATTTGGATAGCTTATTCTTCTGAAGGAATTTTGTGTAGAGAAAAGTAAGTTTCAAGCCAAGATGAGAATGGGGCCTAGAAAGAGAAATCTTTTTGGATTTGGTATAGGGGAGAAGGAAAGACATACGTATCACATCTTTCACAAACCTGCAAGGTGATACTGAATAATTATTTGTTAAACATAGAGCAGTGAAACATTGCTTATGGTGTCTGTGCAAATGTGTATCTTCACATTTTCAACCTTGTTTTCCTAATGTATTGAAGGTATTAAAAAAAAAAAGTGGAACCCATTGCCCTTGAGTTGATTCCTCTTCATAGCAACTCTATAAAAAACAGGAAAAAACCTCTCTCCATGGAGTGGATCCCTGACTTCTGGTGAACCTACAGGACAGAGTAGAAATGCCCCTTTGGGTTTCTAGACTTGAAATCTTTGTGGAAGCACCAAGCCTTATCTTTGAACTCCAGGCAGCTGGTGGTTTCAAGTAGGCTAGCAGCTCAGTGCTTGACCCACTAGACCGCCGGAGCACCGAGTGACCCTGTAGCACAGACTATTCGGCTGCAAAGTGTTTGCAAGGCTGTAATCCTTTGGTAGCAGACTGCTACATCTTTCTTCATAGCTGGAGCCTTTGAACTGCGGACTTGTCTTGGTTAGCAGCCTAGCCTAGCACTTCACCACTTTGCCACCAGGGCTTCTTAAAATGGGTTAGCATGTGTGGGCGGGTGGGAATTCCTTTTTGGCAGTAACAATTTACTGTCACCTTTTGTGGACCGGTTTATGGAATTGTAATATTTGGTTAGACTGTGCTATATTTCATGGCACTCCTATCTGTTAATAAGTTGAGCTGACCCGTTGGTTTTCTTGACTATGAGCTTTCCCGAAGCAGCTCTTCAAGGGCTCTTCCACAAGGCCACTCAGCCTGTTCCAACAGTCCACTTCCAAGTTAGCTGACCAGCGGCCGGAGGCAGAATCAGCTCCAGGACAGGGGTTTGCTTGCTGTTGTTTTGGTTTATGCAATATTTGTAGATGTATATAATTTGTCGATGTAACAGATTCAACTTGAATTGCATTTGTCCATGTGAAATTAGCCCGAAGCAAGACGTTCTCAATGAGAAGACTGCGCTGGAAGCAACACTGGAGGAAGCTGAGGTGGCAACCTGTTCCATGGAGTTACTCCTGTCATTATTTAAAGACACCGTTGAAAAGCTTACTTTTGAAGATGTGAGTGTTTCGCGCCTGACTGTTTAATAAAATGAAAAGCTAGTATAATCAGAATACATAACTGAATATCTTAGGTAGGTTTGCTCATCTAGGATCTGGTACCAAAATTGGGGTTTATTCATTGCTCTTTATTTCTGTGTCATTAACTGCAATGCATCTCCTACTTCTAATGTTACAAGAGATTCATCTTAGATGCCTAGTAAGAGGTTACATGAGAAGCTCTCGGTGAGAGTTAGGGTTATGTGTATTTGCTGACCTGTGTGACGGGAGGGTTGGAGTCGAAGCCTGATGACACGTTTTTTGGGGTGTGACGAGTTTTTTTCTGATGGAGACACTGAAGAGAACTGGCTTCCCTTTCTTGCCTTCCTGCCTGTTTGGATTCTGCACCTGGCTTCAGGCCAGCAGTCCATGTGGGCTGCTGTTCCTGGGAACTGTTGGTACCCTGCTTCGTTCCTGCTGACCTTAGACCACAAGACGGCACCCACTGGCCAGTCATTCCTCAGCTTCCCATTTCACCGTGGTGCTTCAGCATCCGGCACTGCCCGCTCTGGAGGAGGCCCCAGCTAGCATCTGACCCATGGACTTGAGATGGACTGAGTGGGGCCTCTACCTTAAATAAAGTTCTATCCTTTACACATATGAGTCTCCCTACTTTTGTTTCTCTAGAAAACTCAGACTAACTCCATATCTATAGAGTTAAACTAGAAAATCAGCATTTCTCAAGAGCGAATTTAAAACTGAATTATTCAGAGAGAGGAAATGTATCTATTTTCTATAGTACTATATGAAAAAGAAAATCCTATATTATAAAATTTCAGCATACTAAAATTTGAGTTCATAGCAAAAACTGTACTACTATATTCTATAATTTTTAAAGAACAAACACTAAAATATAAGCTCTTGATAATAGTTTATTTTTATTTAATTTTACTTAACATCCTATGTGATCCCAGTTACTGTTACTTGGAAAAAGTGTTTTTCTTAAGATTATTTTATTGGGCGTTCTTACAGCTTTTATCCATACATCAATTGTATCAAGCATATTTGTACATCATCATTTTCTAAACATTTACTTTCTATTTGAGCCCTTAGTATCAGCTCCTCTTTTTCCCCCGCCTTCCCTCATGCTCCCAGCTTCTTGACCCCTTGATAAATGATAAATTCTTATTATTTCATATCTTAAACGGACCGTTCTCTCCCTTTACCCATGTTTCTGTTGTTCATCCCCCTGGTAATGGTGGTGGTGGGGGGTGTTATGCATTGATCATTGCAATTGGTTCCCTCTTCCTCCCCCTTATCTCCCACCTTTTCCCTCTCCTCCTAGTATCACTACTCCCATTTCTGTTCCTGAGGGTTTTATCTGACCTGGATTCCATATGTTGTGAGCTCTTATCTGTACCAGTGTACATACTCTGGTCTAGCCAGAACTGAAAGGTAGGACTGGGGTCATGATAGTGGTTGGGGGTGGTGGTGGTGAGGAAGCCTCAAGGAACCAGAAGAATATTGTGTGTTTCATTGGTGCTATGCTACACCCTGGTTTACTCATCCCTTCCTTGTGACCCTTCTTTAAGGGGATCGTCTACATATGGGTTTTGGATTTCTGCTCTGACCCCCATCATTCTCAACAATATGTGTTTTTTGGGTCTTTTGCTGACTGTTACCTGATCCTGTTGACACCTTATAATCACACAGGCTGGTGGTGTGCTTCTTCCATTTGGTGTGCTTCTTCTTTGCTAGATCCTGCTTGTTTAACTTCAAGCCTTTAAGACCCCAGATGCTGTATCTTTTAATAGCCAGGCACCATCAGTTTTCTTCACCACATATGCTTATGCATCCATTTTGTCTTCAGTAATCATGTAGGGAGGATGAGCATCACAGAATGCCAGGTTGTTAGAACAAAGTGTTCTTGTGTTGATGGATGGCTTGAGCAGAGGCCCAACATCCATATATTTCCTCAATGTATTGCCGTATAGAGATTTGTACATAGGCCAATACCTCTAATTTTAAGAATTCATGTATTTATATATGTATATACTTATGTTTACACCTCTATCCATTGCTTTGCTTCCTCCATATTTCCTTATATTTCCTTTTACCCTCCTCCTGCCCCACCATCATGCTCACCCTTCTTCTGCCTCTTAGTAATTCCTTTCAGCTAGATTGCTGTTGCTTCACACCACCAGGATCTCACACCCTCCTCAGTGTTGAATTTAATTCCCTAGTTGTTCCCCATCTAGGGCCGTGTTTTTTACTCACCACTCCCTTCCCCCACTTCCTCCTCCCCCCAAGTCCCTGAGGAATCTTTGGTTCTAATGCTTCTTGGGCTTGGGTCCTTTGCCTATCTTATATAAGCTGGCAAAATAACAAAAAGAAAACAAAAGATAAAAGAAGGGAAAAAAAGTGTAAACCATACATAATTCCAGATTTGTCTGCTGACCTTTATGACTCTCTCGCCACTGGTCCTGGGGGTTCCGGGCACTGCCCTCCTAGTCTGACGTCTATTTGGTGGCGTTACTCAGGGGGTTTGTGGCTTTGCTTTATTCTCGTTGCTTATATGTTAGGTTCCTTTCTTGGTTTGCCCCACTGTGGGGGGAGGGGATCAGACTGCACTCATGCCCCACCGTGTGTCCCCAGTATTTCCCTCTGTTGTGGCAAGCTCCAGCAAGGGGTCATCAAGTCTTGATTCTTGTGCCGTAGCAGCTCCATGTGTCATCCTTAGGGCTTGGTGTGCCGATAGGGAGTCTAGACCATCCATCCCTCTCTCTTATTCCTTTTTGGTTTGCTTCCTTGTGGGCATGGCAGGCCGGCCCCTCTCCCCACCTGTAGGTTTAGGGTTGTCCTTTGTGGCCCATACTTCTAGGGAGGGGGTCAGCTTGGCTCTAGTTGTTGCTGGCCCTGTAGACCTCTCTGTGCATGAGTCACTCCATGTTGTTACATTGCCCTCAAGTTTTGGGGTCTGCACAAACATTTCCATTTCTTTGGAGACATATATGATATTCCCCCACTCCATCCTGGGTGGTTAGAACCCTGTTCCCCCAATGTCATCGTCTCTCCCTTTTTTTCTTTTTCCTCTCTTCTCGCCCCCCCCTTATTCCCCACCTTTCCCCTTTGTGTTGGGATGACATGTAATCCTTGGATTGTACCTCCGCCTGTATCGTGTGAGATAAATGGCTTTTCTTCTATACCAACTGTGCTGGTTATACTTACCACAGTGGGTTCATGTTGTACTTGTCCTTTTGTGATTGGCTAACTTCGCTTAGCATAATTTCCTCCAATTCTTCCCATGGGACGATGTGTTTCATGCACTCATCAGTGCTTTTAAGGAAGTGTAGTACTCCATCCACTGTTCTGTTGGAAATTTAGGTTGTTTCTAATTCTTTGCAATTGTGAATTGCGCTGCAATAAATGTTGGAGTGGAGACGAGTGGTCGGGGGCTAGTTCTTACCTGTTCTGGGTATGTGCCCAGTAGAGGGATAGATGGGTCATAAAGTAACTCAATTTCCATTTGCTTTAAATACCGCCACATGGCTTTCCACAGAGGCTGCACATATCTACACGACCACCAGCAGTGGAGGAGAGTTCCCATCTCACCTCCGACCACAGTCCCTCCGACATTGGTTGCTCTCTGATTTTCTGATTTGGGCTATCTTCAGGGGTGTTAGGTGGTTTTAATCTCATAGTTGTTTTAATTTGCATTTCTCTGATGGCTAATAATCCAGAGCATTTTCTCATATGTGTATTGGCCATTCAGGTCTCCTCAGTTCTCCCTAGTGAAACTTATGTTCAGGTCTGTTGCCCATTTCCTCAGGGGGTTAACTGTTTTCTTCTTTTTGCAGGCTAGGAGGGTATTGTAGATTGTAGTAATGAGTTCTTTGTCTGTTGTGTCATTGCTAAACATCTTCTCCCAGTCTGTAGGTTCTCTTAATACTCTTTTTGTGATAAGTTGGAAAACTTTAACAGGCAAACTTTAATCATGTGCAACAGAATGCTTTTGTTACTAGGAAAAACAGTTTTTTAATCTTAATATTGTAGAGTATTTCATTTAATGTTATTTATTTCTTAAATAACATGATTATTTTATTTTTTCAGGCCAATCTTGCTGATTCTGACTTGAAGGTTTCCAAACAGAAAGAAGTATTAATGAAAGAATTAGATAACTTTATACGTGTAAAACAAGCATTAGATTATCTACTTATTCAGACAGAATCCAAACAAGTAAGGCATCAACACTACGTACTTATTTAATAGTGGCATTTCTCCCTTGAGGATATATTATTAAATTGTTGAAATTAAAATGCTGGTATTGTAGATGGAAAGCATCTTTCTTGCAAAATAGGTTTAAATCCTAGCCCCAATGCCTATTTGATCACTTTGAAAATGTATTTTCTTTGTCTTGCTAATAAGGTCCTATTGGTGGGGGGTCCATCTTAAGCCTATCAGTTTTGAAGTGTGAGGGGAGCAGACAGGCATGGGGACAGCAGACACAGGTGTGGGGGAGCACAGCAGTATATTTGTTAAGGCAGCACAGAGACATTTGGTGTATTTGAAATGGACACAGTTACTTGAGTTGTTGAAATGACAATGATGAACTTCGATTTTACTGTATCGCAAATAGTTGTAAATGAAACCATTTTTATAGAAAATCTAAATGTTTTCATTTTCTGTCTTGAAAGTTCTCATTGTTATCACCTAAGGGTTCTCAAGAGAGACAAGGCCAGAAGAGACAGAGAGAGAGAGAGAGAGAGAGAGAGACAGAGAAAGGGAGAGATACTTCAAGAGACTGGCTTATATGAAATCTATAGGTCATGTCTCAAGCTGGGTACTCCTGCTCTCTCATAGAATTGTAGAAGGTCTACAAGTCCGAAGCCTCTAAGTCAGACGGCAAGCTTGTGCGATGACTTGTGCAGACTTGCGTCCCGAGATCCGTGGTCAAGCAATGAGGACAGCACAGAGTTGTAGGAGAATGAAGCTGACCAGACCTTAAGAAAACTCCTCTGTCAACAGATATATTATGGAAAATTATGATATTCCATTACATTAAGGAATAGCCACCTTTATAGTATTTGACCAAGCCACTGACAACCATCGTGTGGCTAACCAGATCGACCAAATTAGATATCTCTGTTATACTTCACCTAGCTGGTCACAGTAAAATATACACTCTCCATTTAAAAAAAATTTTAAATCATTTTATTGGGCACTTGTACAACTCTTATCGCAATCCATATATACATCCATTGCGTCAAGCACATTTGTACATTTGTTGCCCCCATCATTCTCAAAACATCTGCTTTCCACTTGGGTTCTTGGAATCAGCTCATTTCCCCCCTCCCTCCCCATTCCCCCTTCCCCCATGAACCCTTGATAATTTATAAATTATTAAAACACTCTCCAATTTCAAGCTCCCATGTACATTATATTTACACATGTGAGGGGCCTTCAGCAAGTTTATGGAAAGCTGGAATGGAAAGATAATGGAATTCTTTGGCGAACCTTTTGAAGCCCCATGTATGTATATTCTTTTTTTGTAGCAGTTTCAATGATAAACAATTTGTACACCATACAATCCACACATTTAAAGTGTACAGTGCTTTCACTTTTAGAATAGTCACAGAATTGTGGATCCATTACCATGATGAAGTTCTGTGCATATCACCATCCAAAAGGAACCCTGCAGGTTTTAGCAGGCACATTCTACTACTCCCCCGGCCCCGCCCTGAAACAGCAACTCCAACAGCCAGATCAAAGCCCCAGTGCTACTGAGTTGGTTCTGCATCATAGCAGCTGTGGTGACCTTACGGCACAGAGCCCAGCTGCTCCTTCGGGTTCTGAAACTGTCAGTCTTGGTAGGAGCAGGCAGCATTGTCTTACTCCCTTCAAACACCGCGCTGATTTGCACTGTCGATCTGTTGGCTGGCATTCTACCCCTTAACCATTGTACCATTACCTTACCCTAGACAACCACTAATCCACTTTCTGCCTCAATGGGTTTCCTATTCTAAACCCACGCGTTAGGAGCCCCGGTGGCATAGTGGTTGCACACTGGGCTTCTAAATGCAAGGCCAGCAGTTCAGAAGCACCACAGGAGAAGCCGAGGCTTTCTAAGCCTGTGAAGAGTGACAGTCAGAAACCCACGGGGTCCATTCTACTCTATCTTCTAGGGTTGCTATGAGTTGGAATTGACTCGATGGCAGTGAATGGGAAATGTATCATGTAAATGGAATCATATCATATATATTTTGTGATTTTCTTTCTTCAAGCTGTTTTCAGGGTTCCCATTGGTATATTGTCATTAAAACTATTTACAAGAACAAATTAGCATTTTTCGTCTCTACTTATTGTAATTTGGCTCAGAACCAACCCAATGGCGCCGGACACCAATAACAACAGCAACTAATTTTTGACCTTGAGACTTGGGAGTCCTGTTTGCTTAATGGCTCTGAGTTGGGCTGCAGTCTGCATGATTGGCAGTTTGCAGCCAGTGGTACCTGCAAGGGAGAAAGCCAGGCTTTCTACTCCCATAAGTCGTGATGGTCTCAGAAACCCACATGAGTGTCAAGTCAGCATTGACTCATTGGCAATGAGTTTGAGTTTTGAATTGAGATTGCAGATCAAGATTCTTAACTTGACTTTTTAAACTGAAGTCTGAAGTTTTATGGAAAATATTGTTTACATTGATTAGAAAGATTTGCATTGGTTGGAGCTCTACATTGATACTTTTAATTTCTTGTGATAATTATTTTGAGTCTTAGGACAAATTAACTTTTGTTGTAGGCTAAAAATCTCAAGCTCATACAACATTGTTTCAGTTATACTTTGGCTATTTGTCGGCTATTTCCTATGGTGACATTTTTCACAATTATAAAATTATCTAATATTAAATTGAAAAAAAATACGTACTAATTACAGAAAGTTTAGACCTTGCGATTGCAGCCCAATACCAGGGCCCCAATGCATTGTTTAGAGATTAGAGATTAGGAAATTAACTAATATTAGAAACTGGACAAAAATATTTGGAGCATTCAGGCAAAAGTCACCTGGTGGTTACCTTTAAAAAAGAAATATGAAATGCACACATTAATTTTCCATATTAATTTCTTGAACGATGCTTGTTTCACTTTCTCCTTTTCTTTGTCAACGTAGCAGTATACTGATGTATGCCATCCCTCGTTCACAGGTTGGAGACAGGCTGTCCAGTGTGCTGTTAGAGAAACTAACTGATAATGAACGTGAAAACACTGTAAGTTTTCACACTTTGTGCCTCTTCTCGGGCTTTGTGGGAAGTGGTGTGAATGTTGCTTGGTTTTACAAAGCTAAGCAGTGTTATCCAAGGTGTGCTTATTGCTTATATTCCCATTTTGTTTGCCTCAGGATCTGAAGGAACGGATACTTGAGAAGGAAGCAGACATCAAAGAACTTTCTAATTTGTTTCAAAATGAACAGGTGAGCAAATATGGAACCTTTGAACTGAAGGCATCATTTTGTCCTAATATTGATCCCCTTCCCGTCTTCTCACCTCCCTCCTCTACCTGGCCCCAGGACGCTCAGCAACCAACACAGCGTGTCTCACTGAAATCATGGATTGTGTGGATATTTCACATTTCATACATTACGTATAATGTAATTTTTAAGAATGTTTTTAGATAATATGGTGTTTCAGTCAGGGTAATTGGCATAAAACCCTTTAAATTAGCAAGTATGTGTAAGTTTGTGTCATTTTTTAATTTTGGGGTAATTTCGGGATTATTTAAGCCACTAAAGAATTTAGAAGGGACATATTTTATAAGAGTGTTATAGAAATACTCAGAATTGGAGACTCAATGATATTTTTTACAAAGTAATTATGAAGAGCTGTTAAATAGAGAGAGCTGGGAAACCGCCCCACATATTTACATTTCAAATGCATGTGGGGACGTGTGCGTGGTGTTTAAACAGCCTTTCAGATAGAAAAATAGTGTTTTTCCAGTTTTTCAGATTGTGGGTAAAGAGTCAAGTTAAAGTTAGTTTGGGGACATATCAAATAACATAAACATTTTTTTCTCCTCTCTGTTACAGGCAAATGCTCTGAAAGCAAACCGTTTTTCACAATCAGTGAAAGTAGTACATGAAAGACTACAGCACCAAATTGTGAAAAAGGGAGCAGAGAATGATAAATTAAAGGAACAAATTAAGGTCATAAATATTCCTCATTTTCATGGTTTGTGTGATAAAATTAATATAATACTGTAAAGCTGTTACTTCATTCTGGAATGTGGCGATTTTGAAAAAAATTTCAGTTTTAACAATGCCATGAGTGATACACATTTCAGGGAAATTTTAATCTTAAGATGTTTGATCAAACTAGAGATTTGTGCTCAGACCTGTATATAAAAATTCTCCCTTTTTAGTACCAGTGCATGAAGGGCTAATTACTTCTTAAAATCTACCTTATTTTATAGTTAGTATGGAAAACTTCAAAATTATAAAAAAGACAAAGGAAAAATTAAGAATGACCTTAGCATGTTGAAATCGCTGCCTTGTTAGGTGTCCGAGAGTCCATGCTGACTAGCAATGCGATCCACAACAGAACTCAGCCTGCCTGGGCCCACACCTGACAGTTACTGGGCTTGCGTCTATTGCTGCAGCCACTGGGTTAGTCCGCCTCCTTGCAGGACTTCCTCCCATTTGATGACCGTCTACTTTAGCAAGCATAATGTCCTTTTCAGGGCCAGATCTTCTGAAAAGGTATCTGAAGTACGTGAGAGGACATCTCAGCAGCCTCACTTCTAAAGAGTGTTCTGCTAGTGTTTCTTCCAAGCCAGATTTGTTGTCATACTGACGGTCGATGTCACTTTATTCTTCACTAACACCATACTTCAAATTTGTAATTCTGTGTGATGTAAAATAGGTCCTTTGTCCCCTTACACATTCTTCTAAGCACTTTGCCCCTCAGACTTTCTCTGTCCTTTGATATTGATGTCTTCGGACACTGCATAGGACTAGGAGTTGGCATTGCACTGCTCAGTCATGGGAAAAGGACCTCTGGTGGTGTAGTGGTTATGTAGTTGTTTGATATTGGCATGGTTGGCAGTTCAAAGCCACCAGCAGCTCTGGGAAAAGACTGGGCTTTCAACTCCTGTAAACAGTTACAGTCTCTGACTCAATGGCATGGGTTTGATTTTGGTTTGTTCATGGTCAATCCAACAGCAGTTCGTGTGCACTAACTGGTCTTCTCTGCCTTAAAATAACTGTTGGAAAAATTCCTGAGAATATTTTCTGCAATTTAAAATAGTATATGCTTTTTAAAGGAAGCTAAAAAAAAGGAAGCTCAATAGAGCTTTTTTTTCATATCCATAAAAATTGTAGAAAGACCATAAGACAGACTGGGTGAACAATCTGGAGGAGAAAACAATGGGACCGACATTTCCGGGGGGACATGGGAGAGGGGGAGGTGGGGAGAAAGGTAGTGGTGTTAACAAACCCAGGGACAAGGGAACAACAAGTGACCCAAATCGGTGGTGAGGAGGGTGTAGAAGGCCTGGTAGGGCGTGATCAAGGGTACTGTAACTGAGAGGAATTACTGAAACCTAAATGAAGAGTGAGCATGATAGTGGGACAAGAGGAAAGGACATTTATAGATGTCTAAATAAAGACATGTACATATGTAAATATATTAATGTATGAGGATGGGGAAATAGACCCATGTGCATATATTTATAGGTTTAGTATTAAGGTAGCAGATGGACATTGGGCCTCCACTCAAGTACTCCCTCAATGCAAGAATACTTTGTTCTATTAAACTGTCATTCTATGATGCACTCGCTGATTACAAAGCAGGTGCATAAGCAAATGTGGCGAAGAAAGCTGATGGTGCCCAGTTATCAAAAGAGATAGCATCTGGGATCTTAAAGCCTTGAAGGTAAACAAGCGGCCATCTAGCTCAGAAGCAACAAGGCCCACATGGAAGAAGCACACCAGCCTGAGGTGTCAAAGGGATCAGGTATCAGGCATCATCAGAACAAAAAATCATATCATTGTGAATGAGGGCGGGGAAGTGCAGAGTGGAGACCCAAAGCCCATTTGTAGGTCACTGGACATCCCCTTACAGAAGGGTCGCGGGAGGAGACGAGCCAGTCAGGGTGCAATATAGCAATGATGAAACATAACTTTCCTCTGGTTCCTAAATGCTTCCTCCCCATCCACTATCATGATCCCAATTCTACCTTACAAGTCTGGCTAGACCAGAGGATGCACCCTGGTACAAATAAGAACTGGAAACACAGGGAATCCAGGACAGATGATCCTTTCAGGACCAGTGGTGTGAGTGGCGGTACTGGGAGGGTGGAGGGAGGTGGGTTAGAAAGGGGGAACTGATTACAAGGATCTACATAAACTTCCTCCTTGTGGGGCAGACAACAGAAAAGTGGGCAAAGGGAGATGTCAGACAGTGTAAAATATGACAAAATAATGATTTATAAATTATCAAGGGTTCATGAGGGAGGGGGGAGCGGGGAGGGAGGGGGGAAATGAGGAGCTGATGCCAGGGGCTTAAGTGGAGAGCAAATGTTTTGAGAATGATGAGGGCAATGAATGTACAAATGTGCTTGACACAATTGATGTATGTCTGGATTGTGATTAGAGTAGTATGAGCCCCTGATAAAGTGATTACAAAAAATTGTAGAAAGACCATGAGGCTAAAATCATGAGACTTAGTCACGGCATTCACCTATTTCCATGAGTTCAGGTTCTTTTATAAAAATGGAATGATTTATAAGTGACTAAATAAAGTTGAATTAGATGACTGATTTTTCTCCATCCCTCTGACACAGGCACATTTAGAATGTCTGGCAGTACACGAGGGTCAGAAGGTAGTTCCTACATTTTGTGGTTAGAGTACCAGTATGGTGCACTCAGTTTGCAGCATGAATCTCGGTTTTGGTCACATACATTGTCATATGCAGTTCACTGTATTGGTTTTTTTAAATATTTAAATCACATTGTAAAATTATCTGAGAACTGTCCCCCAAAGACATAGAATACTTTGAGCTGATTTTCCCCCAGGTTTTTATAATGTAGCAGTTAGACTACATTTTGAATATTTTAGGAGACAAATGATTATCTAGTGTGCAACACATTTTTTTAAAATAGAAAATATTAAAAGTTGATTTTTAAAATAAATATCTATTTGGCAAAAGATCTGAAAGAGGCTATTTATTTTGAAACCACAAAGATAGCTGAGTTACTTAAACACTGTCAGAGTGTAGATTTTCTTAAGTCTAGTGAGGAAGTCTTAACTGGAACCATGTTTTAATAAATAACAAAACACTTTTAATAAATTTAAAACACAACAACACATAACCTTTGGAATTTAAAAAGGCTTTTTACTCACAGGGGTGCTAAGTCCACAGTAAGACTGGAAATATAATCTATATTTGCTTATGAATGGTGTGAGAATGACACCCTGTGGTCTCTTGCAGGAATGGCACTTGTAGTTAGCTTGGGGCCTGGTTTCTCTTACTTCCGAAGATGTCAAGTGGGAATATTCAGGTATATTTTTAAAGACAAGAATGCTTCCTTTTTCAGTCTACCTAGTCTTTCTTCCAAAAGATTACTCTTTAAATCTGAAAATGTACTTCTGAGCATATCTGAGTGGGCTTCAAAAAATTTTGGAAAAATTCCACTATCTTCATTCTATTTGCCCATGACATTTTTGAATCCCTCTCATCTAATTAAGTAGGACCCCCCTACTTTTCTTTCTTTCTTTTATAAATCATTTTATTGGGAGCTCGCACAACTCTTATCACAGTTCATCCATCCATCCATTATGTCAAGCAAATTTGTACATTTGTTTCCATCATCATTCTCAAAACATTTGCTTTCTGCTTGAGCCCTTGGAATCAGATCCTCATCCCCCCCCCCACTCCCTCCCCACCCTCTCTCCCTTACGAATCCTTGATAATTTATGAATTATTATTATTTTTCCATGTCTTACACTGTCCGATGTCTCCCTTCACCCACTTTTCTCCCTTCACCGAGGAAGGGGTTATGTGTAGAGAGGTTCTCCTTTCTCCCCCACCTACCTCTTCCCTTCTTCACATCTCTAGTCCCATTATTTGTCCTCAGGGGCTTATCAGTCCTGGATTCTCTGTGTTTCCAGCTTGAATCTGTACCAGTGTACTTCCTCTGGTCTAGCAGGATTTTTAGGTAGAATTGGGATCATGATAGTGAGGGAGAGGAAGCATTAAAGAACTAGAGGAAAGTTGTATGTTTCATCGTTGCTACACTGCACCCTGAATGGCTCGTCTCCTCCCCAGGACCCTTCTGTAAAGGGATGTCCAGTTGCCTACAGAAGGGCTTTAGGTCTCTACTTTGCACTCCCCCTCATTCACAGTGATAGACTATTTTGTTCTTTGATGGCTGATACCTGATCCCATTGACACCTCATGATCACATAGGCTGGTGTGCTTCTTCCATGTGGGCTTTGTTGCTTCTGAGCTAGATGGCTGCTTGTTTACCTTCAAGTCTTTAAGACCCCAGAGGCTACATCTTTTGATAACCGGGCCTCAACGGCTTTCTTTCTTCATAACATTTGCTTAAGCACCCGCTTTGTCTTCAGTGATCTTATCGGGAAGGTGAGCATCATGAGATGCCAGGTTAATAGAACAAAGTGTTCTTGTATTGAGGGAGTACTTGAGTGGAGGCCCAGTGTCTGTCTGCTACTTTAATACTCAACCTGTAGATATATGCACATAGATCTATTTCCCCATTGTCATATATAAATATTTTACATATATACATCCCTGTATTTAGACCTCTAGAAATGCCCTTTTAAAATTATTTTATTTTTTAATCATTTTATTAGGGGCTCATACAACTCAGCACAATCTATACATACATGAATTGTGTAAAGCACATTTGTACATTCATTGCCCTCATCATTCTCAAAACATTTGCTCTCTACCTACGCCCCTGGCATCAGATTCTCATCTCCCCCCCCTCCCTCCCTGCTTCCTGCTCCTTCCTGAACCCTTGATACTTTTTAAATTATTATTTTGTCATATCTTGTCCTGTCTAATGTCTCCCTTCACCTCCTTTTCTTTTGTCCGTCCCCCCAGGGAGGAGGTCACATGTAGATCTTTGTAATCGGTTCCCCCTTTCTAACCTACCCTCCCTCTACCCTCCCAGTATCGCCACTCACACCACTGGCCCTGAAGGGACCATCCACCATGGATTTCCTGTGTTTCCAGTTCCTATCTGTACCAGTGTACATCCTCTGGTCTAGCCAGACTTAAAAGGTAGAATTGGGATCATGATGGGGGGGTGGGGAGGGGAGAAAGCATATTTATTAAGATGACTGTCTAAGAATTTAGAGACCCAAACCTAAATCTGTAATACTGTCAGTCTCTCTTCAATGTCACATAGCCTTCAAAATATATAAAAACATTGAAGATATATCTTAAAATAATTTGAAAAGAAATGAGAATTATACTAAATTTTATACACCGTTCATCCAGTCCTTCTTGTTTTATCACCAAGAAAACTATATCAAAGGGATGGCCATCCATTAATATCATCAGACTCAACATGATAGTGCACCTACAGAACTGATAGCTTTTAATTTATATATAACTGTATTTACTTTTGTAGTTCTCCAAATTTAATGTGTATTAGATAAGAAAAAAAATTTAAATAACCTTAATGAACTCTTCCAAGTATCAAGGCATGATCCCAAATAACAAGCAAATTGAAATTTGACAGTAAGTCTGTGTTTATTTTGTCTAAAGGTTTCATAGCCTGTCAGTTCTGGATCATATCTTTTTTAAGCTGTTATCTTTTGGAGCTAAGAATGTTAATAAATGTGTGAGCTACCATCTCCTTTGAGCATTACGTGTCTATTGGTTGGGTTATCTCCAGCTCAGTTACGATTTTTGTTCTGCCAAAACAAAATCCTCACAACTCCACTAATGAACAATATCATGATAAACATAGAAAAGATTAAAGTTATCAAAATTCCATTTTTAGTGAGATCCACAATCAACTCTCATGAAAGCAGCAGTCAGGTACCCATAAGACATTGCATTACACAAACACTGCACAAGTCCTCTATGAACTGTTAGAGATCAAGGATGTTACTTTTAGGACTAAGCTGTGTGTATTAGTCTGGGTACTTTAGACAAACAAATCCACAGAAACTCATGTATAAGAGAGCATTTTATAAAAAGGTTAAGTGCGCATCAGGAAAACATCCCAACCCAGTGCTGCCCTAGTCCACAAGTCCAACATTAACCCATTAACCTGTATGTCCTACACCAATCCACGAAGTCCTCCATCTCACAAAAGAGATGCAATGATGTCGACTGCAGAAGGAAAGCTGAGTCAGTGAATGTGTAAGCAGCTCAGCACTGGCAGGGGTCTCCACATGGCTGCTCTAGCACCCAGGACTGTATCAGAGTAGGTCCATGTGCCTTCACCTTCGGGATGTCTTGCAGGAAGTGGACCTTGCCAGCTGAAGCAGGGAACTGCTAAGGCAGCTGCACCCTGGTCCAACCATCAGAAAGCAAGTGACCCGAGAACTAGAAAGGTGAGGCTCACTGAGCCATTTAGCCCTCTGCCCTTCAATTAACACCACATATGTTTAATGGCCAGGTTGGCACAATAAACAAACTACCTCACTGTGCCTGACCCAGACCATGATATTTTGCTTGCCTCACGTGCATGTAAAACCTGACAATGAGTAAAGAAGACCAGAGAACAATTTATGCCTTTGGATTATGGTGTTGTTGAAGAATATTAAAATTACCATGACCGCCAAAAGAACAAACATCTGTCTTGGAAAAAATATGACCAGAATGTGTTTAGAAGTGAGGCTTTGTCTCATGTATCTTGGACACGGTATCAGGAGGGACCGGTCCTGGAGAAGGAAAACATATTTGGTAAGCTCTGCAATATTGGAAGACCATTAAGTTGATGGAGTGAACCCATGGATGAAATAACAGGTCCAAATACAGCAAGAATGTTGCAGAGCCAGCCATTGCTTCATTCTGTTGTATATTGGATTATTATGAGTCTGAATTGATTCGATGACACCTAACAACTATATGTAATAGTCCCGATGTTAACTAAAAATTACAAAAAATTTTAAACTGAGGTTATTTCTACCATTATAACTAATATTTTCAATAAGTTTTAGTTCTATGTAGACCTACGTATGTTGTTTGTATTCTCTAACTTTATAAATATGTATTGGTGAATTTTTTTTAGTATTTTGCTTTTTATTTACCTGATTACTAATTGTTTTGATAAAATGCATGTGAATGAATTTTTCATATTTTTGTAATATTGACTTAAATACAAGAAGCCCTGGTGACACTGTGGGTTAGTCAGTGGGCTGCTAACTGCAAGGTTGATGGTTTAAACCCAGCAGCCACTCTGGGGTTAGGAGGCAGCCTGGTCTGCTTTTGTACAGATTTAGTGCCTCTGAAACCCTGTATAGGTTTACTGTACATCAGAGTCAACTCAACAGCAGTGGGTTTTACTCAGTTTGGGATTTACATAATGTTAGACATAAAATTATTTAATTTTTGCTTTTTTTAGCACTTAGAAAGTAAGATAACTGAATGGAATATGAAATTGAAAAAGAACAAGCATGAGGCTCTATTGATCAAAGAGTCAAGTAAACAAAAAATTGTAACTCTAAAGAAGGCATCCAAAGCTTACAAACAAAGGCTTGACCATTTTACAGGGAAGACTGAAAATCTGACTTCTCAAATTAGAGACCAGGCAAGTACATACATTCTTTATTTGAAGATCTGCTTTGTATTTATAGATGTATGTTTATTTTATATAGTTAATGTCAAAATAAGGCTCCCTGGTGGGTGTAGTGGTTATGCATTGGGCTGTGATTCTCATGGTCTTCAGTTTGAAACCACCAGCTGCTTCACGGGAAGCAGACTGGGCTAACTAGCCCTGTAAACTCTTAGGGTCTGGAAACTCACAGGGCTGGGTGGGAGTCGGGGCTTGGGGGAACAGAGGGTGTTGCGTCAGCATTGACTTCATAGCAGTGAGTTTGTTTTTTTGGCATGTCCTAATGCTTAAACTGATAGTATAGTCTGTGAGATTTGGATGGGCATTACAGTGAGTGGTTGAACCCAGCCAGGCAAGTAGACAGCGGCATGGGGAGGACAGCTCATGTCCAAATTAGTAAATGGGTCATGAGGGGAGGGTGGCCTGTTCTCCACTTTGTAGGGATCTGCTTTGAAAGGATGGTGATTCTCGTGATCCCTATTGGGATCCATGTTCCTGATATTATAGGAAGTGCGCCCTTACTGTTCAAAGTTTCAAAGATACCAGATGTATGTGTGACATGATATCAGCATTTCCTCTGGAATGTTATGTAAAGGAGATAATTAAGTCATGTCCCAAGCACACACAAAAGGCTTCAGTGTCCTTGTGAGGATAACAGTTCACACTGCTGCCCTTAGGAAATGCAGTGTGCACTAGCACAGTAAAGGCCCTGAGAAGGCCTACTGTAGTCAGTGTAATTAACTTTATTGAACTCAGTTTCCCACACTTAGGCAACTGCAGAACTCTGCTTTAACTCACAGGGAAATTTCTGGCGCTGGTTCTGAGGAACACTAATTTGAGAACTGCTGATGTATGTTATTAGCGCATATGACTTTATTCAGTAATTTACTCTGTAGTGCATTTAAAGCCATGTGCTGACGTCAGGACTCCATGTGAAAGATATCTTGGGTTGTAGTACAAAGTTGAAAATGGCCTTAGAGTTTTGTTGTTGATGATGAATTGTGTTTATTCAGTTACCAATTACTGAATTATTTACGCTTTTAAAGTCTCACTGGTATCCCACCTCTCAAGAACTTAGGCTAAAGCTTATAGAATTATAAGAGGCTTTTAGAATGAAAACAGACTTGTGTAGAAGCTTGTGTAAACAAAACAACTTAATATTTTATAATCTGAGGTGTTCATCTTTTAAAGGCTTTACTGCTTAACCTACATTCAGCAGAATTTCGCTCTGTGACATAGATGGACTATTCCTAAATGCTGTGAAGATAAGCGTTGGTTGGTGTTTTCTATGCACACGCTACACGCCTTCTTTCTCCTTCGGGTACTTATGTAGTTTCTGGCGTCTTTTGTTTGGAAGTCAAAATGAAAAGCCCAGTAAACCACAAAGGAAATAATATTAAGTAATTGTGAAACATTATTCAAAAATGGCTACATCAACATTCGTTAAAATATTCAGTTGCGTGTTTTGAGAATGAGGAGGACAATGAATGGACAAATGTGCTTTACACAATTGATGTATGTATGGATTGTGATAAGAGTTGTATGAGCCCCTAATAAAACAATTATTTTTAAAAAAGAAAGCAAAAGGTCCTTAAAGAACAACAAGAATAGAAAAAAAATTAAGTTGCTACAAAACTCAAAATGGTAAAAGAGAGCGGGCTTGCTGGTCAGACAGAGACTGTGGGATCTCCAGACTATAGCCCTAAGTCACCCTTCCAGTCTGAAGCCAAACTCACCCTGATAGCTTCCATTTTCAGTCAAACAATAGACAAATCTATTTATAAGAGAAATAATAACACTAAGTTATCCCCCACATACCTTACACTAATCAACCCTTTGAGAACCTAAGGGCAGCGTTTACTCAAGGACAAAGTAGCTCTAAAGAAGGACTAAGAAAGGAGAAGGATGCAGGAAATAAGTGATGTTGCATTGAGATAACGAGATGAATGAGATGAACCAAAATGTGTGAATCCTTGAATGTAAAACTGATGATCTGCTCAGTAAGCCATCACCAAATTCACAAGAGAAAGTTAAAAAAAAAAACCCGCTAAGTTGCAGGTGCCTCTCTAGCATTTAACAATAAAGTGATATCAAATTTTTATTAATATTTACTTTAGAATCTTTGTACTTTCAGAGTATTGTACTGCATTTTTTCTTCATAATAAAAACCACATACTTTATAGAATGAGTGTTCCTTGATTATAATATTTTGTTGTTCACGGTCATGAACAAAACAGAAATGTGAAGTTGCAGGATGAGCATTTTATGTATTTTTTTTTAGGAAGCCAAGTTGTCAGAAATAAATTCAGCTTTCAATGCCTGGAAAAGTCATTACGAGAAAATAATAATAGAAAAGACTGAATTGGAAGTTCAGATTGAGACACTAAAAAAGTAAGTGGGGATAAAAAAGGTAGAATCACTCTGTGTGCGTATAGATCTCTCCCACTTTGATTGGTTTCATTCTTCTGGATTACATGTGGTCCAGAAGCTGTCTATGTGATTTATTTTTGTTCGTTTCTAATGATAGAAACTCTTCTTGTTCTACTCTGTTATAAAAGACACTCACCCATTAAAAGTGCGCTGCTGCTCACATTTTGAGGTTTTAGATTAGGTGAGTTGTGATATTTTGGTATATGTCATCTGGGATAGATGGTACCTTGACTAATTTTGTCTTCAAATGGAAGTGATATGACTCTATTAAATAAGAATGAACAATCAGTATGTGTTTTAAAAGGTTATCCTATAATATGTAAGTACTATCAAAATCCTAGAAATGATCATTCCTTAATTAAAATGCCATAAAAAGATGAAATAGCGATAATATATGTATTTTTAATTTGAAGTTTGTATATGGCAGCTAAAAGTGGTGAACTCTGAATATTTACTCTTTAAACATTTTATTCCTTGAATACTCTTCATTTTCATTACTAAAAGGTAGCACATCTAGTGTACTCTTAACGATTCATTGAGATGCGTGTGAATGAGGATGTGAGTGAGAGAGACAGAGCGGCCGACACAGAAACCTGTGCATCGTTGAGACGTGCATGGAACCCGGAAAAGAGTGGTCTGTAGCTTGTTCTCGTGGGCAGTGTTTTCTAATGACACAGAACACCCGTTTGCTCAAACTGCTCTTGGACTTGTCAGGCACTCTTACAACATGGACAAAGCAACTGGAGAAAAGCAAAACGAAATGGAGGAGAGAGAGGAAGGCTGTTTTGATTATGATGGTAACAGACTTGCAGCTGTTGGTTTGGCTGCCCCTTCTTGGTATCTCTTTTGATTATTCCTTTCACTGTGGCCCTCGTTCCGAAGGGGCCCTGGCGATGCACTGATGAGCATGCTCAGCTGCTAGCCAATGGGTCAGTGGTTCAGCTGAAATCCACTGCTCCACGGGACGGAGGTGTGCGACCGTGCTTCTGGAAAGATTGACAGCCCAGGAAACCCGCTGGTGCGGTTCTCTTCCAGCCAGTAGGGGTGCTGTGAGTTGAACCAGCTCGACAGTCACGGTGCTTGGTAGTGCTGCCCTTGTTTGACAAATCCAAGTAACTTTTTGCATGATTTCTGTTGTAAATAGTGTACCTGATTAAAATAATTTTTAGAAACACTTAAAATGTATTTTTTGATTAAAATTTCCATGACTTTTGTAAAATGTACCATTCATTTTATAAAGGCAAATCACTAACCTTTTGGAAGACCTGAAGAAAATGGAAAATTATGGAAAAAATACATGTGAAGAACTTCTGAGAAAACTTCACTCCATTGAATGTGAAAAAGAAACTCTCAGTCTTGAGAATACAAAATTAAAGGTACCATATAGAGATGATAGCAACGTAATCTACTAAGGTCGAAGTAGCTTAAAGTAATTAAATATATTTAGAATATTGCTTTGTCAGCTGTGCTTCTCAGATCATTAAAATATCATTACAGTAACTTTCTCAAACGACCTATATATCTATTTCTAAACACAAGTATTATATACATGTATGCATATACGAGCAAGTGAAAACAATTCCTATAAAGTCATAGAAACTTCATGAAGCAAAAATAACAAAATGTGAAACTTTTATTTCTTGACCTATCCTCCGCCTAGGTGCACATGCTTCTGAAGGCAGTGTTTTCTTCTCCCTGTTACATCTCCCCCGAAGAGTTCCGAACTCTTAGATTGGTGCCACACCAAAGGGCCAGTGTCGGTATTCTCCAGGGTCCTAAATCCTGTTCCCTTTCATGGGTCTTTGGGTTTAGGAAGCAGAAAGAATTCTGAAAGGGAAGGATCAGAGCTGTAGGGGTGGATGGGGTGAGGTCATCCAAGGAAATTCTTGTAGCCCTTGCTGTCCTCTGAGAGTGAGCAATTGCCTGGATGGAAAAGGGGATTGCTGAGAGAACTTGTCTGCAGCCATTCACTGACAAGACATTTGAAACGGGTTTTGTTTGGAATCGACCCATACATCTATGAATTAGAACCCTAGTATAAATACTCTTTCTATTTTTATCCTTGCATCTATTTTTCAGTGTTTGTAAGTGATATAGAGATGTGTTAGAAATGGTTTTCAATGGTACTGAATAATATTTATGAAGTTAAAAACTCCTTGTACCAACTTCTAAAAAAATCATTTACTATTTAATTTTAACAGTTAAGTGAATCATCCACAATTATGCTAACTTTAATGTATAAGATTATTTCTAGATGTCATGGTTACGATAGAATACAGCCTCCAGCCTGGTCTGTGTGAAACCAGAAAGTATGTTCTTGGCTGCTTCATCCCCAGAAGGAATTTTCCAACTTGGTCAAACCCACGGGGTGATTAGTTTGTATGTGTAACAGAGAGGCATGGGAAAGGAGCTTTTACTTTCTGAGAAGAAAAGATATTTGGGTTTTCAGTCAAGCAGAATCATATCTAACCAGATGAAACGTGACTAAAGATGATGGAATCGTTTTGGTTCCACAGTGGCAGTTACAGAGAATATAAAATAGAAGACAGACAAGAATCTTTCTAAACCAAAAAATAAAATTTGTGTACATAGTATTAGTACCAGCAAATTAGTAACATGGAGTACATTTTGGAAAAACTTGTAAATTCGGTATCGAACACTGTTTTGTTCTCTTTTTTGACTGTTCTTATCGCTGCATTTAGACTAAGCTTTAAAAATGTACATTTATTCTGGGTACTGAGAAGGCTTTTAATTAAAAGTCTTTATGTGGTAGGTGAGAGAGAAGTTATGTTTAATATAAAAAATCAGGAACACCTACCTCATTTATTTCAATAGGTGAAATTTAGTTTTGCATTAAAATTAATTTAGTTTTCTAGGAAAGTTATTGTAATTACATGCTTTACAAAATTTTATCACCATTGTATGAAAATTATGACAAATTGCTATAGGAGTTCGTTTATGAGAAAAATAATTTAAAAAGATTGCTACTTAACTTAAAGTCATAACATTCTATGTTTTACCATATATATGCATGTTTAAGCCAAGTTTTTCAGCACATTTTTATGCAGATTTTGTGGTAAAATTAGGTGCCTTGGCTGATATTTGGGTGGTTTATGCTGGATTATATATGGTAAATTTCTTACTTGTTATTGTGAAAGATTGTTTCTAGAAGGAAATTGAAGATACACCGAAATATCTGTACTTTTTTTCTTTTTTAAACTTTTCTTTCTATATATCTGGAAAGTTCAGTGTACCAGGTAGAGAATTTTATTCATGCAGGTGTGGGCATATTTCTCCAGGGGACAGCCTATTTATTCTCTGTCCTTGGAGCAGCCTGACTTGTAAAGATTTATAGTGTTGGAAATTCTGTGAAGTAATTCTTCTGCACTATGAGTTCGCTATGGGTCAGAATTGACTTGACAGAGAGCAATAGGTTTGGTTCTTTGGAAATGTCTTTACAGGAGATGCACATTGTATAGTAATTACAGGATGGTTAATCTATATGCCAGAAAGGCAATAGATTACCCAATCCCCAAAGACCATTTCCCATTCTTGGTTTATAAAATTGGGAACTCTTCTTACACCATACTTTTATATCAGTAGGCCAGGCCCGAGATTCATCAGTCTTAAATTAGGATGAAAGTGAAAGGAAAATTCATTGTCTTGTAAATGGAGAGACTCAAATCAGTTTGAAGTAGAGGACTGCTAAACACAAGGTCAGCAGTTCGAAACCACCAGCTGCTCCGTGGAAGGAAGATGAGGCTTTCAGCTTCTGTACAAAGTGACAGTTGTAGAAACCCACAGAGTCAGTTCTACCCTGTCCTTTTAGGGCAGTATGACTTGGAATCAACTTGATGGCAGTGAGTTTGTGTTTCGTTGCTGCCTACAGTCATTTACCAATGAGTGGAGTATTCCTAACTGACCTCTGGCAATGCTTGGCCAGAAGGAACAAGCCCTACTTTTCTTGACGTCAGCTTGTTTAGGAATACAACTAATTTGCTCATATGTTGTCAGGAAAGATGAATCAAAGTTACAACTCACCTTAATTAAAATTTTAACAGTCATGTATTTAGAATTAAGTTACATTCAGAAAATGTCTTGTCTGTTATCTTTCCAAAGAGCTTCCATGACATAGTACTTAAGTGTTGGGCTGCTAACCACATAGGCAGTACTTTGAAACCACCAGCTGCTCACTCCCCAGGAGAAAGATGAGGAATAGAAATATTCCAATAAAGAGCGACATTTTTGGAAACCCATAAGGGCAGTTCTACTTTGTCCTCTAGGCATCGGAAGTGACTCAATGGCATTGAGTTTAAGTGTAATCTTCTTAAGCAATAGGAACTTTTTGTGTTTTCTTTATAAAAGAAATAAGGTTTCAATAGACACGAGTCCTCTATTTTTCATGTCCATTATTCAGAATTATCTTTTTAAGGAAGACTATATACTCCTTCGGGTAAATGTGGAAACTATGGAATGGAAACGAAAGGAAAATAACCTTTGACCCCATGTCTACCACAGATATTTTGTAATAGTTTTGGGTTTTCGTGGGCATAGTTATTATTAAACTGTGAATACATCTTGATTTTTTCAGTTAGCATAGAAAAATGTATTTGGACGTATGATGTATAATATAAATCATTAACATCCTCTGATTGAAGTATTAGGTACTTAACTCTTCCTTCTTTGTTGCACATTTAATATTATTTTTGGTTTTTTACATTTAAATATGACCTTAAGAACTTTTTATATATACAGATTTTCATTTCCAAGAAGTTATTTTGTACTTTGAGTGTTCCCATCTTTTCTAGTTTCTGAAGATGCTGAGACTTATGTTTTTCTCATTTGTACACTGTCTTCAAATGTCTGGTGACATTTAAAATCGTACCAATGAGACAGTAAAAATCTTAGATGAGAACTCTGGATATGTGAGTGCTTGTTATCCCTCGATGCGTTTGACTAAAGGTGCTGGGGCACTCTGGTGACCCCTGAAAATGCAGGGTCTCGGCTTGGATCTCCAATGCCATCCTTTGGTCCTAGCTCACCCCAGGCAGTTTGCAGTTAAGCCAACTTTTTTTTATTTTTAGAGAAGACCATTTCTTGTTTTTATTGTTAGGAAGGTATACTCATAGGTTCTAGGTGTTTTACCTTGAATATGCCAAAGGAGAGTTGAGATGCAGGGTGGGATGGGGGCTGTGGAGGACGGCTGTTCTACTTTAAGACATAAGATGAATCCTGTTAAACCTCAGGTCACCCTCATGCCCTCTGCTTTAATTTGAGCCTGAAGTTTTGTGGTGTTTATGGATGACTTCATGGATAAGGGTCAACCTGAATCTAGTCCTCAAAAGGTGGCCCTTCACCCAGTTCCTAGTGTCTTCCTTCTCAGTCATTTCTGACACTGGCCGCCTGCACAACACACTGATCCTCTGCCCCTGGCTCAGGGAAGATCTTACAGTTGAAGGGTATAGCCCGTTCCATGTGTCTGTCTGCCAGATAGACCCATGGCAGCCGTAAGTCTTGGGACTCATACAACACCTTCACTTCCATTTATTTGCTTCTTCTCTTCTCCTTCAGACTCAATAATTAACTGGAATGACTCACCAAACTCTTGAAAAATTCTATACCTAACCATTTCAGTTTTATTGTAGCAAAAATTAGATTATCATAAAGAGGAGATACATGGGCAGAATCCAAAAGTGTTCTCAAAAGGAGCATCCACATCCCAACAGTTCCCTTCGCCATCCAGAAAGCTGTCTGCGCTCTCATGTTCTGGACTTTTTTATTGCCTGGTCCTTCATGACAGGCTAACTCATGCCTCCTGAGCTAGTTGATATTAGCCTCCGGTTTGGCCCACTCTTACTTGCTAGCCCAAACCCTCAAGTGTGGCTTAAAAATCCCAGACCAAAGCACCCCACTTACTTTGGAAAACAGGGCAAAGTCCTTTGACTTTTGGGAAAACTAAGTGTGCTCTTCCTGCAAGGTCAGATCACCTTCTTCCCTAGCCGCAGCCATTCCTGCCTCACTCATCCGCTGTCCGTTTTCCAGAAACATTTAAAAAATATGCTGTTCCCTGGTGGCCTGTGGTCTGTTTTCTTTTCTGTGTAGGCTTATAAACATTTTTATTCCTTTATTAGGTTGGTCTTGGGAGGGAAGGAAGATAAACAGATATGGTGAGACTCCAAGCAGAAACCTCTTTAATTTTATTTAAACCTTGTAATTTTTCTCTGATAAAGTACATGACTAACTCTTTCCCTATTATGCACTTTGAATTATTCTCTGTATGCTTCATTTATATATAGAATTTTACTATAATTTCTTACTTGTATAGTGTCTCCTGCTATTAGCTGTCCTTCCCTCATCCTCTATGCTGAGAGGCAGAGATTATGCTTTATCTTCTCGTTCGCATTTCAGACTGTGCTTGGAATGACAAGAGAAAAACAACAATAACAGGTGACTGATTGTTAGTAAGTTACCTTTTGTATAAGAGGCACTTTGGTAAGTGCTTTACATGTTATATTTATATGTCAGGTAGTATGAGAAACCCAAGTAACCACAAAAAAAGCATGCCATGGGTCGGTTCTGACCCACAGTGACCCTGTGGAACAGGCTAGACGGTTTCAAAGGTTTTCCAAGGCCGTGAATCCATGCACGAGCAGAACGACCCATCTCTCCCCCATGGGATGACTGACGGTCTTGAACTGCTGGCCTTGTAGCTAACAGTCCAGTGCTTCACCCAGGGTACCACCGAGGCTCTCAGGTAAGTGGCTTTCTGTTACATAAAGGAAGTCCAGAGTGGGGAGTTCACAATGGATGTGATAAAGGAGTGTCCAGCCTCTTTTTACCCTTCACTCTCCCACTCCTAATATGTGACCCTTATCCTCCCAGTGTGACTGCCTGAGCCCCAGCTATCATATCCAAGCTGGACAGAATGTAAACGGCGCACAGTAATCTCACGCACGCTTTTAAAAGCACTTCCAGAAGTCCCATATGACTTGCTTTTAACCACATGACCCTGTATAGCTGCACAGAATACTAGAGAATGTAGATTTTAACTTACCCTACCAGAATATGCACACCTTCCCATAATTGCTTCATATTTCCTTGCATCTATTCATATAGCTTTCATTTTCTTACATTTTAGAATGCTATTTTCCTAAGTCCCACTCAAGTTCAGCTCAAGGGCTACTTCCTCCCCAAGTCTTCTCAATGAACCTGCCCTATAAACCCTCGTCTTTGCACATGCAGATTCCCCAGAGAAGGTGTGGCCTGTAGTTAACGCTCCATGAGTATTTGTTGAATGATGCTTAAAATGTTTTATCTAAGGAGAGGAAGAAATTTTATTTATTCTGAATATTTTCTAAATTTCCTCGATGTACATGAATGCATTCATTAATTACAAATCTAGTTTGTAATCATGGTAGTAGGATAAATTTTAATTTGCATAGACTTTAAAAATCACTTGACTTAAAAGTGATATCTTGGCATATCTGTTAATAATTCAGAATATACATTTTAATGTATTCTATAGATTTATGTTAAAGAAAAATACGTGAGTTTGGTATATGCTTATGATATAAAACTGCTTAAGCATTTATATTTTGTTGCTTTTAGTTACTTTAGAATGGTTTCAGGTTTCAAATGGAAAAGTTGTTTTACTGATAAAAATATTCTCTTGGTCATGCTTCTAAGGCCCAGAAAACTCCTCTGTATAAATTACAGATGTTAAATGTTAAAGCTTTAGCATAATGGTGTGGTGGAGAAACTAGATGGTGCCCAGTTATCAGAAAGAATAGTGCCTGGGGTCTAAAAAGTTTATCTGCACATAAGCAGCCATCTGCGTGAGGAGTCAAACTAAGTCCGCATGGAAGGAGCCCACCAGCCAGTGTGATCCAGGGATTGTAAATAATGTAATCCAAATCCAAAGGAGGGAATGGTGTCGGAGCGTAAACTGAGCACATTCTGGTTTAGGAAGGCTCTGGATGACAGTGGAAGCCCCAAATCCATTTGCAGTTTCCACACAGATTTAGCCTCTGGCGAATCCCCTCCAACCATAGTCAAGAGATACAAATAGCCTTCTTATCAGACAGAAAGCGTTGTAGCCATCCATGACTGTAATAGATATAGTGAAAATGTGATCACTTATTTGATCTCCCTTTTGAGCCGTTGAAAAGTTGTTTCAGTTTAAGTTGTTTAAATTGTTTCAAACTTCTGGTGAATCCCCTCTAACCGTAGCTCAGACATGTGAAGACCCTCGCTGTCATGCAGAGTGCATTAGAACCGTGATTGTTACAGATGCAGTTAGGTTCAAATTGAACACGGTGTCCTTTGAGCTTCCTTTTGACCCATTTCAAAGTTCTCCTTCTCATTACAATTGAGGTTTTTCTCTATTTGATTTTGTTAGCTTTTTGTTTCTTTGTTTTGGTATGTTTTTCAGTATATGAAATTCAGGATGGCTGAAGCTAAAAGCACGGTCACTGGATTAGTGATTTTTGAGGGTGTGGCAAGCTAATAACAATGAGGACACGAAAGAAGAAAAGGTTCTAAAATTGCTGGTAGTGATGATTGTGCAGCTCTTCTGAATATGATTGAAATTTTGGATTGTCTAAATTGTAGATTATGTGACAATAATTGCTTTACAAACAAACAAAAAAGCCCCCTAGGGTTTATGTAACTTGGGGGCTTATTTTTGCCATTATAAAAATATGGATAGTTTTCTTTATTCTTTGGATTATCTCTGTTTTCCTAGGATAAATTTCTAGAAGCAGAATTATGATCACCAGGAGGCCCAATTTAAATGTTTATGTTTTATAATTTAAAACTGCTCATCATAAATACTAGGGGATAACCCCCAAACAGTATGTTTTCAAAGCTATTTATTTCAGTTTTTTTTGCAAAGCAACCTTATCATCTTCAAAGTTCTCACCATCACACTTAATACATTTAATACACTTAATACATTGCACTTAATACATTTGTCAAATCTGTGATTCCATTCTTGGAAACATTTTCAAACAGCACCTCCCTTCTTTTTTCTTCATCTCTTCCACGTGGTCAAATTGCTATCCTTTCATTCCCTCTGCATTAGCTGAAACAAAAGGAAGTCACACGGAGGAAGTTCAAGTGAGATTTGTCCCCAATCGACATTTCACTTATTTGAAATATGAAAAACACTCATACACTTGACTTTTTCCCCTAGCAATGTCCCTTTAAGCTTTGTTCAACATAACAACAGTTTATGCGGCAGTTTTCCTGAGCAGGAAACAAAATTTTATAGCCGCATCTTGTTCTCTTAAATTGGCCATCACACACGAAAAAACAAGGTTCGAGGAAACTGCCTTTATGGAAAAATTAACTACAACCAGAGAGAACTTTCCCAGGTGTGATAGTCACATAATCTAGTGTCAATTTGAGATACTTAAGAGCAGAGGGGTCGTAGCTTAATGACCTCATTTGGAGCCACTAAGGAGATAAATAGCTTGCTGGAGTCCAGACACTCCCTGTGAGACATTCCTTTTGATAAGACACATGGAGGTACACTAGAGCCCTGGAGTTGGAGGAGGCTCGTGGAGACCCCTGCCAGTGTTGAGGTGTCTCCACTACCATTGTATCCACGAGACTTTGCACCCACTGGCCTGTGTTCTTCCACATTCAGTGTCATTGCATGTGTTTCGTGTGTCTGAAGAGGAGTTTATAGATTGGTATCAGACATATGCGCTAATATCGGATTTATGAACTTGATCCGGACTGGACTGGGATGTTTTCTGAATATGCACTTATGTCGGACTTATGAACTTGATCTGGATTCGACTGGGATATTTTCTCAATTTTCAATTGCTCTTGTATACAGGGCTCTTAAGCACATATGAGTGTCTATCAATTTGTTTCTCTAGTCAATCTAGACTAACAACAGGCAACCTCACTGGGTACACTAACTCAGAGCTAGTTGCTTGATGCTCATCTGGCAGGAAAAATGTGTACTAGGAAAGCTCTGCTCCGCCCAGTGCAATTCCAGTTTTTTGTTTTTGTTTTTGGTACTCCTTTGTATATATCCACTAGACATAAAATTTTTTTTCTAGTAAATCGTATAATTTTAAAAACCCTTGTTATCTGATAGATCATGTTTACAAAACAATAAAGGAATATGACTTTTGCCCATTAATAAAATACACATGGCAGCAACAAGTGTTAATATGTGAGACAAGAGTAACACTGTTGGGGTTAAGGTTATGTGTCAGCTAGACTGGGCCATGAATCTCAGTGGTTTGGTTTTCCTGTGGCAGTTAAGTGATGATGTGGTCATCTTCCATTTTGTAATCTGAAGTGGTCACCTCCATTTATACAGTACACCGGTTTTCTCAAAACAACCTAGTGCTTAGAATCTAACCATGTTGATAAGTAAGGAGAGGATGTATGTATTAAGTATATTAGTGTTTTGCCATAGCTTGCTAGTGTTTGCCTCTTAAATTTGGGGGAGAAATGTGTGACATGAGGAGACTTTGAAAAGTTTGTGGAAAAATTAGTGAAAAGATAATGGAATTTTTTCATGAAATTTTGAAGCCCTTCATATATTGAAAACATTTTTTTTTACTTCTGCCAGGAGTCTTTTGTATATCTGGAAGTCTTGCAAAGGTACTGACTACCTTTGGCCAGATTATCCTTTCAAGGATGTCTGTGTAGCAAACAGCTTTTTAAAATAACGGTAATGTCTTCCTCTACGACAAAGCCCTTAAAACCCAAACTCAGGGACATAGAGTCAGTTCTGACTCATCGCAACCCTATCAGACAGAGTAGAACCACCACATTTGGGTTTCAGAGGCTTTATGGAGCAGAAAGCCTCATCTTTCTCCTGTGGAGTGTCTGTGGGGTTGGAACTGCTGCCCTTGAAGTGAGACTGCCCAGCGCAGCATACCCCACACCAACAAAGCTTAAATTGGTTCCCTAGACTTGGATTGCTTTCCTGAAAGCCACTGCATCTGTAGATGTTCTCTCTCCCTCTTCATGTTGACCTCTTGGGACTGGTGCTCAGGAAACATCAGTAATGATTGATAGTCTGGCTAATGCTACTGCTGTATCCGAGACCTCTGTCTTGACCTAGGAATCTTCTGCTAGCATTCGTGAAACTATGGCAGCCTAACCTCTTAGCTTGGGAGGAAAGTAAAATCCCAGATCCTCTCCGATCTTGAAAACTTCATTTCATTTCATGCTTTTTAGAATTTTTGGCCTCCTAAAATAAACATTTACCTGGACCTTCTATGAAAACGTGTGTGTGTGTGTGTGTGTGTGTGTGTGTGTGTGTGTTTTGGGTTGAGGCAGGTAGGTAACTCAACACTAAAAATGAATGAAACATGCAGGAAGTTCTCTTATGTTTTTTTCCTCATGGGCACACTACCATAAACTCCCACAATGCTTTACTATGGGCAGGAAGTTCGCTATTCTGTTGCTAGTCCAAAGTATCCATATGCCCTGTGACTTTTCAGTACCTCCCAGTCCTAATGTCTGTCCATTTGAACTGGTAAGTCATCATCTCATCACAGGGCCATGGACGCCTCTCCCCACCCTAAAGTGCTCAGCCCTCTGAACTCCTAAAGCCAATTTGCTCAGCTTTTGGGCTTTGGAGCCTTTGCTAGAAATTTGGCTACAACTGCCTCAATTTAGTTTTTGACCCGTGCTATTTGTTCAAGTCCAAAAATGACTACACTGAGCTAGTGCTTCAGATGCTAGCTGGTACGTTCTCCCAGTCTGTGGTGTGCTCCTAGTCCTCTGCTTCTGGATTCACCTCCGCTCCCTCCATCCCTCAGTTGCCATTTGAGTTCTGCGATCTCAGGCTGGCTCATTTTTATTCACTGCTCAGTGAGTGACTTGTTGGGGTACTTGGGAGCCACCGCTCACTTACTACCTTGTTCTTCCACCCTCCTGCATACGTCTTATTGAAGTTTTTCATAAGTATTTCTCATAAACTTTTGAGTCCTCAAATTTTAGATGGTAATTGTGTGTAGTCAAAAATAATTCTCAACTGTTGATAAATGTGTTTTTAGTAATCCTGTAACATTGGAGTGTAACTGTATTTCAGTAACTTATTAAACATATTTACATATTCCTTGCTAGACTACACTTGCTGCTTTGAAGGAAAATGCTGCTTCTGTTGAACATGAACTTTCAGAATTGCAAGAAGTAGAAAAGCAACGGAAAACCCTTACTGAAGTATATAAAACTCAGGTGATGATTGCACTGTTTTAGTATGGGAGATAACTTAAAGCATGTCATTTGCTTACAACAGAAATAAGCAGAATTGAGAGGTGATTCTAATTATTTTGTGGTAGAGTATATGATGTCCAATATTTTATAAACTCAAAACTTTTATGAACAGACAATTCTGGATTCAAACTCTGTGTAGATACTGGATATTTCTAAAAGTAAATTCAAACTCATTACACAAACTTTGATATGTACTTCATTGTTCTTGGATACATTTTACATCTTGTTTTTTTAGTAATAATGATTTAAAATTAGGATTCACTCCCAATAAATAAAGTGATTTATAATTTAGATTTTTTCACATAAAAGACCTAAAAAAGAATATATGGAAATATTATGCAATAGAGCATGTGTTCAATGGTAATTCATAGAAAATCTTTGTTTTATAAATGCAATACAGGAAATCCCCAGGTTACAACCTTCTAACTTACCGATAACTCATAATTGACTTTTAATGTTATGTAAACTGCCCTCATTTTTAAGTCATTTAAGAAAAAACCCTCACAAAAACTTCATCACAATCATCTTCACTGGCTGCACATGTGGCTTTTAATTAGATCACTGACAAGGCTCTCTTTGCACTGAAACCCCATAAAAACAGGAACAAGACCCACTGTCATCAAATTGATGGCAGCACATAGTATCCCTTTGTAGGATTTTTGAGACTAGATTTCTACAGATCAGAGAGCCTCATCTTTCTTCCTTGGAAGGCGTGGTGGCTTTGAACTGCCATATTTGAGGCACTGGCTTCTGTAAATAGAGCTCGGCTTTTTTTCTTTGCCTTCTCAGTTATATGTGGTTGGAGGAGAAGGAGGGAATAATAGGACTGAGTGGGGGTGTGGACTTGAAGCCGGCTCTGGAAAGGAACGCTGACCTGCAGACTTCATCGTATTCGGAGATTTTCTGGAAAGTCTAGAGCAGACAGCGGCAAACCTTTGAGATGGAAGAGCCGGTCCTTCCCCTCACATTTAAAACTCGTTTGTGAGTCAGAAATATATTTTACAAACGGACACCATCTTTATCTAATACTATCCATTCAAGCTTTTCCCTTTGACTCCAGAGCCACATGTATGTACTGAAAGAGCCACAGAAGGCTCTCAGGCCACAGTCTCCATACCCCAGCCTAGAAGTAGAGAGGACGGACAAGTCACTAAGGGGTATTAGAGCATTGAGTGGACACCATATTTAAAGAAGGGAAACATTAGATCAACGAATGAAGATATTGATGCAGAAATGATGATTTGTTAAAACTGAAAATATAAACCTTGCACCTTTTACTTCAAGTTATAATCCTGATAATTAAATTATTCATGGTGCTTGAATTGAATATTTCATTTTCAGGTACAAAAGTTGCAAGAAGCAGCTGAAATCGTGAAAAGCAGGCATGAAAATTTGCTACATGAAAATAAACAAATAACAAAAAACAAAGATAAAAAGTTAGAGAAAGTAAGTTTGAAATTTTAAATAATATTTATATCTTTTGTATTATCTGAATATTATACATAATCTCTAGCTTTGTTCATTGAAAAGTTATTTTGACCTAGGAATTGCTGGTTATTAACTTCTGTAGGAGTCGCTTTTATGAGGAAATAACATTTGTTTTTGTTTTTTATAAGCTTAAAATGTTTGTGTAAATTTATTTTCATTTTTTGCTTAATGTTTAGAAAAATAATTATAAAGAATGTTTACTTTTTCTAATGTAAAAGCAGGCACAACGTACTTGAAAATATGATTATATGTTGCCAAGTTTCATCAACCCTAAGTATGACAATTTGAAGTTTAAGTATTTGTTTATAAAACTGTGGTATCTTTAATACATTTCATTTTTAATCTAACCTTTTTTTTTAAAACGTTTTATTAGGGGCTCATACAACTCTTATCACAATCCATACATATACATACATCAGTTGTATAAAGCACATCTGTACATTCTTTGCCCTAATCATTTTCTTTTCTTTTTCTTCCTTTTCTTTTTTTACATTTTATTAGGGACTCATACAACTCTTATCACAATCCACACATATACATACATCAATTGTATAAAGCACATCCATACATTCCCTGCCCCAATCATTCTCAAAGCATTTGCTCTCCACTTAAGCTCTTTGCATCAGGTCCTCTTTTTTTTTTCCCCTCCCTCCCCACTCCCCCCTCCCTCATGTGCCCTTGGTAATTTATACATAGTTATTTTGTCATATCTTGCCCTATCCGGAGCCTCCCTTCCCCCCCTTCTCTGCTGTCCCTCTCCCAGGGAAGAGGTCACATGTGGATCCTTGTAATCAGTTCCCCCTTTACAACCCACTCACCCTCCACTCTCCCAGCATCGTCCCTCACACCCTTGGTCCTGAAGGTATCATCCACCCTGGATTCCCTGTGCCTCCAGTCCTCATGTGTACCAGTGTACAGCCTCTGTCCTATCCAGCCCTGCAAGGTAGAATTCGGATCATGGTAGTTGGGGGGAGGAAGCATCCAGGATCTGGGGGAAAGCTGTGCTAACCTTTTTTTTTTTGCTAGTAAATCTTTTGTGTCTGAAAAGCAGGTACATTTTCCCTGCTAGGTGCTTTTGTTAAATATTTTTTTGCGAATTTTTTTAAAGCACTATGTCCTTTTATTTCTATTATAGCAGACAAAGGAGAGGCAAGTTGTAAAGTTTGGGAGAACATTTTTAAGTGTTTACATGAAATCTCATCCCTCTTTGAGTCTTTCATGTGGTTTGGGTAAGAAAGCAGTGGATGGTGGAGGACACAGACTTTTGGCGAGAGCGGGCATGAGATGTTCCTGGCCAGTTTCAACCAAGTAGTAAGGTCACGGTCTGTGGGTCACCCCGTGATCTTGGGATGGTGAAGTCAGCCAGGCACCTTTGGGAAGAAGAGGTCAGACAAAACCCATTCGGTCTGTCAGACAGATGAGAACATGGGCTACTTTGTTAGGGATATTTTGTACCTGTGTTCAGCAGATCAGAAAAGAAACCGTTCATTTCATGACCTGGTTATGAAGCTGAGCAGTTCAAACCCATCAGCTGCTCCACAGGGAAGAATTTGAGGCTGCAATCTTAGAAATGCTATAGAGTCTACGTGTGAGTTGGAGTCAACTTGATGGCAGTGGGTTTCAGGTGATTGCTTTGGCGTTTGGTCTCCTCTTGCTCGAGAGGTATACGGCTGCAGATGTCTCTTCTTCAGCCAGGCAGCACGACACTGCAGAGAAAGCCCGGCTGTGGCCTGGGTCTTTCCAAAACTGTGCGGCCACAATGCTTTATCCTGGTCATCAAACCAGTTTTTCTTTTCAAGGAAATTCTTCTTTTTCATGTTCCTGCGTTTAAATCACCTAGCTTTCTCACATGTTCTACGCTGTTTAGGGGGGGGACGCCAGGTTATATTTTGCTCTAATCTAAGTTTTCACGAGCAAAGATCCCGGGTTGCGCACACCTATGGAAGTTCCTTGTCTCAGGAAGAGGGGCTGCTCTTCCTCCTTAGGAACAGAACATCCTAAGTGCTAAGTGGCTCATTATTTTTCCTTCATTAGCAGTACAAGCAGTTCTTAAGCTGGCTGCTTGTTATGTCACCACCAAAGTGGCACATCGGGGAATTGCTGCATCCATGGCCAGCAATTTAGATAAAAAATAGAGATGATTATTTTTCATAGTTAATGATCAAATTGCAGTGTAGTAGAACTGGTGATATTAGCTATCTTGTCAAGATATACAGTAAACCTCACTAAGACAGTCGACGTGGTGCTGCCTCAAATTACATCTCTGAATAAGAAGATTGGAGTAATTGGCAATTACTTTACAATTAGTGACTGTCTGGACAGTAAAATACTACCATAGTACCTTTGTTAGTAATAATACCCCATACTAATAGATGCTACTAATAACTCACTTCTCTGTGCAATTTATATCTATTTGCCCAACAAACTTTTGGAATAGGAATTAAAAACCCAACCTACTCTGCATGTTATTACTTTACTTGCCAGTCTAAACACTTACCGATTCATATTGTTTGGTTGACCGCTGTAATTGTTTAAGACTATGGTAGCTGAGTCCTTACAGACCTACAGACATAGCTATGCAAGTTCGCCAGTGTCTAAGAAAGCGAGGCTATTGATGCTGAATGTGTGATCTTGTGCTTCTTTCCCCCAATGCTTCGACTCAGATGAGAGGCCAGATGGATTCCCACCTTAAGGAGGTAGAGCACGTCCGCAATTCCTTGACGGCGGCGGAGCAGAGGCTTCAGGAGTGTCAGGAGAGTCTGCAGCGCTGCACGCGGAAATGCGCAGACCAGTCGCAGACCATTAGGGAGCTGCAGGGGCAGGTGTCGCAAGGCCCTTCTGACTTTTGCTGCCCGGGTTAAAGGAACGCTTTGAATGATTTCACCAGTCGAGGGCTCTCGTGCCAGGGTTTAAATTTTTTACTTCCATCGAAATTGATGGCTAGACTATCAGTCTCATGCAGTACTGTAATATTATTTAGTATAGTATGGTGAACAATTGGTAACTAATATTGCTCATGCACCTTTGTCTTACAATTGTGTGTGTGAATATTTGAACAAACAGTGATAAATAGCAAAGAAGAGGAAAGCTCCACTTGTGGCTATGTAAACATTCACAGTACTACATCCATGAGGGGGCTTGAAAAGTTTGTGGAAAACTCCATTGTGTTTTAATTCCATCTTCCACTATTTTTTTACCCCCTTGTTAACTCATTGTATATATTTACATATGTATTTTTAGTATCAGGATGAGGTCAAATATCTAAAGTAATTAGAGATTATTGAAATTATATTTTATGCCAAGTTTAGAGGAATTGTTTTTGGTCTTCTTTTAGTATTTATCGATACCTCTTCGTTAGCACATACAGAGTGGTTTGTCCCCTGCTACTTCCCATGTAGCCCTTTTAAGTTTTTTTAATCATTTTATTGGGGGATCATACTTATCACAATACATTCATCCATCCATTGTGTCAAGCACATTTGTACATCTGTTGGCATCATCATTCTCCAAACACCCTCTTTCTACTTGAACCCTTGGCATCAGCTCTTTATTTCCCCCCCCCTCCCCCTTCCTCCCTTACTCCCAAACCCTTGGTAATTATCACTATTTTTGTCATGCCTTACACTGTCTGATGTCTCTCTTCACCCACTTTTCTGTTTTCCATTCCCCAGGGAGGGGGTTATATGTAGATCCTTGTGATCAGCTCCCCCTTTCTATCCCACCTTCCCCTTATCCTCCTGGTATCACCACTCTCATTATTGGTCCTGAGGGGCTTATCTGTCCTGGATTCCCTGTGTTTAAAGCTCTTATCTGTACCAGTGTGCATCCTCCAGTAGAGCTAGACTGTAAGGCAGAACTGGAATCATGATAGTGGGGGGAGGAAGCATTAAAGAACTAGAGGAAAGTTGTATGTTTCATCATTGCTACACTGCATCCTGACTGGCTCGTTTCCTCCCCACGACCCTTCTGTAAGATGTCCAGTTGCCTACAGATGGGCTTTGGGTCTCCACTCCGCACTCCCCCTCATTCACATGCTTGATGTCTGATGCCTGATCCCATCGACACCTCGCGATCACACACGCTGGTGTGTTTTTTCTATGTGGGCTTGGTTGTTTTTCAGCTAGATGGCTGCTTATTTATCTTCAAGCCTTTAAGACCCCAGACGCTATATCTTTTGATAACTGGGAAAGCTTCCCAAACTATTTAATACCTGCTTTTGAAACTAAGGGAAGCATATTATCTCTTAGCCTGGACAATGATGTCTTTGGTTGATTTTTTTTAGATTGTATTGTCTGGCAAAAATATCTTTTTAACTTTAGTTATTATTTCATAGCTACTCAATTATCAATGATATCTTTATGTGAAGAAGAAATATATAAGAAATTTCAAATGCAGGAGATTAACACTGTTTAGCAGTTTCACTTTTCAACGTAATAAAACTAACATTCCAAAATATCGATCAATTTCCAAATTGACTAATAAAAACTTCGTTTAGAATGTTTTCATTGTCATTATCCTGAAAATTTCCAGTCGAGGATGTACATGAGGCAATATATACGTTTTTAAGTTTAAGCAGGAGTTTGTTAACCTGTGCTTTGCAATATCTTAGTGTCTTCCTGTGAAGGAGAAACAATACTGATGCTTCCTTGTTTCTTATGGTAGTAATGACAGTAAGTTATGTAGATATCTTTGGAAGGTGATTAGAAAGAAAATAACCCAGAAAGCATTTATTTCCCTTTTTTAGGTTGATGGAAATCAAAATCTTTTGACAAACCTGTCTCTGGAAGAGGAAAATTCTCTCATTCAGCTGAAGTGTGAAAGCCTTACACAGTAAGCATTCAATTGACTTAAAATTGCTGTCACATTTTTTTAATGCCCTACAATTTTAAAGTATTTCTTTTTTGTAAAAAGAAAATTAGAAGAGATGGATGCAGAAAATAAAGGGCTTGAAGAGAAGCTGGCTGACCAAGAAGTCTGCCTGACACGCTGCCACCTGCACTTTAAAGAGAAGTCCGCAGAGTATATAGCATTGGCCCGCCAGCTGGAAGCGGCGTTGGCAGAGGGAAGACAAAAGGTACGTGGGCCTAGATTGAGAAGCTGTTTAGCTGGCTTACCAGAGAATCTTTGGCGGCTCATATTACCCAACTGCAGTCATTGTTTTCATCCTGATGGCAGGGTGAAGCGGGCAATTACATTTGCTATTCTTTACCTATGTATTTCTTGGGCTGAAGTTAGCCTGATAGAAAGGGATGCTGTGCCGGGTCCATGAGCCTTGGTAGTGCAGGGCTTCACACGGTCAGTGACCAGTGAGAGGCTGGGACCACCAGCCGCTCCTCGGGAGAAAGATGTGGCAGTGTGTATCCATACATACGGACAGCCCTTGGGAAGTTCTGCAGAGTCACTGTGAGTCAAAATCAACACAGTGGCAAAGTGTTTTTAGTGTGTCACATTTCTGAGTGAGTCTCTCCTTCATTTTTAATAGACTCAAAGTGAACTTGGAAGTTATTAAAAAAAAGAGTGAGTGTGTCACATTCTGAGTGAGTCTCTCCTTCATTTTTAATAGACTCAAAGTGAACTTGGAAGTTATTAAAAAAAAAAAAGAGTGGTCTTGCAAGGAGGCTCCGTAAATGTAGCTGTCTCTCACCCTGACCCACACCCAGCTGGAATTTTTGAGAATAAAATCTCCCATGCTTCATGCAAGCGCAGTAAGGACTGATGGACTTACATCTGGTTTTAAGAGTGAAGAATGGACAAGACACATGCCCTTCTTAACCAGCGGTTGTGCCCTTCTGAGACACTGTCCCCCTCCTCTCATTGCAGAATTGAGGGTGAGTGGTAAGAGTTAACGTCTTGGTGACTCAGGGTCAGAGTGTTTCTGTGTCTTCTTGAGGTGAGTCCCAGCCTGGGGTTCTCCTGAGTTGCCCCCAATCTAGACCCTGAGGACCAATGGGGCAGAATGCCTATTGATCCTGCAGTCCGAGGACAGGATTCATTCAAAGCCATGTTCAGTTATCGAGAGAGAGACGAAGAGAAGGATTGCTGGGAGCTGCCTTTCCAGAGCTGCCTCCCAGCGCTTGAGGCATGTGGCCACTCTCAGCACCCGCCGCTGGACTTGACTGCTCTCTCTCATGCTCAGATTCAAGTCAGAAAGAAAAACCCTACTTCAATGAGGAGCGTGCTCCTCACTTAGTGACCTCCTTTTGGCTCCTAAGCTATTTTCCAAAAGACCAGCCAAAGTGTCTGGAAGCTGTAAATAGAACCTGCAAAGCACTACTGAAGGCCAACAGTAGTTACACCTCAGTGCCAGGCTTGAGGCTCTAAGAAAACTTCCACAACCTGTATCTATCAAGAGAGGCGTTTATTTTTTTTAAAGAATAATAAAAACGGTTGTGATAAAACTCAGTGAGTTGTAAAGCCCAATTCCCTTTTTTTTTGGCAGATATTGATGCAAAAATGCATACAGGCAAGAATTAAATTTCAGTTAACTCCATGCAGTTAACAGTTCATGTGTATCTGGCCGTATCAGGCAGTCTGTTAAATGCTTGAGATGTGAAGATGAATGTGCCTTGGCCTCAGCGTGCAGGACACTCACAGCCTAGTAGGCAGATAACAGGTCATCAAAGCACGTCGTGGCTACTGTAGAGGAGAGTCCAAGTACACCAAACCCAGACTCACTGTCACGGAGTCGAGTCTTACTCAGAGACCCTATAGCAAAGATCAGAACCGTCGCTGTGGGCTCCTGAGTCTGTAACTCTCTCTTTACAGAGACAGAAACCCCCATCTTTGTCCCAGGGAGTGGCTGTGACTTTACAGGGAACAGTTCAACCAGTGACCTATTAACCCCCTAGTGGTTATTTCGGTAAGAGCTGGGGAGAAATGGGTCAGGAGAAATTCAATAAGAGATAAATTTATGAAACGATTTACAAACCTCACCCTCCCATCACATGGACTACAATGGGAACTGGACTTCAATTCTTTTCTGACACATTGCACCCTGACCCAGGGCAAGCTCTCTAAGCTTTAGTTTCTTGATAGGTAAAATGGGGCAGTGCATTTCCTTATAGAATTGAATGATGTTAGCAAGAGACCAATGTCAATTCCAACTCATGGTCAGCCTATATGGGGGTTTGGAGATTGTAAATCTTTACAGGAACATGCAAACTCATCATTTCTCCACAGAACTGCTAGTGGGTTTGAACCACGGACTCTGTATTTATCAGTCCAGTCACCGCACCACCAGGGCCCCTGATCCATCCCCTAATGACTCTCAAATTTATATTTTCAGTCTAGACCTCTTTCCCCTGAAATCCACTTATGTATCCACATACTGATTTGCATTTCTACTTAACACAGCTATCCCCCATTTAATGTCTCTGAAACTGAACTCTTAATCCCCAATCAAGTTAACATAAAATAGCCCTGAAGTATGGCTTTTGTACCATCAGTATCGCAAATATATTTCGAACAAAGTGGATTTTGAGGACAGGTTGTAGACTAAAAGTTAGGCAGTAAAGCATGCTGTCCGCAGTAGAGATGCAGACTGGTTGCTCAGCTCCACGAGCCCTTTGGAAGGTGAAAAGGACTCAGGCTCAGCCTCGGTTGCTGCTGGTGTTAGGTGCCATTGAGTCCTGCACCATCCTCACAAATGTTTTTACGTTGGAGCCCATTGTTGCAGCCACTGAGTCAATCCACTTAAGGTGAGGGCCTTCCTCTTTTGCAGTGCCCCTCTATTTTACCAAACATGATGTCCTTCTCCAAGGACTAATCTCTTGTGACCACATGCCTAAAATACGTGAGACAAAGTCTGGCCATCCTTGCTTCCAAGGAAAGTTCTAGTTGTACCGCCAGGACAGATTTGTTTGTTCTTGTGGCAGTACATGGTACTGTCAGTATCCTTTGCATAATTCAGATGCATAGATTCTTCTTTCATCTTCCCTGTTCCATGTCCAACTTTCACATGCATATGAGGCCATTGAAAGTATCACAGCATGGGTCAGGCACACCTTAGTCTTCAAAATAAAACCCCTGCTTTCCAGCAGTTTAAAGAGGTATTGTATGGGAGATTTACCCAGTGCATAGCACCATTCAATTGCTTTAACTTAAAGACTTTGTAAACACCAGTAACTTTCAGGTTCCTTCCCCAAAGTGCTCAGAGACCTCAGAGTTGTGTCCGCCCTCTCCTTTCTGCCCTGCTGCAGTAGAATATGAAACTATCTAGCTTCTGCTCATGTGAGAAGTCCCATCACTGCCCAGCCACCATTGTCTGCCACGAGGGAGCAGTGTTGCTCTGTCATTTACAACACATTCTCTACTTCTTTATATAGGTTCTCATAGTCCTTGGAATGGCCACGCAGAACTCACAGCCAATTCTCATGATTATAGGACTTGAAGTTAGCAGGTTACAATGCAAGTGACCTGAGAAATGCTCAGGATGTAGTTGTTCAGCCAGCACATGCTACAGAGCCTACCATAAAGGACATATCACCGTGCCATAAACCTGAACTTGAAGGCAATCAGCTCAAGCACCATGTGTCAGTGAAAGGGCTGCCCCACTCCATGCCTCAACCGGAAGGAATTCCAGTTTGCCTCCTCAGTTAGTAAGCCCTACTCCCCCAATTAAGTGCCCAAAGGCATCCCACTCCCCAAACCAGTTTCCTGCCCCCATGTCACTGAGCTTTACACTCTCTGGGCAGGAAGTCTTCTTCCATTTCTTGCTGTGGGTCCTGGTTGTGTTGCTGGCCCTCTGATGTAACAACTGTCTTCTGGACCCAGGAGGTTCCCTGCACAGGGATCTCAGGGTCCAGAGGATTGCCCTCCACTCCTGCTTGTTGTTGGTAGTAAGATTCCCCCACCCTGCTTCTCATTGGGCTCATTTCGTATGCAGCAAGGTGGCATTCACAATGAGCCTATTGGCAGTTACTCACAGGGGAAGCCTATCAGTGTCTCTTACCCAGAACCACGCAGGATAAGGTGATTTGGTGGGAGTTACAGCGACTTTGTCCAGGAAGGCATGCCAAATACATAATTTGCTGCCTCTGCAAGTGCCAAGGAAACAGGTAATTGTCCTGTGAGAGTTTTTTTTCCCATAACTGTTGACGTCTCCAGCATCCTTCAATCTGTGCCTTGGAATTTATGGAGGAAAAAAAGGTCTTTGTAACTTTTTAATAATAACTTAGAATTCAGTGCATGGAAAGACATTAAAACAGTCCTACCCACTATCTCCTTACTAGATCATGACTCCACTCTCCTTCCTGTGGCTCCAGCCCATCATGCTTGCAAATAAAACATAATCTCTATCATAACTGAATCCTCTGATGAACATGGCTAAACTGAGTTTTCTTCTAACTTAAGCTATCAGAGAAATGTGGAAGCTCAAAGTAGACCACTCGAAATGAATGAATTATCTAAAAGAAACTGTTTCTCCTTCTTTGAGTTTGTGAAGTTTCTACAGCACCACCCAACCCCAAATTCCATTTATCTAAACCTATAATCAGCATTTAATAAGTGCTTTCTGCTTTCCACCACAGCTCTAGACACTATGGTGAATGTCAATATGGTGAAAACATGGCATTAGTCTCAGTAGGTTATTAGAATATGCTGTTTGGGAAACACCTACCTATGTTACACAGCAGTGGAAATATATGCATTTATACCTCTTCCATCTCAAGCAGATCCTTAAGAGTGTAAAGATGAATTTAAATACTTACATGTGTTTCCTCAACATAGAGCTTTTTAAAACATTATTTAAATTAGTTAACATCCAATGAGTTAAAATTTTGGGAAAAGGTTAATATAACCTTTTGTCATATGTTAAAGAAAGCACATTTAGTTATTTTACTCTTAATAAAAATTACAGGTTTCTGAAGAAATAGAGAAAACGTCGTCTAGAGAGAGAGCTTTACAAATTAAAATATTAGATTTGGAAACTGAGCTTAGGAAAAAAAATGAAGAACAAAATCAACTTGCTTACAAATTTCAAAGTGTAAGTATTAACACAACTTCATATTATCATATAAAATATATTAATGTTTAACTTTCTTGCCCTGTAGTTTAGTCAGTTAGATAAAGTAGGATGTGAGGGAAGTCAGGGATATTGATTTACTGATAATATTAAAAATGACAAATGATATCTGTGATAAAAATAAAAATGTCAAGAGCAGGCCAAATAATTCATTATCCTGCCTGCTTGGTAACATCTATTACATTTCTCCCAAATCTCATCAAGTCTTTTAGTTGCATGTTACTTTTGCATGACAGCTGCTTAGTGAAAGTTACACAGATAATCCGCTTATTTCAACTTTTATTCTTATATCAGTCTTACATAATTAATGTTATGTTTTAGACGGGTAGGCATTGGTTTGAGGCAAATTTTCAGTATTATCACATCTGCTTATGGGATGGAAGATATTGTCAACTCAGCCATGAAATGAGAATACCAAACTAGCTGTGTCTAATTACTTTTTAAATTAAAAACCTAAATATTTATGAAATAGGCATTTGGCATAGATAACTCTGGAGGCTGGCCCTATTCTCGACTGGCTTACCTGACAGCCATCGGCTTGATCGTCACCGAGAGGGTGGCGGTACTTCATTTTTACCAGGAGCCACGGATTGTGTGAAAAGTAATTTTCATTCTCAAGTGTCCAAAAAGTTGAAAAACTAAATGGCTCCAAAGTGAGTTGATTTTTGGCATGCACCATTACATTGATTTTATCGCCATCAAAAGTTTCACGGCAATTTAACCAGAACAAAGCATTATCACTTAATTTAGCACTAGCCGTCCCTATATGTCTCAGTTAAAAACCCAAGCCATCAAAAACATAAAACTCACCAAGTTCCTGATATTGTCTAATATGTCTGATGCCCCTTTTGCCATGGAAGCCTCTGAAAAACTGAAATGTGGTTTCTGTGAGCAAGTGGACTTTGGTGTAATGTTTCCAGTACTTAGCTGTAGCTGCTCCATAAATAGGTGTAATGTTTGTTAACCCTGGTGGTTTTTCAGTAATAAAAAGCTAGAGTTCTGAACGTAGGTTTAGCGTCAGCTAGACTGCACATTGCAGAAAATGAACTGGCTAAGGGTGTTGTAACTGTGTAACTGGTAAGATGTGTTTCGACCCGCGCAGCAGCCAGTTCTGTGGCTGCACTGTGTTTACTTTGTACATGTGGGTTAGTCCCAGCTTTCGATTGTGAAGTACCTGGAGAACCCGGCTCATTGTTAATTAAGTCCTGGCGTCTTCCACCGTGTCCTGCGCACAGCAGCAGGTCCATGCAGGCTTTCTAGCCGGGTCCCCAAAGGCGGGCCTTGTGGACCAAGAGGCCCCCGGTGACCTCGGCAGCGTCCCCTCAAGCTGGATGGCTTTGGAGTCCTATTTTATAGGCATGGTTTGCATTCTGACCTACAATAGAGACTCGCTTGCTTTGATTTCTCTCTCTCTCTCTGCAAATTGATCCGTAAAGATTCTCTGTGCCTATTCTTTGACTTTGTATAGCCCAGCCTAGCTTCATACTACCCCCTTCTCCTAACTGGCATGGCTCCTTTCGAGACAGTGTCAGGCATCACTGAAACCTTGATATGAAGGAAGCAGAAGCCTGTCAAGGTGGTATTTGCAGCCTGTCTTTATCTAAAGCATTTTCTATGATCAGATCTATTTAAGAATTTATACGCAACTGAATAAAGATGTATTGGGTTTTTACTTGTTCCCTAGTATTAGGATTTCTTTTTATTGGTTAACGGATTCTAAAAGTAGAATGTTTATGTTGTTAAAACTAGAATTTAAGTGCATTTTAAGACAGTAAATATCACTTTTATGTTATAAAATAAAAATTTTAGACTGAGGAAATAGCACAAAAAAATCTAGGATTAAAATATATCATGTTAAACCTATTGGAGATTAATTATGGCACTTTAAATATAAGCCAACTAAGCTAATTGTGTTAAATATGTAATAATTTAGGACTATGTGAATGTGCTACTACAAGCTTTTCTATAGTAGAGATCAAGCATGTTTGTACTTAATCTTTTAAGGAAATATAAATTCTAAGATCAATAATGATTACATTAGATGTGTGAGAATCTTTTCTTTAACACGTTAAAAATAATGTACTTAATGTCTGTATATTTTATATTATGATTGTCCTTTGATACGAATGCCATTATTAATCATCTTCATTTATTTTTTATTTAGAAAGCACAACATCAGGAAGTATGTTTGAAAGAAGTACAACATAGTCTTGAGAAGTCAGAGAATGAAAATGAGAGTATTAAGAATTATTTGCAGTTTCTTAAAGCTTCTTATGTAACTATGTTTGGGTAGATTGTTAAATTCATTTTCTATAAGCAATAAGCTTTTACTATGAGTCTGAAAAATGATTAATTAATATACATATATATATATCCTGCTATTATATAATTAATGGATGGTAGTATTCGAGATTTTATACAAAGCTTTTTAAAGCATAATTTATTATCCAATCAACACTTTAAGATGAGATAAATGCTAGAAATCCTTTTGATTTAAATAAAGAAAATCTATGATATTGTTTTTTTTAAATTTGTTAATAGTTTATAAAAATAAAATGTTTAACTCTGGTTTAATTTTTATTTAAATCATATTAAATTTCCAGAATACATTTTACCCATACATACAAAAGAAACCAGATTATTCTTTGATTATTGGTGGCTACCATTCAAGTGAATTTGTAGTTTGTCTAGGCCAATTATGACCCATTAAGTAATATCATTGCCATTGATTCTGACTCATAGTGGTCCTGTAGGACAGGCAGGAGCAGCCTCAAAGGGTTTTCTAGACTGCAGTCTTTACAGAAGCAGGAGACCAGGCCCTTTTTCTCGTGGAGATGCTGATGGGTTTGACCTGCTGTCCTTTCACCAAGCGCTTAACCATTGTGTTACCACATGAGCCAAATATAGGATTTTAAGTAGTGAGTAAAATTGATTCACACTGTGGTGCTGTACATATTTATGTAATAAGGGAAGAATCTGAATTTCAGATTTTGTTTAAGATATGATTACATACTTTCTAAAGATCCCAAGTATCTCAGTATACTTACTGTTTCAAGTACAAGCAAATATACCTATGTAACACAGTGACAGTGACAGATGAAAGTGCACTCTGATTGTCTAACATAGACTCAATAGCACTGAGTTTGGTTTTGGAGCTTAGAGATCTTAAGCTATCTCCAATAATGTCAGACGGTCACTAACATCACATGAAGAAAGAACAAGAGGCGGTGGTGGTTGGAGAGCCTGGATATCCATTCTGTGTAAAGAAACAACACATACCCATGTATTTTCATCTGTCACTTGCTATCGGACAGGGTGGAACCACACTGGGGGTTTCCGAGACTGTAACTGTGTGTGGGTTGAAAGATGTATCTTTGCCCTGCTAAAGCCTCTAAGTTAACTACAAGATTAGAGGGAAACAACTTGGCCCACCCGATCCAGGGCAGACTCGAATGGCAAGCATTCTTAATACAAAGACACTTCAGGATAAGTTGTTTCTTGTTAATTCCCCAGACCTGTGTCTTAGCCCTTCATCAAGTGGTAGTGATTCCTCTTTGGCCATGGTTTGAGAGCTATTTGTTTAAGGAAGTCAAAGATCGCTCCACGAGGCAGACAGCACTTTGTAGTCTCAGCCTGTGAACAGAGTTCAGTCTCTCCAGAATGTCAGTTCACATTGCTCCTCCCTGCTCCACTCACACCTAAAACTGCCTACTCTACTATGCCTTACCAATAGCTTTTCTTTGGAGTATTTTCCTTAAAATAGCAAAATACAGTAATGTTAGAAACTAGTCACATTTTTTTGCTAGAAATTAGTAATAAGAATAGGATTTACTTCCTTGTGTCTTCAAGCACCGTATTTGCTGTTCCAAATGCGTGCTTTAACCCTTGTGGGCCTTTCTTCTTCTAAGGCAAGAGTACCTTAGGATGCTCTTGCAAAAGGAGACGGAGGCTCTTGAGGAAGGCTCTGTAGACTATCAGCTCTTTCGTAGCTTCGCCCCTACACAGTACCTGATATCTAGCAGCCCTAAAAGAGCAAACCGGCAAGACACATGACATTACAACTTTCCTCTAGTTCCTAAATGCTTCCCCCCTCCACCCATTATCATGATCCCAATTCTACCTTACAAATCTGGCTAGACCAGAGGATGTACACTGGTATAGATAGGAACTGGAAACACAGGGAATCCAGGACAGATGATCCCTTCAGGACCAGTGGTGAGAGTGGCGATACTGGGAGAGTGGAGGGAGACTGGTGGAAAGGGGGAACCGATTACAGGATCTGCATATAACCTCCTCCCTGGGGAACCGACAACAGAAAAGTGGGTGAAGGGAGACATTGCACACTGTAAGATATGACAAAATAATTTATGAATTATTAAGGGTTCATGAGGGAGGGGGAAAATGAGGTGATGCCAGGGGTTTAAGGGGAGAGCAAATGTTTTGAGAATGATGAGAGCAACAAATGTGATTTATACAATTGATGTATGTATGGATTGTGATAAGAGTTGTACGAGCCCCCAATAAAATTGTTTTACACACACACACACACGCACACACACACGAGACAATGGAAAAAAAGAGGAAAGGCCTATAAATAGTTCAAGGTCTGTTTGTTGGACTTTAGGAATGTTTTCCAGTTGAGCCTGATGGGGTGCCACATTCTGTCTCCAAAGTCTATTTTTGGTATTCCCTGGGGGTTTCATCAGTCTGCTCCCCTGCTGCCCCACTGCATGCCCTCAGAGCCTCGCCCCAGTGTGATGGGGTCAGACCGTGCACTATTCCTGCACTGTGTCTCCAGTGCGGTCCCCCACAGCGTCATGGCTCAGTGAGGGACGCCCTTGTTTGCTCTGAGCAGGAACATCCTCCTGGGGGTTTGGTGGGCCAGGATTTCCTCTCCTCCCTCTCCATCCCTTTGCATTTCTCTCTTGTGCTCTAATCTGAAGCGCCCCTCTCCCCAAGCTGTAGCCCCAGTGCGTCCTCTGAAGTGCATTCTTCTGAAGGAGGGGGTGGGGAAGGTGTCCACATAGTTCGGATAGGGGCCGGCCCGCAGACCTCTATTGGTTCCCTGGCACCTCCCGGTATGTTGTATTCACGTCTTGGCACATTGGGTTGAAGCCTGGTCTCTCCCTCTCCTGTGCAGATATAAACAATAGTCTCCCCTTGAATGGGTTCGTGCCCTGTTCTCCCCATAACTCTCTCTCACCCCCCCCCTCAAAAAAAAACAACAACAACACTTATTTAGTTGGCTGCTGTGTGTATCTCTGGATTGGGTTTGGCCCTTTTCATAGTTTCTGGACTTTACCCCAGAGATGTATGCAAATAGTAGCTTTCCCCTATGCCCCATTTTGTTTTTATAGTTTTGTTTTTTTAAGCTTACCTCATGTTATACTTGTCCTTTTGTGCTTGACTTACTTCACTTAGCATGATTTCCTCCAGTTCTTCCCATGCAGCAATGTGCTTCATGCATTCATCACTGCTTTTTAGGGATGTGTAGTACTCCATTGTGTGTATGGACCACAGTTTTTTGATCCATTCATCCATTGATGGAAATTTGGGTTGTTTCCAATACCTAGCTTGCAAGATTTTCCCTTGATATTTTGAGCCTCAAAATCAAGCCTCTGTAGTCCTGGAAATGTTCTTAGATTTGTACAATTATCACTTTCCCACATTTCCTTTTCTCCTATTTTGGTCTTCTGAATTTGACCTCCAGTGAGTTCCCTTTTCACTCATAGTATTTGTCCTTGGGTTTCTGCTCAATGTTGGGAGATAGTGATCCCATCTGATTTTTCTGGCAGCTAATGTGGTTGTCGGGGCCCTGACAATGAAGTTCAAACCCACTAGCCCACCCCCAGTAAAAAGTTGAGGCTCTCTCCTCTCTGAATGAGCTGAAGTCTCAGGAGCCCAAAGGGGTGGTTCCACTCTGTCCGAGAAGGTCACTTGGCGTCAGAATGGATTCACTGGCAGTGATTTCAGTCTTTGCTTTGAGGGTGCTTGTCAAGGACAGGCCTTCTCTTTCTGGTGAGCTAAATTTTTAATTAAGAATTCTTTTTTTTTTTTCAATTCTCGAAAGTCTTTTATTTAGTGATTGGGTTCCATTATATTTTCATTTTAATGAAATATATGTTCTGTCCCTTCCATTGGTTCTATTTCAGAAGACATCACCTGTTTCTGGTCATTCAGTTGTCTTTCCTTCAGTTTAATTTCCCCTGGCTACTCGTGGTTGTGATTCCCTCAGGACCTACTAGTAGTCTGCCTTGCACATCCTTTGGTCAAGTGGCGAAAGACCTTATACTTTGCGAAGGTCTCCCAACGAACCATTCTGCTCCCATACACTTTCAGTAGCAAACAGCTCTGTCCCAATACAGAGATCACTGTCCCAATACAGAGATCACTGTCCCAATACAGAGATCACTGTCCCAATACAGAGATCGCAACCGCTTCATTTCACAGGAGAACCTGCTTCCAGATTTCCTGGCTTCCACAGGGAGTGTCTGTAGGGAGCACAGCATGCACCTTTTGAAAAGATTGAATGTGATGTGTACCACTCAGCTTGAGACTATCCATGATCTTTATTTTGAGTGGAAAAGTCACACAATGTTGTATTTGGTATGATTTGTTTTTGTCATGAAAACACCTGTGTATTTCTCTATGTAAGTAATGTTGCTGTGAACATAGGAAAAGGTTCAGACGTCTATTTTCTTTGGTATGCAAAAGAGAAAACAGTAATGACGTTGCATGTATATGCCTTTTCACTCATCACCACTTTTGGTTTTCTAATCAGATACATAAGAAGTTTTATGGTCACAGGGCAAGCATAATATGAGTAAGAGAGTGGAATTGGTGAGAAATTATGGTCTAAAAGAGAATTATCAAAATTTTCTTTTTAGAGGTGGATGTTTTGGACCATGAAAGAGTCAAGAGACTTGCTAAAGATGTAGTTGCAGATCACTGGAATTCAGGATATTCACAAACGTAAGAGTCCATACAAACACCCCTTCAACAGCCCCAAACCCAAACAAACCCCAAACTGACTGCTATTGACTTGATTCTGACTCAGAGAGACCCTGTAGGCCAGGGTGGAACTGTAACGATAGATTTCTAAGACTGTGACTCTGAGCAGAAGTTGGAAGCCTTGCCTTTCTCCCATGGAAAGTCTGGTTTTGAACTGCTGCCCTTGAGGTTAGCAGCCCAACATGTAACCACTGTGCTACCAGGGATCCTCTCACAGTGCCCTAGAGACATAGCAGACATTGGGCTGCTAACGTCAAGGACAGCAGTTCAAAACCACTAGCTGGAGAAAGATGAGGCGTCTTACTCCAGTGAAGAGTTACAGGCTGAGGAGCTCACTGGGCAGTTCCACTTTACCCTGTCAACTCTCTGGGATTCAGAATGGACTCGTTGGCAGTGAGTCTGTTTGTTTTAGTCGGTCGCAGGCACTAAATACACGTTGGTTGGATGGAGAGGTAAATGGTGATGTTGCTACTGGTTCTGTTTCAAAGAGAGAGGAGAAAGCTTGCTTACTAAAAGGTAGGGAGATTATACAGTATCTGGGGGAATGAAAGAAATGCTATCAATTTAATTGAGAAGGGGTAAGGCTTTCATTGAGGCCAGGGGCAGATTACCCAAAAATCAGGATGAGCACATGTTTAGGGCATCCACAAAACAGAGGCATCCATTGTCCAAAGCCAAGACCCATAGATGGCAAGCAGGGAGGAGACATGGAAAGGGAGCTCGAGTCGAGGAGATCTGGGCAAACACTGAGTGAAAGTGATGTGGTAAGTGTTGTGTGCAATAACGATTTCCTTTCCATTCCAATGGATCAGGTACAACTTCACATTCAGTCCTCTCTCTTTGTCCACATAAGCACATGCCCACAGCACTGTGATCACATGACTTATGAAGCGTCGGGTCTTATCTGAAGCAACGAGAATCAAGACGTGTCTTCAGATTACACACGCCCTTATAAATGTATCATGCTCTTTGGATGGCTCTTACCTCATTGGGTATTAGGAACAGGCCAATAGCTAGAGACTCAGCATCCCAGGACAGAGAGAGGGGTGCGCGAGTTATAAGTATTATTTAAAGATAAAATGGAAACCAAACCAAAAACCCACTCATGACAAACCAAACCAAAATCATCATATGACAAAATTATTTCGGATAGTTTGTAAGTACAATTTCTTTTGGCAACATCAGACCTGAAGAACAAAATTTCGTGTTCCACCTAATTTCTTAACTTACTGCTTTTCAGATCAGAATTTCTATGTTAACATCCACATTTAAATATAAATTTTATTTTTAAAATTTTACTAGTTTGATAAGGAATGTCAATGAGAGTTTTACAAATTTTGCTTATTTTATTATTTTTCTTTTTAATCAGTAAAATGTGTTTGCTAGAGTAAAATTAAATTTTAAAAGTAAAATTAAATTTTAAAAGTGGCATAAGTTTATAACCAGGTAAAATGAAACTGGAAGAACTACGTGGAGTGCAAAAATAAAAGGTTACACAAGGTAAATAGAAGGGATTTGTGAATCCCTAGAAACTCCAAATTTGACTTTGATCTTTCAATTTGTAGCTTCCACTCCTAATCTTTCTCCCACATCAGCTACGTATTGCTTTAAGATCCATATCTCCAACAGATGGAAAACCTATGGAGTGGTTTATCGAATTTATCAGCTTTAAAAAGTCATACAGGTGAAGAAATGGCAAATGAATTACTTTATTATGTGAAGTTGGCAAAATTGATTTTTCAAAGTGCAGCGACCAGCCCTGTGACAATGCTGCCAACATCAGTGTGTTGTAAAGGCATGAAGCGGGAACCTTCAGACTGTGGTATGCCTGCCACTTTCACGTGGTGCGCACTTACGTAATCTTGTAGGAGGGGCAGCAGTAGATGGCTGTGCAGCAGCAGTTGGCTTCCCCGAGTGTTCAGCTGGTTCAGTGCGCATGTTGCCATCTCTGTTCCCCAGTAGCAGTTGGTAGAATCCACTCAGACCATGATCAAGCACTAAAATGTCTATGCATAATGGAAAGGGCATATTGTAGCAATGAGTACAATCCTGAAAATGTCCACTGAGATTCTGGATGCCTTAAGATATTGCTGAAGACTCGATGCAAAAAAGAAGAAATACTAAAAAAGCTGCTGGAAACATCATCAACAAACAAAAACATTAAACTATGTGTTTATGTTGCTATGTGAGACAATACAGTGCAGCATTTTCAGTGGACAAGCTCTGCTCTCCAAGACGAAAGTAAATTTAAAGATCTGCAGAGTTTCTGACGGTCATTCACACAGTCTTTACATAATTTAAGAAAATATATGGAAAACACAACAAAGCAAACACTGTCACATATTGATCTCCAGCAGTGCACCACTGCAGAAACACTCCAGATGTATTGAGTGCCAGCGACCATTTATGATAAACACGTTATGCACCATCATGGACACACTGGGATCTTGCATAAAAAGAGGGATTAAAGTGTATGAAGTGCTTTCAAGTAGATTTTCCTTCTCAAACAGGGATATACCTGATGAAAACTGCCTGGAATCATCTGCAAAATTAATACAGGTATTATCCTGATGATTTTTAAACATACCTTTTCATGGTATGGTAATTTCTTATAGGAGAGCTAAGTATGCACTCAGGAGAGATGAATTTAACACATGTAGGCATGTACCAGGGAGTACCTAAAAAAACAGAATTTTTTTCAAAGCTATGTATTTACGTTTGTTTTTACAAAACAACCTTATCACCTTCAAAGTACTCTCCATTACACTTACATTTGTCAGTTCTGTGATTCCATTCTTGGAAACATTTTTCAAACTCTTGTTTGGATGGCTGAGAGAATCTCTCTCTTTTTCTTCACATCTTCTATGTTGTCAAATTGTCCTTTCATGTCCCTCTTCATTCGTGGAAACAAGAAGTCTCACAGAGCGTGGTCAGGTGAGTAAGGTGTGTGGGGCAAGAGAGGCTTGTTGCTTTTTGCCAAAAAGTAGCACACTGAGATGGTTGTGTGAGCAGGTACATTGTCATGGTGGCAAAACCAGTCCTCCATTTAGCATAAATCGGGGATTTTTGTCGCGCACTATTACACAATCTCTTCAGCACCTCTAAATAGAAACTTGATTGGCAGTCTGACCTAGTGGAACGAGCTCCAAATGAACTACAACCTTTACATTTTTGTCTCTTTGGGATGTTGGCTGATGTCCAGAATGAGGTTTGTCATCAATTGATGTTTCACTTTTTTGAAATGAGAAAATCACTCCTTCACTTGAGTTTTTCCAATAACACTGTTTTTGTAAGTTGTGTTCAACATTACAACAGTTTCTGCGGCATTTTTCTTGAGCAGGAAACAAAATTTCACAGCCACACGCAGTTCTCTTAAATCGGCCATCACAATAAAACAAGGTTTGAGTGAAACTGCTTGTATAAAAACATTGATTGTGACCCCACTGGGTGCAATACCTCAGAGTAAGTAACGATGCTCTCCTAGCAGGGAAAGTGTACACTACAGAAGCTCTGCTCTGCCCAGTGCAATTCTGTGGTTTTATTTGATACCCCCCTCATATAATTCCATAGTAGAAGATAAAATACAATTTATATTTCCCAATTTTGAAATTGTTTAATGATCGATCACAAGCTACTGAGTAGAGCATTGCTTTTTTTTTTCCTTAAAGAGACTAAATCCCTTAGTGTACAACAATGATCCAAGAAACTCAGTATTATTTGGCAACTTAAGTGTGGTGAGATCATTGAAGATTTGTGAGAGCAAAGAACAGAAAGACATGTTTTTAATTATAATGTATTAGGGATGCAAGATCTATCTAAAAATAAAATATAATAATTGTTATCATATTTGTTTATAATAATAGCATTTGTTATGAAACAGCATCAAAATGGAAACTTGCACCATTTAAGGCAATTGATGAAAGTTTATTTTTCATTTTGAGTGATCAACACAATGCGATGTTGATTGTTGAGAAAGCTAAGTTCAGTGAGTCATTTTCTTTATTGGCAAACGTGGAATATATGGACTTTTCTTTTTCTTTTTGTGGGGAATGTGCTGTTAGGTGCCAGCTAGTCTGTTCCAACCGGTAGTGACTCTGTCCACTACAGAACCAAGCACTGTACAGCCTGCACCTTCCTCACAGTTGTTCCTGTGCTTGACCTCTGACGCAGCCGGTGTCAATCCATCTCATCAAGGGCCTTCCTCGTTTTCAGCATCGCTCAGCTTTACCAAACGTGATGTCTGCTCTCTCCTGACAACGTGTCCGAAACATGTAAGATGCAGTCTTACCATCCTTGCCTCTCAGGAGCACCCTGGCCTCACTTCTTCCCAGACAGACTGGTTTGTGCCTCAACAGTCCATCTTACTTTCAATATTCTTCGCCAGCAACACAGTTCAGGTGCATCTATTCTTCCGTGGTCTTCCTTAGTCAATGTCCGACTTTCACATGCAGATGGCGCAATGGAGAATACCAAGGCTTGGGTCAGGGCGCACCTTAGTCTTCACAGCCATAACCCCACTCTTCGGTACTCTAAAGAGGCCTGGGGAAACCGTTTTACGTAATGAAACACGTCTTTTCATCTCTTGACTGCTGCGTCCGTGAGCATTGATTGTGGACCCCAGTAAGACACAGCCCTTGACAACTTCAGCCTTTTCTCCGTGTATCGTGCTGTTACCTATTGGTCCACTTGGGAGGGTTTTGGTTTTCCTTATGTTGAGTTACAATTATACTGAAGGCTACAATCCTTGATCTGCATCAGCAATCGCTTCAATTCCTCCTGACCTTCAGCAAGCAACGTTGTCATCTGCATACCGCAGGTTGTACTGAGCCTTCCTCCAATCCTGCTGCCGCACTGTGCTTCATATAATCCAGTTTCTCTGATGATTTGCTCCGCATACAGATTGAACATGTACGGTGAGAGGATGCAATCCTTTCACACACCATTCATGGTTTTAAACCATGCAGTAGCCCCTTGCTCTGTTAAAAAAAGTGCCTCTTATCCAGGGACAAGTTCTGAATGAGCACAATGGAACTTTCCAGAATTCCATTCTTCTCCAGGCTATGCGTAGTTTGTTGGCATAGTCAACAGAATACAAGCAAACATCTTTCGGGTGTGCTGTGCTGTCAGTCGAGCTCCATCTGAGACCAGCAATGATACCCCGTGTTCCGTGTCCTCTGCTGAATCCGGCCGGAGTCTCTGGCAGCTCTCCGTCCAGGTACCGCTGCAACGGCAGTCAGGTGACCTTAAGGAAACTGTTACTTGTGTGCAATATCAGTGATGCCATTCTACAGTGTGAGCATTCTGTTGTCTGCTGGTCGTACTGCAATGTCGTACTTGTGTGTTGTTAGGATGCTGGAAGCTAGGGCATTGCCATTTTACATGCCAAAAGTCACCCAAAGTGAACAGATTTCAGTGGAACTTCAGACAATACAGAACAGACAATGAAGAAGGATTCTCCTCCCCACTTCGGAGAAGTCGCTGTGTAGCTTCAGAACTTTTCAAATACTGAAAGTGTACACAAAGGAAGCCTGGAAGCACTCCCTCGTCTATGCCAGGAAACGGGAGAGGCCAACTGACTGGGACAGGTCCATACTTGTGCCCATTACAGAAGCTCAGACTGTAGAATGATATCACCGATCTCGCACACAACTAGTAAATACGGTATGTGGTAAAAATCTTAGCACCCCACCTCCACCTAAAACTTTATAATCCACTTCATCTCGTGCCACGAAAATGGCATTTGCCACTTTGGCATTCAACTACTAAAATATAGTCATATTTATATCTCACAATCTCATTAGAATGAATAAGCAGGGAGGGGACATCACAGATCCATCAATGCTTAGTACCTTCCATGCTTTAATCCATCTAAGTTGCAGGCAGAGGAGAGAGGAGTGACTCAGGCTCAGGAGGGCTTATGTGTGTGTGTGTTATTCTTTATTATTTATTTATTCTTCCTTCAGTTCTTGTCTATTTGATAGTCTTTACAAATCATCATACAAAGCCATCCATTTTTCTTAGGTTTTCCTTTTTCATTGACCGCCTTTCACAGGCATGTAAGTAGATGGAAAACAGTGTGACTTCTGTCAGGTACATCTTAGTCCTCAGAGTGACGTAGCTGCTTCTTTAAACCTCAGAGGTCTTTTGCAGCAGATGTGCCCAATGCAATGCAACATTTGATCTCTCGACTGCTGCTTCCGTGTGTGTTGATTGTGAATATAAGGAAAATGAAATCCACGACAACTTCGGTATTTTCTGTACTCATTATGTTGTTGATTGCATTTCAATTGTGAGGATGTTTGTCTTCTTTGTGTGGAGATGTAAGGCGTACTAAGGCTGCAACTCTGTTCTTCATCAGAAAGTGCTTCGCGTCCTGTTACAGGCATTCTGTAGGCAAGGTTGTGCCACCTACAGATTGCAGGTTAATAAGCCTTCTTCCGATCCGGATGCCACATTTTTCTCATATAATCCAACTTCTCAGATTATTTCCTCAGCATACAGATTGAATAAATATGGTGAGAGGATATAACCCTGATTCACAGCTTTCCTTATTTAAAACCATGTTGAACAGATAGTAGAAGCAGAACCCTTGCCCTGCTGCTTGGTTCATGTAGATTCCACAGGAAAAAATGAAATGTCCTGGACGTCCCATTTTTCCTAATGTTATTTATATATATTTCTTTATGATCTACACAATCAAATGGGTTTGTATAGCCAATGTAGCACAGGTAAACATCTTTCTGGTATTCTCTACTAATCTCTCATTCCCCAAATTCTTCTGCTTTCAATTTCTGGCATTTCCCTATCGGTGTACTGGGGTAACTTAAAAAATATCTTCAGGTCGATTTATTTTTATGCAATATTAATGACATGCTTTTGATAATTCGCCTTTTTTTGGATAACTTTTTTGAGACCCAGCATGAATATGAATTTCTTCCAGTCAGTTGGCCAGGTAGCTGTGTTCCAAATTTCTTGGAGTAGGTGAGTAAGTACCCCCACCGCTGTATCTGTTTCTTAAAACCTTGCCCTTGATCCCATCAGTCTCTGGCACCCTGCCTTTAGCCCAACGGCTTCAGCTCCACGTGGATTTCTTCCTGTAAAGCCATCCGTTCTTGATCATTGTCTACCTTCTGAAATGTTTGTTACTGGATGAAGTGAATATTGACAGCAATTTGGGTAATTGTTAAAACTGTCAGCATTAAACCACTGCTAAATTATTATGCATGATTGGATTAGAAATATTTTACCTATACACTGGTGACAGCTTTTTACAAGTTTAAAGTTTACTTTTCACAACTGTTTTTGTAGAAATCTTTTTCATGATCTTAAACAAAAAAGAGCTCAGTCTGTTCTTTCTAAAAGGCATGTGTAAGGATTTGTGATATATAATAAAATTATCATAATTTATGATAAAATTTTTACACCATTAAATTACTTTAAAGATTCCTAAATTTGACATTTCAGGCTAGAAATCAAGCTTAGGTTTTATTACTTTGAACTTATTGGAAGAGTTACATTTTAGCCTTTATTTTTTATTTCTTTATTGTGGCAAACATATATGGAACAACACACTTGTTATTTTCATACTATTCACATGTATACATCACTGTCATTATATTCATCGTGTTGTTTGGCCCTTATTTCGTCTAAATTATATCATCATCCTTATCAGAAGCCTTAGCATTATCCCATAAACACTGAAACAAACAAGTCTGTCTTGGAAGAAGTACAGCCAGAATGCCCTTTAGAAGCAAGGATGATGAGACCTTGTCTCACATACTTTGAACATGCTGTTAGGAGAGTCCCCCAAACCCCCCAAAACGATCACACTCGCTGCCACTAAGTCATCACTAGCACACAGTGACCCCGGTGGGTTCCTGTGACTGTGACTGTAACCAGGGTAGAAAGCCTACCATGTGGATCAAATGTGGAACCACTGTACCACCAGGGCTGCTCAGCAGGAGAGCCCCATCCCTAAAAGAAGACATCATGTTTGGGCAAGAGCACGAGCAGAAAGGAGGAAGACCTTCGACAAGACGGACTGACAGTGGTTGCAGCAATGAGCTAAGCAGTGCGATCACGAGGATGGGGCAGGACTGGACAGTGTTCTGTTCCGTTGTACGGAGGAGTGTCTCAGTAAGAACTGATTCGATGGCACCTAACAAAGACACCTGTTTGTGGCTGCTTTGTGAAGAGTTATGGTTATTTTTATACTGACCACGTATTTGTGTACATTGACTTCGAAATCACTTCATTGTAATAGTTTACTAATTCTTTTGGATTTTCTCTGTACAAAATCATGTTATTTATACATAATACCAGTCTTATTTTTCTTTTTCAATTCTTATGCCTTTTATTTCTTTTTCTTATCATTTTCGTTAGCACCTCTAATGCAACTTTGAATAGAAAGAATGAGAACAGATATTGTTTCTTATTTCCAATCTCAGGGAGAGCTTTCAACAATTCATTATTAAATTTGATTTTTATTATGGTATTTTTAATTGTCAGATTTAAAAAATGCCTGTGGTGAAGTGAAATTACTTTGCATGGCTCTTCTATCCATAGTCTTTGTAACTCCAAGCAAATGACAGCACTATAATTCAAAAACAAACTCCCTGCCATTGAATGGATTCCAACACAGCGACTCCATAGGACAGGGTGCATGCAAACAAGGAGTAGAGGCCTCGAACTCAGGGACTGGTCAGTTTTGCCGTCTGTTAGCTATACATTGAACCGCCTCATAAGCAGGAAGAGAGAATCCCATGACCATCAAGAGAAAGAACCACCAGCAGAGGGTGCGGGGTGGTAGTGGGTAAGCCTCCTGTGTGGAGTGACGGTGATTTTCTGTGGAGTGGCGTCAGTAGTGGAAGTACCGTGGGCCTTAGGTGAAGAGATAAGACATGGCTCCCATGCCATTTCCTCAATGTCCCTCTACTTGAAGTTTGATAAGAGTTTTCATTATGAATGGGTGTTGAGTTTTAGGCCATGTGATTTTGTATACACACACAATTATATAATTATATCTATATTTTATATACAAGTTTATCTGTAATGTATTATATATATTAATATATACATGATTGCATATATGTGACTTTATCTTCTTTTTCATCCATTCCATATTCCTTTTTTTTGTATGCTGCTGAATTCAATTTTGTTTAGTTTTTTTATACCTATGCTAATGTGAGCAATTCGACCGTAGTTTTCCTTCTTAAAATATGCCTCGGTCATGTTCTGGTTACTGAGGTCCTGCTGACCTCATAAAAAGGTTGAGAAGAATTACTCTCTTCGATTCTCTGGAAGTGTTTGTATAAGACTGATATTGTCTTTTGCTTTTGTATTTAGAAAAATCCACCAGTGACGTGTGAGTTTTTATTGGAGGACAAAGGACTCTTAATAATAGCTTAGATAGTTAGTATATTTCTCCTAACTTTCCATATTGTAAACATAGAGTCGTTTAAAATCTCCTGTTCAAATATAGTGTTTCACTCTTCAAATGTTTCAGTCTGAATGTTGTTAGGGTTTCTCTATTTTTGTTGATGAAATTATTATACTATAAACTTTAACTTTGTACTTGATTTTTCTATGGATATATTTAATTCTATTGTTTTTTTCTCTTGAATATTCCTTCTTTTAAATTTACTTTATCTTGATTTTTCTATTATTTCTCTGGGTTCTTAAGCTGTAATCTTAGGACATTAATTTTCGGATATTTGCCTATACATGTCCCTCTAAGCAATGGTAACTTGTATAATAAAAGTAGTTTTAGCATGTAATACCTTTATTATCATTCAGTTGAAATCAGTTTTAGATTCATTTTGATCTCATATTGGATCTATGGCTTAACAGTAGTGTGTTCTAATTTCCAGGCTATTGTGGATTTTCTAATTACCTTTCTCATTTCAAAATATTTGGAGAATTTTTTAGATGTCTTTATGATGATGGTGTCTAATTTAATTCAGAGAACATACCTTGTAGGATTTTAAGCCTTTTAAATGAGTTGAACTCTGTTTGAAGTCATCTTAGTTGGTCATATTTTCGTCTTCTCTGCCCTATCTACCTCTGATCTTTACTCCCTATCATCCTGCCGGTCAACTGCATTCCAGCTCACAGTGACCTCATGAGACAGTAGAACTGCTCCATGGGGCTTCCGACCCCGTGACCTAAGGGGGCAGTTTTATTTTGACCTGTTGGGCCGAGATGAGTTAGCATCCCCTCAGTGGCAGTGGGCCATCTTTATGGGAGCATCTGTCAGGTCTTTCTCCTAGAAAGCTGTTATGTGGGGTTGAACTGAGCCCTTAACTGCATGTCTCACCCAGGCTCCTTCACAAAATGTCTTATGTATCTATCTGCTGGTTCCAATAGATGAGTACTGAATCCAACAATAATTAAGATGTATAAGCCTACCTGGCGGATACTGTGGGCTTGGTTCCAGACACAACCCTCACCCCCACGCCACAAAAAAGTGAATATTGTAATAAAGCAAGTCACCTGAATTTGGGGGTTTCCAATTGCATATAAAACTTATGTTTACACTCTGTGGTAGTATATTAACTGTAGCCCTGTAACAAGTTATCCATTGAGCCGCCAATGAGAGGTCAGCAATCAAATCCGCCAGCTGTTCCTTTGGTAGAACAGTATGACTTTCTACTTCCATAAAGACTTGCAGCTTCAGAACCCCAGGTGCAGTTCTAGCGGGTCACTGGAAGTGTACGAGCATTATGAAAAAGTTTGAAATATTGTAAAAATTAGCAAAATGTGCCACAGAGGCACAAAGGGAGCACATCTTGGAGGGAAAATATAGCAATAGACTTAGTTGATGGAGGGTTGCCAACAGACCTTCATTAAAAAAAAAAACAAACCAGTATGCACAATGAGGCTGAATGCAATAAAATTATGTTTGCCTATATGTTTCACTTTGGTCTGTTTTTATATATGCTTTGAAACTCTTGTTCTTTGTAGGAGCTTTGGTGGCATGGCTGGGTAAGCGTTAATCTACTAACCACAAGGTCAGTGGTTCAAATCTATGAGCCTCTTTGAGGGGAAATGATGAGGGTGTCTTCTGTAAAGGTTTATAGCCATGGAGCCCTCTTTAGAACCATTATGAGTTGGAAGAGACACAATGGCTATAGATTTGGTTTTGTGGATTGTTATTTTTCTATGCAAAATTAGAATTGTTATTTCTTCACAAGTTGAGCCTTGTAGCATTTTGTAACGTCACTCTTTAAGGAGCCCTGCTAGTGTGGTGGGTTGTGTGCTGAGTCGCTAACTACAAGATCAGCTGTTCAAACCTACCAGCTGCTCTGTGGGAAGGACACGAAGCTGTGTCCTCCAGTAAACGTTTGAAGTCTCAGCAACCTCACAGGGGCAGCCCTACTCTATGCTAGATGGTCACTGTGAGTGCGTGGCCTATCAATGCTGTGGGTTTGGTTTTGGCTTAATATCCCTCTTTATTCCAGGTCGGGTTCTTTGTCCTGGACTACACTTGTTAATAAAGCCACTCAAGCTTTCCTTTAATTAGTGATGACAAACTGTAACTTTTCTGATATTTAGTGTATCTTGCTTTCTATTTAAACCAGGTTTCTTACAGACAGCAATTTTATGATCCATGCCTTTACTTTTTTCTTTTAGTTTTCTTGGCATACAATTCGCATACCCTACAAATCAATGGTTTTTTAATATATTAAAAGGTTCTACATTGATCTATGCCTTTTATTCAGAGTACTTAAGTCTTTTGCATTTAATGTATGTGGCTAACCCACACAGTGTCTCCTTGTTCTGTTTAAGCAACTGCCTTTTGATCTATGTAGAAGTTCCACATGGACACAATGAAGTGTTCTGGAATTCCCAGTCTTTGAAATCTTATTCATATTTTGTTATCATCCACTCACTTGAGTATCTTTGCATGGTCAATGGAACAAAGGTAAGCTATTTGTTTCATCTATCCGCTGCTTTCAGCCATGATCCATTTGCTAACAGTAATAAACATCAATATCCCTCATTTTATGCCCTATGCTGAATCAGGCTTGAATTTCTAGCAATTCCCTGTTGATATTACAGCTGCAGCCATTTTAAACTTATCATCAGGAACATGTTATTTGTATGTGCTAGTAATGAGACTGTTTGATAATCTCTACATGCTGTTTTATCACCTTTGACATGGGTAGACTATGCTTGTCTTTCTGCTGATTAACATGTTAGCTGTCTTCCAAATTTCTTGGCACAGGCAACGGGGCAAGGTCAGTGTTGTGGCTGTTTGCTGAAGCATCTTAACTGTTTTCACCAATACCGTCAGTGCAGGTCAGACGTCATCCATACCACTGGGTCCTAATCATATGATGCCTCCTTCAGTGGTTGAGCATTGGCCAGCTCTTCTTGGTACAGCGACTCTCTATATTCCTACGTCTCCTTTTGATGCGTCTTGCAGTGTTAAAATTTTTGCTCACAGCATCCTTCAATATTGCAGACTGAGGCTGAGGTTTTATTTTCAATTCGTTCACCTTGAGAAATGGCAAGCACCCTTTGGTTTTTCTAATTCCAGGTCTTTACAAACTTTGTTTTCTCTGTCGCATCAAAGAGCCCTTCACATCTCCTGCTCAGCTCTTTCATGTTATTATTTCTTCTTTAATTTTAGCTATTCTATTCCAAAGTTATTTTTTTTGAAGTAGTTCTTTGATTGGTTGGCTCTTACAAATCTTGTAACAATCCATCATTCAGTAATATTCAGCACACTTGTACATATGTTGCCATCAACATTTCCAAAATAATTGGTTTCTACTTGAGCCTTGGTATCAGTTCCTCTTTTGTCCCCTCCTTCCCCCACCCTCCCACGCTCATGAACCCTTGATCAATTGTATATTATTATTGTTCTTTCGTGTGTTACACTGTCCATTGTCTCCCTTCACCCACCTTTCTGTTACCCATCCCTCTGGGGGAGGGACTATATATCCAAGCTTGTGATGGCTTCCCCTTTTCTCCCCCTGCTCCCCGCCTCTATATGCCCAAGTTCTTAAGCCCAAAGAACTCAAGAACAAACTCCATCCTCCAACTGAATTTTGAAAGATTCTATAGGCAAAATATTGAATGATTCAGAAAGCATCAAGATAAGATGAAGAAAAAAAAAATGATGGGAAGAACACAAAGAGTCACAGGACCAGAAATAACTAGTTGACAGTCCACCATTTCAGGAGGGAGCGTATCAGCAAGAACCAATCGTGCTGAAGGAGGAAGTTCAAACTGCATTGAATGCATGAGCCAAAAACAAGGCTCCAGGAATCGAGGGAAAACCCGTTGAAATGTTCCAGAAAACGGAAGAAGAACTGGAAACACACACTTGTCTATGCCAGAAAACTTGGAAGACAGCTGTGCAGGCAACTGACTGAAATAGAGCCATATCCGTGCCCATCCCGAAGAGGTGACCCAACCGAATGCTCAAAGCGCCGCTGCACAAGACCTCGCCTGGAGCGGAGAGCGAGGGGTTACTTTAAGACAGATCCTGCGCAAGCAAAGCTCACTAAGCTCACCGACAACAGTGGCAGCAGCACATCGATAGGGAACAGCCAGAAGTTCAGGCCGGATTCACAAGAGGCTGTGGAACAAGGGACGTCATTGCTGATGTCAGAGGGATCTTGGCCGAAAGCAGAGACTACCAGAGAGATGTTTACTCGTGTTTCGTTCACTCTGCAAAGGCATTCAACTGTGTGAATCATAATAAGCTGTGGGTAAATGGGAATTCCAAAACACTTCATTATGCTCATTAGGAAATTGTTCATGGATCCAATGGCAGTTCTGGAAACAGAACAAGGGGATACTGAATGGCTTAAAATCAGGAAAAAATGCGTGTCAGGGCTGTATCCTCTCACAATACGTGTTCAAATGTATATGCTAAGCAAATTATCAGAGAAGCTAGATTATATGAAGAGTGTAGCAGCATGATTGGAGGAAGGCTTATTAACAACTTGCTGTGTGCAGATGACACACATTGCTTGCTGAAAGTGAGGAGGAATTGAAGCACTTGCTGACAAAGATCAAGGATTGTAGCTTTCAGTATGGATTACAATTCAATGTAATGAAGACCAAAATCCTCACACGGGACCAATTGGTAACATCATGATCAATGGAGAAAAGGTTGAAGTTTTCAAGGACTTTGTCTTGCTTGGATCCACAATCGATGCTCGTGGAAGAAGCAGTCGAGAGATCAAAAGACCTATTGCATTAGGTAAATCTGCTTCACAAGGCCTCCCTGAAGAGCAAGGATGCTACTTTGAGGACTGAGGTGCACATGACCCCAGTTATGGTGTTCTGCTTCGCATCATAGGCATGTGAAAGTTGGACATTGATGAAGGATGACAGAAGAATAGATGCATTTGAATCGTGGTGCTGGAGAAGAATATTGAAAGTACCATGAACTGCTAAAGGACAAACAGATCTGTGCTGGATGAACTAAACCCAAAGTGTTCCTTAGAGGCAAAGAGGCAAGCTTTCTTCTTGCATACTTTGAACACGTTATCAGGAGGGACTAGTCCCTGGAAAAGGACATCGTGCTTGGTAAAGGGCAGGGGCAATGAAAAAGAGGAAGGCCCTAGACGGATTGACACAGTGGCTGCATCAATGGGCTCAGGCATAGGAACAATTCTGAGGATGGCACAAGACCCTGCAGTGTTTCTTTCTGTTGTACATAGGTACTATGGGCAGGATTGAACTAGATGGCACCTAACAACAACAACAATATGCTGAAGATCAATATCAGAGCAGTCAGTGCACAGAGAGGACCGTAGGGCTGCCCAGACCACAAGACACAACGTTCTCTCACTGACAAATAGTGCTATGAGGAGCAGCACTGGGGATACTGTGTGGAGTGTGTGCCCGGTCTGCCCCGTGCACAGCAGGGTGAAACACAAAGGGAGTGCTACAGGGCAGCAAGAGGAGAAAAGAAACCAGGTTCCCGAGGAAACCTGAAAATAGGCTTCTGACTTGGGAGACAGGGCTTGGCACCTCATCAGACCCAATTGGAAAATATTCCTAAGGGTGATCACTAGCTATCTTCTTTCACCTTATGTCTATCTATATAAGATAGGAAGGGGGAAAAATCCCGAGGAGAAAACAAGTGGACCAGTGGTCCCCGGGCGACATGGGAGAGGAAGGGGCAGAAAGAGGGAACAGGGAGCCAACAAACTCAGGGGTAAGGGAACAACAAGAGATCTAAAATTGGTGAGGAGGGCATATAATGCCTGGTGGGGTTTGATCAAGTGCAATGTATTTAAGAAGAATTAGTGGGAGTGGAATGGAGGGTGAGTCTGATAGGGGGGCAGGAGGAAGATGAAAGGAAGTACAGGAAAGAACTAGGAGGCAAAAGCTATTTATAGAGGTACAGCTATAGGCACATATATGTAAATATATTAATTTATAATGAAAGGGATAGAGGTCAATGTACCTGTATTTATTTATTAAGTATTAAGATAGCAGATGGACTTGGGGCCTCTTCTCAAGGCTTCCCTAAACACAAGAACTCACTCGTTCTAATAACCTGGCACTCTGACATTCACCTTCCAGACACGATCACTGAAGACAAAACGGGTGCATAAGCAAATGTGAAGAGAGCAGATGGTGCCCAGCTATCAAAAGATATAGCGTTTGCGGTCTTAAAGGCTTGAAGTTAAACAAGCGGCCATCTAGCAGGAAAGGAAATAAGCCCATATGGAAGAAGCATACCGACCTGTGTGATCATGAGGGGTCGACGGGATTAGGTATCAGGTTTCAAAAGATTCAAAACAAACAATTATATTGATATGAAAGAGGGGGGTTGGAGTGGAGATCCAAAGCCCATCTGTAGACAATTGGACATCCCCCCCACAGAAGGATTACAAGGAAGGGACAATTCAACTAGGGTGCAGTATTGCACCAATGAAACACACAACATTCCTCTAGTTCCTTAATGCTTCCTTCCCCCCTCCCCCCACTACTATGACCCAGTTCTACCTTACAAATCTGGCTAGACTGGAGAACACACCTTGGTACAGATAAGAGCTCTGACACGTGGGGAAAAAAAAACCCTTAGGGAGCGAAAATGGATAAACCCTTAGGAACTGTAGTGGGGGTAGCGATATCATGAGAGTAGGGATATGGTAGGGGCAAGGGGTGGGGGGAAAGCAGTAACCCACCACAAGTTCAATATCTAGCCCACCCCCAGAGGGACGAATGACAGAAATGTGGATTAAGGGAGACCACAGACAGTTTAAGACATGAAATAACCACAATAATATATAATTATATATATATAATTGATCACAACTCATGAGAGTAGGAGGGTGGGGTCGGGTGGGTGGGGAAGGGGAGCTGATACCAAAGCCTCAAGTAGAAAGCAAATGTTTTGGAAATGTTGATGGCAACAAATATGCAAATACAATTGAATGATGGATTGTTGTAAGATTTATAAGAACCCCCCTCTCAATACAATAATACATTTTAAAAATGTTTGTTAAAAAAGAGGCTGTCTACTCCCATAAATATTTACAGCCTGTGAACCCTGAGAGCGACTCTTGTCCACCCTGTAGAACCACTATGCATCGGAACAGACCTGATGGCAGTGGCTTTAGATTTTGTCTTTCAGTAGGGCATGATATGCATGAAACTGTATTGTTTTTTAGAGGTTTCCTTCTTAGTTATTTAAGAAGGAAATTCTACAGTTTCCGAATTTAATAAGTGCTTCAAAGGATAAATTAGCTTTGTGTTTGAGTTTTGTCCATGTCCAACTCTGTCCCTCCACCTCCCTGAGACTCCCCCCGCCCGAGCTCCTCTGGCATATGTGAGACTCTGTCTAAGGCACAGGGAGCCCTGGTGGTGCTGTCAGACAAACATCGATGCCAGATTGCCAGAGATCAGTTTCCTTTAAAAAATAGTATGTACAATAAAATGAGATATGTCTGTATCTCTTTTCCCTTTCAATTTGATCAGGTTTTTTTGAACATATACTTTGAAGTTCTTTTGTTATTTGTAGGAATCTTGGTGGCATTGTAGCTTAAGCATTGGTCTGTTAACTACAAGGTCAGTGGTTCAAGTCTACCAGGCATTCCTCAGGAGGAAGATGAGGCTCTCTGCTCCACTCATGATTTACAGCCTCAGAAACCTTATACAGGAGCACTATGAATTGGAATGGACTTGATGGCAGTGAAGCAGGGGCCAGAGCCACACTCAGCTCCTCATCATGTAGCCTCACTAAGAAAATGCAGCTATAAATCCTTAGCTCACGCAGACATTTACACAGTTCTATTTTTTGCTGTTTCCATAGCGCACTAAAACTCACTGCCATTGAGTTGTTCTAACTCATGGTGTCCTTAGGGCTTCTGATACAGCGAGTCATCTGGGGAGTTCAGGACCACATCTTTCTGCCACAGAGCAACTGGTGGGTTTGAACTGACTCCCCTTTGTTAGGCATCCAAAAGCTTACCTGTGGCATCTGTTCACAAATGCCTTTAAAACAATTTTTGTATTTTGTGTTCAATCTGGCCTTTATTTCTGTTTTCGTGGAGTCAAAAACTGGCCCAATATACTTCCCTAGGGATTGTCCAGGTCGTAAGACTTCTAAGGCTAAAGCTTAGCCAGTTTGGGGAAAACCAGGATAGTCAATAAACCAAAAAAAATTTGCAGAATGTTAGACTGCTGTACACCTCTTAGTGGGACTCAGAATGGTTGGTATTCAGCAGTGATCCCCTTGAGCATTTTGAAGGCTTGCTCTTAGTATAGCACACTTTTAGACAACACAAAGAGACATCAGTTCTTAATTGCCAGCTGGTGAACATATACAATTAAAAAGCAATCCCACAGCCTTCAAATACATTCCAACTCACAGCAAACATATAGATATGAAGGTGTAGTCGTTACACATTGGGCTTTTAACCACAAGGTCTGCAGTTCGAAACCACCAGCCTCTCCTAGAGAGAAAGATGGGGTCTTCTACTCCCGTAAAGAGTTATAGTCTTAGAAACTTACAGGTGCAATTCTAATCTGTCCTATAGGGTCACGATGCGTCAGAATTGACTGTATGGCAGCAAGTTGGCTGTATGGATAGATATTTACTTTCAACAACTGACTTCCACTGAAAGAGAGTTATTGGTGCTCATGAAAAAGCAAGTCGTTGACTCTGACTAGGATGATTAATAAAACAAACTAAGAAGATATTGAAGTGGTCATGGTAGACTGTGTTAAAAGTGGAACAAACTAAGGTCATGTGCCAGCATCACTGATTTGAATCTATTTTTATGTTCTAGTTGTGAATTATAGCCACAGTTTGGCTTCTTTATTTTCTAAACCATAAATTTACATAGAAATGAGAAATTTACAAAGCTTATGAGCTTTTTAAATCTCTGAGAATTAATTATGTAGTAGATGCCACACTAGATAATGATGAAGACTTATTTTCTTCCCTTATAACAATGCTTGTTTCCCTATTTGAAACCACGAGGGATCTAGAAACAACGTTTTATGTCGAGACAGTAAATTCAAAGGGGCCCTGGTGGTACTGTTGCATCAGCATTGAACTGCTTCAGCCCTGGGTCTGTGGCTGAGACTCACCACTAGCTCCAAGGGAGAAAGAAGGAGATGTCTGCTCCCCTAGAGATTCACAGTCTCAGAAATCCTATGCAGCCTCATTATGAGTCAGAATCAACTCCATGGCAGTGGACGTGGGAGTGTGGTAAATGCAAGAAGACATTTACAACCAGAAGTTTCTCACCTGGGACCCTAGGCAACATAGGTCTTGTCTGACACTTTGTTCAAGAGTTGAGATCAGTACTTCTCCGCATTTGTAACTCATCCGTGACACTGACTGGCAATCTTTTGCTTTAAGATCTCCATTGCTAGCATTTCCTTTTGTGTTCTTTCCTTTCTTTTGCAAAAAAAAAAAATCCTATAAATATCTCCTGATTTATCGCAGCAGAGAACTGGTACTAACTACAATGCCTTTGACTTAAAGATGATATATCCTTCCTCAATCTGTGTTTCTGTTCTGTGGCTCCTCTAGGTGACAAATTTCTTATTGAATATTGAATATTGAAATCAGTGTTTTGTGAGCCCGTTTACTGCCTCAGTTCCTCTTTTGTTGGTCCATCTCCAAATAGAACACATTTCTCCTCACCTGGAGGAGCACATGTGTGAAGTTCAATGTTATCATTTGCAATGAGGAAATGTCTGAAGATAGTTGATCTATAATCATTTCATGAAATTATATGTAATCATTGAGGTTATGTTTACTTATAATTTTATTAAATTATTTTAATTTTGTACTTCATGAATTCAAATTCCCTTGAGAGTTATTAGAAGATATCTCGGGTTAATAACAATGGAAATTTATGTATAAAGAATGCTTTAGTTACATTAGTTAATAAAATGTTAAATCAATAATACATTGGGGGGTTACTGTGATGCTTAGCTAAGGTATGATCCATAAGATTATTACCTTGATTCAATGTGATGCTCTTTTATGATATGATACATATATCAAGAGGTCAATGACCTATCGTTAAAGCTTTAATTCCTGCTAGATTCTCGTGGGCAATGCCATCACCGGGAATACTGAGTTGGGATCATTGGGCTAGCCAGGACAGCTCAATTCTCTATAGTTTCCTTCAGCTCGGGCTATTGCTGCTATTGCAGTAGGCATCAGCCAAGCAGAACTCCATTTAATGAAAGTAGGGCATAGAAAATGAGAGAGGCTGTGGCCCCTGTAATGGTTTATGAAGTTTGGGTTGGCAGTGCCGTACTTCCTACTCTAAAGCAGTTCAGATATGAATTCTAAATCTCAAAATCATTAAGGGCAAAAGACTTAGTTATGATCCTCTCTGAAACTGCTAGGAATAAAGAAATTCTGTAATCACATACTTCAGCACATGATTGTGAGTTTCCCATGTGAAAGAGATGTTTGTTTTTTTACTAAAACAATGAAAATTTTGATTCAATACTTTGAAATTTTAGTAACATATGAAACCAGAGATACTGAATCATGTATAGACTATTTGAAACGTTAACTCTAGAAACAATAAGATTATCTTTGAGCATTGCATGAATGGTCAAGTAAAATTTTTGTGTAATTTATTTCCATTGACTGTGTTGAATAAGGACATGTTACCCTTTTTAAAAGGTGTTTTTTCCATATAGCAGCCTTAATCAGCAAAGTTTCACTATTCATTTTAAAATCAATATCCAATGGTAATGATCTAGTTTTATACAAAAATGAAAACAGAGTTGATCAGTAGTATGTTCTGCTTTTCGTCATAATGTAATCTTTGTTTTCAGGCCTTACATTCCAATCTCCAAGTTTTAAAGTAGTTTATGTACACCCAACATGCAAGGCCACGACTTTAATCAGTTCCTCACCAAAACTTCAATTATACCAAGCACTTTTTAATTATCCTGCAGGCCACGAGCCTATTCTTAGCACAATGTCGGACTTTTTCAGAGGCAGTCCGCTCTGTGGCAAAGCCCAGTTACCACTTGGCAACCCCGCCCAGGAAAAAAGCTCTTGTGAATTAAAAGCTTCTAAATGAAGTGCATATTTTTAACAGCTTCAATTTTAAAGTCAATTTTGGCATGAAAGTGGAAGAGCTTTTTAAAAAGTATATATAAAAATGCGCTCTGTTGGCATTTTATGGTATTTTCAGGGTGCATTTTGTGGTCTTTGGGGGTGGTGGTGTATCTTTTTCTCTTTTTTAGAGTTAAAGTAACTTCTTATCACATGAATATATCTGCTAAAGAAGATACGTTTAATCAATGTGCCTTATTTATCTTTATCTTATTCTAAAAAGAAGAGTGCTTCTAGACTACATGGGCGTGGAGACCAGAAGCTACAGGATGAAGATGTAGGGGAATGTGGGAAGGGGAGATTTAGGACCGCTGCGTAACTGAAGATCACCATTCTGTGCATCGATCAAAACCTGGGGCTCAAATCTGAATTTAAGAGAGAAAAATAAATGTGTGCAGTCATTGTGATGTGTTGCTGTTTTCATTTCCTAGCAATGACAAATCAGTTCTTCCTACTAATAAAAATAGCAATCACTTTAAGAAATGCTCTCCTGAGGTTAATGCTTATCAGAGATGCTAGACACGTAATACTAGGGATAGCATTTATTCAAAAAACAGCATAAGAGCACATGATTATGTGCCTTTTAATGTTGCACCAAGAAATAATTGCATCATAATCCACTTTAGAAAACTGCAGCTCAAAATCTGAATTTAGGAAATGTGACCAATAAGCATCTTAATACTGGTTTTCCATTGCCTCCAATTGTTAAAAACAAAACCAAAAAAATCAATTTAGACTCTAGATGACCTCATTACTTAGGTAGAAATGCTAAACACTTAACCCCCCAGTTTATCTTACACTTAGAAATGGAATGATGGGCTTCTGGCCAGTGCGCTTTAACAAGCAGTCCCCTGGCATTGCATGGTCTTTCTCCAGGCTGCTCTGGGAAGCCAGCTGTCACACCCGCAGAGGGCAGCCAGCAGGGAAGAAAGCCAGGAGGAGCTGGGTCCTTGATGATGGCCCTTATCCATTGTTCTTCCTGTGAACTGTTTACTCTGGGACTTCCTGTGGCACGAAATAAATAAACCTCTTCATTATTGAAATGACTGTTTTCTAGGGCTCTGTTACTCTTCACTGCAGGCATAAGTAACCCAGGAATAGAATATGTAGCAATAAACATGACAAAGGTCTTTATTCCCCAAATCATGAGCAGTCAGCCTCCAGGAAGGCCCCCAATGATGCCTGCCCCCTTTACATTCTTGCATGGTCCCCTCACGAACTCTACTGGGGCCAACTTCCATGATCAAACGGATATAGCAGAGGGATTGTGTGTCATTTCTGAGAACAGGGTTTTAAAGACATAGATTTTTGTCTTGGGCTATCTTTCTGGGATGACTTGCTCTTGGTGAGGGTTACTGGACTTCAGAGGGAGATCAGAGGAGGCTTTACTGAATAGGTGACCTTTGTACTGAAAGCTGAGTGGTTGGAATATGAAAGTCATTCCAGGAATATAGGCAAGAGGACAAAGTGACAAAGCAAAGAGAGTTTAAGGAACAAACAAAGACTCCTGTGGCTGGAACACAGAGAATGGGAAAGACATGAGATGAGATGAGATGAGATGAGATGAGATGAGATGAGATGAGGTGAGGTGAGCTGAGGTGAGGTGAGCTGAGATGAGGTGAGGTGAGGTGAAATGAGGTGAGCTGAGGTGAGGTGAGGTGAGATGAGGTGAGCTGAGGTGAGGTGAGGTGAGATGAGGTGAAGTGAGGTGAGCTGAGGAGGTGAGCTGAGATGAGGTGAGCTGAGATGAGGTAAGCTGAGGTGAGGTGAGCTGAGCTGAGGTTAGCTGAGCTGAGATGAGGTGAGCTGAGCTGAGGTGAGGTGAGGTGAGCTGAGCTGAGGTGAGCTGAGCTGAGGTGAGGTGAGCTGAGGTGAGATGAGGTGAGCTGAGGTGAGATGAGGTGAGGTGAGGTGAGCTGAGGTGAGGTGAGCTGAGGTGAGCTGAGCTGAGGTTAGCTGAGGTTAGCTGAGCTGAGATGAGGTGAGGTGAGCTGAGGTGAGGTGAGCTGAGGTGAGGTGAGCTGAGGTTAGCTGAGGTTAGCTGAGCTGAGATGAGGTGAGGTGAGCTGAGGTGAGGTGAGGTGAGCTGAGCTGAGGTGAGGTGAGGTGAGGTAAGGTGAGGTGGGCTGAGGTGAGATGAGGTGAGGTGAGGTGAGCTGAGGTTAGCTGAGCTGAGATGAGGTGAGGTGAGCTGAGGTGAGCTGAGCTGAGGTGAGCTGAGGTGAGATGAGGTGAGGTGAGGTGAGCTGAGGTGAGGTGAGGTGAGGTGAGTTGAGGTGAGGTGAGGTGAGGTGAGCTGAGGTGAGTTGAGTTGAGGTGAGGTGAGGTGAGCTGAGGTGAGGTGAGGTGAGGTGAGCTGGGGTGAGATGAGATGAGGGCCGGGTTTCTTGCAAAGAGTCTCTTATTGCAAGAAACAAAGTAGGTGGAATCAAGGCCTGGCAGTGAGAAGTGTGGGGTTTATTCTAAGTGTAATGTGAAACCACCTTTAAGCAACACAACATCATAATTTGGTAGGATTTGCATAATCCCTGAAGCTGGTTGGAAGAGGGCAAGAACAGATACAGAAGAGGGTGAGAGGTTGGCGACAGGCTCAGAACAGAGATAGAATTTAGTCAGGAATGTGTGGTTGAGAAAGATTTTATTGAGGCAGGGAAAGAGCTCGCAGTAGGGAATGGAGAGCAGAGAAGGATGGGGGCATCTTGAGCCCCTGGGCGAGTTCTGAGACCCAACGAGTTAGGTTGGCAAAGTTGCGCCTGGCAGTGAGGCAGTGGGACACATAGAGGGCTTGAGCCAAGGACGTATGTACTGAGAAGGGGAAGGAGGGCCTTCTGGAGCTGCAGCTGCAGGGTCTGAGTCAGGATGTGGTCTGTGAGTAAATCGTCCTGGAACGCTGAGGGAAGAGGCTGTACAGAACCAGCCGGAGAGATAAGCTCCTTGGAAATGCTGGAGGCAGGGACCGCACAGTTCCAACTCTGGCCTTGAGAGGCACGGGGAAGTGGCTATCTTTCGGGAGCTCTAGGCGAAGGGGCTGCATGGTCGGGCCCCGGACCAAACAGAGGCTCAGTGACAAAGAAGACCTGTATGAAGGTGGATTGACACAAGGATTACAAGAATGGGCTCAAACATAGCAACAATTGTGAGCATGGCAAAGGAGCAGGTATCGTTTCGTTCTGTTGTACATAGGATCCCGTCAATTGGAGCCAACTCAATGGCACCTAGCAACAGGCACGGAAGAACAGTTAAGAGACAGGCAGATAGCAAGAGCTAAGGGAATGTGGACTAAGCATGGTGGATGAGGATGTCTGAGTCACAACAGGGGCTACTGTAGTTTATGTGATGGCAATGACAATGAAGAGAGAATTGTAGTATTTTGAGGTAATGTGTGGGGGACCAGCCTCCACGTCCAAATGGGTTCTAGGTGGCGGTTGTGTAATTGAAGGGTAGATTAAAGAAAAATCAAACAAGACATGCAGGTGCTCCCCTCTTCCATGGTGACTGAAACCAGAGTGGAGCATGAATGTTTCTCTCACAAGGCAATATGATCAGGAGCATGCAAGCCATATCATGCACATATATATCAGGAAGGGGTTGTATTGGCAGCATACATGTAACAGAAGGGATGAGCTACGGGTATACATGTGACAGGAAGGTATGTACATAATCAGATGGGGGGGTGGTTCTAGTGTTAAGATGGTAGCTTGACCTTCTTTGAGCTGGCTTGACCTTAAGTGTCCCTGAACTCTTCAGCTAGGGCACAATCTAGGATCCTTATCAGAAGCGAGTGGGCCATACTAGAGTTAGATGGTCGGATTGCCCTCGATACCTTCAGGGAGATAGCTCTCAAACAGTTAATCTTTAAGAGTATAGTAGCAGCCATGAGCTTGCAAGTGGCACCATTAGAGTGACATGACGTGGTACTTTGGGGGAAACAGCTTTTAGGAGTATGTGACTGGGGTGTATCTCCAAACCACACATGTGAAGGCCTCCCTCCATGAGAGTCTTAGCCTCTTGGCCTTAAAATATGAGTGTAAGGAATTTGTCTGCATATACTCTCTTCCTGGGTCTCAGTTTCTCACAGTAATGGAACTCGATAATGGAAAAAGTTTCAAGAAAGGAACATCCTCACCATGCTGGTTTAAGCAACTGGGTAGAGGATGTTTATAAGCCAGAGAAAAATTGGCAGGACTGTATATTTGAGAGCAAATATTCATACTCGTTTTGAGATAATCTGTGCTATTTTCATGTGAAGATTGTATGCAGGGAACTGAGTTGACTTTTGTACAATGTTGTCTGTCAGAGAGGTAAAGACTGGAAGAATAAATACAGGATCCAATCATCAGCTTTTCCAGAAATTCATTGTGCAGGTTAGTTCATTACAGGCTCTCCAAACCAAACCTAAGTGGCCATGAAATCTTGTCAGCCTGCGGGAAACTATCAGGGCTAAGCTAGCAATGTTTCAGGGAATGGCATTGGACAGCCATATCCAGCCTCCTCTGGCTTCTCTATTGCCGAGAGGCAGGAGTCAGACAACGGTCCGTGGACCATTCCTCTTCCATTACATCTATACCGGCTGGGTTTGAGAATTCATTGTATGGCCACACAGGACTCACAGGAAAATGCACAAGGAAGGGGCTTTATTGGAGGAGCCCTGGTGGCATAGTGGTTATGCACTGGACTGAGATCTGCGTGCTTGGCAGTTCAAAACCACCAGCAGCTCCCTCACTCCTCAGAATAAAGACTGGGCGTTCCACTCTCATAAACAGTTACAGTCTCAGAAACCCACAGTGTGTGTGTGGGGGGTGTGTGTGTCACTATGAGTGAGCATTGGTTCACTGGCAGTGACTTTTGTTTGGGTTGAAAGGGTGTATTAGGGAAGTTAATAGGTGACCATCAATCAGCATCAACAAAGAGCAAAGTTGCAGCCATGGGTCTCCTCAGTCAGCAGCCAACTTTCTCTCAGGTTCTCAGCCTTTCAGCAACAGGGTCCCTTGGCCTTTACCTCCCTGGACTTGGAAGCCAGCTCACCTGTCACTCTGCCCCACAGTGCCAGAGCCTCGGGCCCCAGGGTGCTGGTGTGGATCGATCTTCCGAGTCTGGGCCGCAGTCCGGGAGGCATCTGCACTCTCTTTAGACAGCAATCGTAAAGCGCTCTTCGGGCCCTTCTGCTCTCTACTGCTGCTTCAAAGATGGCTCATCCCCTCATAGCCAGGACGGTGTGATCAAACTGACCACCCCCTTTTCCCGGTTCTCCACATGCCTTATTTACATCGTCCCGTCTCATCCTTTGGTGGGCGTTACGGAGAAGTGGATAGAAGAGCCATATTAAGAAATTTAAGTGGAGAGCAAATGCCTTGAGAATGATTGGGGCAGGGAATGTATGGATGTGCTTTATACAATTGATGTATGTATATGTATGGATGGTGGTAAGAGTTGTATGAGTCCCTAATAAAATGTAAAAAAAGAAAAGAGGAGAAAAAAATGATTAGGGCAAAGACTGTACAGATGTGCTTTATACAATTGATGTATGTATATGTATGAACTGTGATAAGAATTGTATGAGCCCCAATAAATTGTTAAAATAAAAAATAAATAAATAAATAAATAAAATTTAAAAAAAAAGAAATTTTCCCTCCCCCTCAGAAGAATTTATTTCAAAGGACAGCACTGAATCTACAGCTCCGGGAGAGGGACATATCTGATCAGACCACACGGGAGCAGATGAAGTGGGAGGAGAGAGTGGAGCACATCCTGGCCCACCAGGCCTTGAGGACTATGTTCCTGATAGAGCAGCCAGACGACAGAGAGGACCACATGGCCGGCCCCACTATGAGACATGACGTCCCTCACTGACCCATAGCCCTATAGGGGACAACACCATAGACACAGTGTGGGAATTGTACCAAATCAGATCCCGCCACACTGAGGCAAAACATTAAGGGGGTACAACAGGACAAGAAGGGAATGGAGCGGCGAGGTCCCCAGGGAATGCTGAAGGTAGACTTTGGGGCCAGGGAGTGGTGCCCCAACAGACTGGACTGGAAAACACTAATAAAGGCCAACAAATGGTCCTTGAACTAACTACAAGCTTTTTGTATTGTGTTTTGTTTTGTTGTCATTGGTTTGTTGTTGTTTTGTTGCATATTGCTGTTTGGTTTTGCTCTGTCCTGTTTTTGTGCATGTTATTATCTCCACAGGTCTGTCTAAATAAGATAGGCTGGATGAACAATTGGAGGAGAAAACAATGGGACAGACAGTTCCATGGGGACATCGGAGATGGGGAAGTAGGGGGAAAGGTAGTGGCGTTAATAAACCCAGGGACAAGGGAACAACAAGTGATCCAAATCAGTGATGAGGAGGGTATGGGAGACCTGGTTGGGCATGATCAAGGGTAATGTAACAAAGAGGAGTTGCTGAAACCCTGGTGGGGACTGAGCATGACAGTGGGACACGAGGAAAGTCAAAGGAAATAAAGGAAAGAGCTGGGAGGCAAAGGGCATTTATAGAGGTCTAGATAAGTACATGTACAAATGCAAATATATGTATATATGAGGATGGGGAAATAGATCCATGTGTATATATTTACAGGTTTAGGTAAGGTAGCAGAGGACATTAAGGTAGCAGAAGGACATTGGGCCTCCACTCAAGTACTCCCTCAAAGCAAGAATACTTTCTTCTATTAAATTGGCTTTCGGTGATGCTCACCTTCCTGGCATAACTCCTGAAGAAAAAGTGGGTGAATAAGCAAATGTGGTGAGTAAAACTGATGGTGCCCGGCTATCAAAAGAGATAGCGTCTGGGGTCTTAATGGCTTGAAGGTAAGCAAGCAGCCATCTAGCTCAGAAGCAACAAAGCCCACATGGAAGAAGTACACTAGCCTGTGTGATCATGAGATGCTGAAGGGATCAGTTATCAGGCATCAAAGAACAAAAAAAAATCCTATCATTGTGTGCTCACCTCCCTGATATGATCATTGAAGATAAATGGGTGCATAAGCAAATGCAGTGAAGAAAGCTGATGGTGCCTGGCTATCAAAAGAGATAGCATCTGGGGGTCTTAAAGGCTTGAAAAGGTAACCAAGTGGCCATCTAGTGCAGAAGCAACAAAGCCCACATGGAAGGCAAAAAATCTTTTCATAATGAATGAGGGGAGGAGTGCGGAGTGGAGACCCAAAGCCCATTTGTAGGCCACTGGACACGCTCTTACAGAAGGGTCACAGGGAGGAGAAGAGCCAGTCAGGGTGTGATGTAGCAGCAATGAAACATACAACTTTCCTCTAGTTTCTAAATGCTTCCTACTCCCCCACTATCATGATCCCAATTGTACCTTACAAATCTGGCTAGACCAGAGGATGCACACTGGTACAGATAGAAACTGGAAACACAGGGAATCCAGGGCAGATAATCCCTTCAGGACCAGTGGTGCAAGTGGCGATACTGGGAGCATAGAGGGAGAGTGGGTTGGAAAGGTGGAACCGATTACAATGATCTACATGTGACCTCCTCACTGGGGGAACAGACAACAGAAAAGTGGGTGAAGTGAGACGTCGGACAGGGCAAGATATGACAAAATAATAATTTATAAATTATCAATGGTTCATTAGGGAGGGGGAGCAGAGAGGTAGGGGAAAAATGAGAAGCTGATGGCAGGGGCATAGGTGGAGGGCAAATGTTTTGAGAACAATGAGGGCAATCAATGTACAAATGTGCTTTACATAATTGATGTATGTATGGATTGTGATAAGAGTTGTATGAGCCCCCAATAAAACTATTAAAATAATAAATAAGAAGTTATTAAAATACATCCTAATTAAAAATAAAAGACAGAAACACTGTTGCTGGTAAGAGCATCTATTGGTAACTTTAATAACTCACTAACTTACTCCCATCAAATCTATTCTGACTCATAGTGACCCTCCAGGGCAGTGGAAAGCTGCCTCTGTGGCTTTTTGAGACGTACTTTATGGGAGTAGAAACCTCCTCCTTCTGTTGCAGAGCAGCTGTCGGTTTTGAATTGCTTAACTTCAAATTAGCAGCCCAATATGCAACCCACTCTGCCTGCAGGCTCCTTTTGCAAGCTTAATACCTATGATCGTTTCACAGCAGTGATGAGGGCAAATAATCTTTGAAGAAATAGGGAGAGGGCTGAAGAGTCTGTGGAAAAATCCCTGTATCATTGAATTCCATCAGGCCATGAGCTTTTTTGTTTATTTGATTCCATATGGATACCAAATCACTGTTATCGAGTCAATTCTGGCTCATTCAAAGCGACCCTGTGGGACACGGTGGAACTGCTCCTGCAGGTTTACAAGACCGTTATGGGAGTAGACAGCCTTGTCTTCCTCCCGTGATTCCATAGAGACAGTTCTTAAAAGGGAATGATGTTCAAGGCAGACCCCTTTTGACTAGATAAGTGAAACTATTTTTATATTTTAAGATGATTCCTGGCATTTTGTTTGGTTTGTTTGCTGAAGATTTAAAATTATCTGAGACCAATATAGTATCAGGAGTTCATCCGCCTTCCATGACTTGAAGGCCAGGAGAACTTGAAATGCTGTTCTGTAGTTTCCTCCTGTTGACCAGGATTATTTTTGGGAATCTTTGACAAAGTATCATGGTTTCACTTTTTAACACATGCAAAATGCTGAATGTTATCCATACTCTGCTGAGCTAGATCGGTCAATATCCAGTCAGGAAATCTGAATCAACCAAGGAAAGATGAGTATAGAAATGTAGTGGACAGGTTGGAAAAACAAAATAAGGAACGTGTATCACATAAATACGAGTAACTGCCATTATCATGCTGAGGGTGGGAGAAGTAGGAAGAAGATGCTACACCCCTCCCCCCTCACCCCCAGTCTACCATCACTGACCTGGAGCCAGCTGGAACCCCTGCTGTAACTGCTGTGCAGGAACCTGGAGCCCACACTTTGGCTCATGCCCCAGGGGTCCAGAAACCCAGATTTGCCAGCTGCTGTCCTTGTCACAGGCCAGGATCACTGAGGTTTGGGGGAGGACCTGCTGATAGGTCTGTTGCCCAAAATCATGTTCCTTGAACAGACTTCCAAAGGCCCAAATGAGACTGCTGCCACGGTCACACTTACCAGAGACAGCATTGCTACAGGACTCGCAGTGGCCCTAATGATTTATGAGACCGGCTGCTAAGCACAAGGTCAACAGTTCTAACTCACCAGGCCTCTGGGGAGAAAGATGAGGCTTTTTGCTCCCTGAAGTATTTGCGGCATCAGAATCCCAAAAGAGTCATTCAGAAGAGTAAGATTCAACTGAAAGGCAGTGAGTGAGGTCGCTACACGTCAGGGCCAACTCCACAACATACAGCAGTAGCTTCAGAAGGGAAAGCTGAGGGGCTTCAAAGAGTGTGTGAAAGTTTGGAATTGAAAGATAATAGAATTTGTCCAACAACGTTTGAAGTCTCCTTATACTTCGATTCTCTCATTGGCCAGTGCCTACTGTTGGTAAATTTTGAGATACAAACAGAAAGGAAGTCTGGGTAAGAACGTCCTGGCCCTTACATAAGAAAAGAGAGCAAGGAAGAGTGACACAGAGTTAAGAGCAACAACCAACAAACCCATCCTTCAAAACACACATCTCAGAATATTTACTCTCTTGAAATATTTACCCTCCCTTAACACAATTTACATGCTGTTAAGTGTTCTTGGTTGATTAATGATTAATTAATAATCTCTCCAATAAATAACTATTGTTACTTTATTGATATCCTACTGTTGATATTTAATTTATCATTGATATCTAGTCAGCATAAGGCTGAAATAAACACTCATATATAAATCTTTGGCTGCGTATTTCTTTATGATAAATCCTTACACTTTGAAGACTGGATCAAGAGGACACTTTTTCCCCCCTAAAATATTTTGGCTCTGTTGTGTTGTGTTTTTCAACTAAGAAAGAACATGCACTAAATAAATAAATCAATAAATAGATAAAAATAAATGCTCCCTCTTCATCCTCCCAAGAGACAATTGTTGATAGACATTTGGTGTTCTTTCAAAACAAATACATAAAAATTGACTCAACAGTTTTACAGCTCAAATGTTTGCAGTTATTAGTGTCTACTGGAGTTTATTAACCTCTTTCAGACTAGGAGCTATGCCAGCTAACATGAAGCTAAAAGTAACTCGCACCTTGCTTGCCTTGTTCATCACTATTGTGCCTGCCACACAGTAGGCAATGAGTGAATACTTTTTGAAGAAATGAAGTAAATAAAATACACACTTTCTTGTCCTGAGAAACTAAGATCATAGGCTGCTAATTTCTTTCTCTTTTTTTAATGAATGCTGCCCTCGCCCTTACATATCTGAAACTCTTGAAATAATTATTTTAAAGAAATTTTGAGATGATTGGAGATTATTCAATTTACCAGAAGTAAATTAATATCCAAGTTAAATTTACTTGCTGTCTTACTGTGAGTCCCTGAGTTGTGGGAGTTAGTTACCGCACTCAGCTGGTAAATGACAGCTCAGAGGGTGAGACTCAGGGACACCTCAGAAAAAGGATTCAGGGATCTGCTTCTGGAAAAATCAGCTATTGGAAAACCTCTGGAGCCCAATATGCTCCGACACACATGAGGCTCTCATGAACTGGCTTCAACTCCATGCAACCTGTTTTCCTTTGTGTCAATTTCCCTCTGTACAATAAATTCCCTCTCACCACTTCTTGTCTGTCAGTTTGTCCTACTGGGTGGCTTGCTTGTTGCTAGGATGTTGGACGCTATGTCACTGATATTTCTAATACCTGTGGGGCCACCCAAGGTGAGCAGATTTAAGCAGAGCTGCCAGACTAAGAATAGACAAGAAAAAGAATAGACTGTTCATTTTTGAGGAACTATCCACAGAAAACCCTATGAATAGCAGCAAAACATTTTCAGATTTGGGGCCAGAAGATTAACCCTTCAACACAAGAACACTTTGTTCTAATAATCCAGCATTCTGTGATGCTCATCTTTTCAACACAATCGCTGAAGACAAAGCAGGTTCATAAGCAAATGTGATGAAGAAAGCTGATGGTGCCCAACTATCAAAAGAGATAGTGTTGGGGTCTTAAAGGCTTTAAGATAAACAAGTGGCCATCTAGCCGAGAAACAAAAAAGCCCACATGGAAGAAGCACACCAGCTGTGTGATCATGAGGTGTTGATGGGATCAGATATCAGGCATCAAAGACCCAGAACAAAAAAAAATCATAATGTGAATGAGGGTGGGTGGGGGGAGTGTGAAGTGCAGGCCCAAAGCCAATCTGTAAGCAATTGGACATCCCCTTACAGAAGAGTCATGGGGAGATGATGGACCAGTCAGGATGCAGTGTAGCTCCGATGAAACATACAGTTTTCCTCTGGTTCTTTAATGTCTCCTCCCACCCAGTATCATGACCCTAATTCTACCTCAAAAATCTGGCTAGACCAGAGCATGTACATGGGTACAGATAAGAGCTGGAAACACAGGGAATATAGGACAGATATACTCCTTGGGATCAATATTGAGAGTAGCCATAACAGGAGGGTAAGGGGATGGGAGGGGAAGAAAGGGGGAACTGATCACAATGACCTACCTATAACCCCTCCCAGGGGGATGGACAACAGACACGGGGGTCAGAGTAGACATCAGATAGTGTAAGACATGAAAAAAATAATTTGTAGATTATTAAGGGTTCATGAGGGAGGGAGTGGGGAGGGGAAGGAAGGGGGGAAAGTCAGGAACTGATACCAAGGGCTCAAGTAAAAAGAAAATGCTTTGAAAACAACGATGAACATATGTACAAATGTGCTTGAGAAAATGGATATATTGTGATAAGAGTTTTACGAGATCCCAATAAAATGATTTTTTTTTAAAAAAAGCAAATGTACAAATGTGGTTGACACAATGGATGGGTGGGTGGATTGTGATAAGAGCTGTACGAGCCCCAATAAAATAATAAATAAATAAATAGTATTCAAGTATATGCATCATAACAAACTATAGATAACACTGAAACAAATAGAAGTTCCACGACACTTACTGTGTCCATGGGGAGCCTGAACACAGCCTAAGAGTCATGGCAGAGCAAAGGCCAATACCGTATCATGTAAAACTCAAGAAAGGCATATATCACTATTGTATGTTTTCACTATACTTATTTAATCTGGATGCTGAATAAACCATCTGAAGAAGAAGGAAGCATCAGGACTGGAGGAAGGTAATGAATAATCTTCCATCTGGAGATGACACAACCTTGGTTGCTGAAAGCAAGGAAGACATGAAGCACTTCTAATGAATCAATAAGTTCAGCCTATTTAGTGCTGACCAATTTACGTATGAAAGTCTGTATTTACTAAGTAAAGATTTTTTTCTGTGATTTAGGAAATGATGAGATGGTTTATAAATCTATTCATCCCTTTCTCCACAGAGGCAGAGACAGTGACAGCTAAATCCAGGCTGGTGGTCATCTGTGGAACAGACCATCAATTGCTCATATTTAAGTTTAGATTGAAGCTGAAGAAAATTAAAGCAAGAGCCAAAATACGACTTGGGGATATATCCCACCTGAATTTCAAAGAACAGATGCATACCTTGAACACTAAGGAGAGAAGAGCTGAGGAGCTGTGGGAGGACATCAAGAACATCAAATATGAAGAAAGCAAAGGTCATTTAAAAGACAGGAAAGAAAGAAAAGATCAAAGTGGATATCAGGAGAGAGTCTGAAACTTAATTTTCAAACAATATAAATTATACTAGTAAGTTTATTTCCTCATTTTAAGAGTGGTCATAATACATAACGCTTTACTTTATTACAGCTTTGAAAATTCCTGGGGATTTTTGTTATATGCTTACATGAACTTATGATTAACTGAATAGCCATTTGTTATAGTTTCTCATGCAGTGAACATAGAGTTAGGCAAAATTCTATGTAAGGATATGAATCATCTAGGAGAAAGATTTCTCCCTATGGATATATAAATAACTAACATATATTCCTGAGTTAGTTTATTGTGCCAACCTAGATTATAAACACATGTGGGGTAAATTGAAGGGCAGAGAGATAAATGGTTCCATGAGCCTCACCTTTTGAGTTCTCTGGTCTCTTGCTCTCTGATGGTCGGACCAGGCTGTAGCTGCCTTAGCCAGTTCCCTGCTTCAGCTGGAAAGACTCACTTCCTGCAAGACATCCCCTAGGAGAAGCCGCATGGACCTACCCCGATGAAGCCCTGGGTGTTGGAACAGCCATGTGTTCACTGACTCGACTTTCTTCCTGCAGTCGGCGTCATTGCGTGCATTTTGTGAGATGGAGGAGGACTTTGTAGATTGGTGTTGGACATATGGATTAATGGGTTAATGTTAGACTTGTGGACTTCAGAAGCACTGGGTTGGGGGCTCTAACATCTTTTATCACCATCCATCCATTATGTCGAGCACATTTGTACCTATGCTGCCTTCGTCATTTTCAAAGCATTTTCTTTCTATTTTGAGCCCTTGGTATCAGCTCCTAATTTTTCCCCATCCCTCCCCTGCCTGCCCTCCATCGTGAACCCTTGATAAGTTATAGATTATTATTTTCATATCTTGGGATCATCCTCTGTCACCCTTCACCCACTTTTTTGTGGTTCATCCACCTGGGAGGAGGTTATATGTTGATCCTTGTGATCAATCCCCCCTTGCTCCCTCTACCTTCCCCTTATCTTCCTGGTATCTCTATTCTCATTGTTGGCCCTGAGAGGTTTATCTATCCTGGATTCCCTGTGTTGTGGGCTCTTATCTGTAGTAGTGTGCATGTATGTTCTGGTCTCATCCAATTTGTAAGGTAGAATTGAGATCATGATAGTGGGGGGAAGGAAGCATTAAAGAACTAGAGGAAAGTTGTATGTTTTATCGGTGTTATACTGTACCTTGGCTGGCTTATCTCTTCCTTGTGACCCTTCTTTTAGGGGATGTCCAATTGTCTGCAGATGGGTCTCCACTCCACTCCCCCTAATCCCCCAATTCACATTGGGTATGATTTTGTTCTGGGTATTTTATGCCTGATACCTGATCCCATCAACATCTCATGATCACACAGGCTAGTGTGCTTCTTCCATGTGGACTTTGTTGTTTCTCAGCTAGATGGCCACTTGTTTATCTTCAAGCTTTTAAGACCCCAGATGCTATATCTTTTGCTATCCAGGCACCATCAGCTTTCTTCACCACATTTGCTTCTGCACCATTTTGTCTTCAGAGATTGTGTTGGGAAGGTGAGCATCACAGAATACTGGATTTTAAAACAAAGTGTTCTTGTGTTGAGGGAGTACTTGAGTTGAGGCCCAATGTCCATCTGCAACCTTAGTTCTTAACATATAGATATAATAAGTGAATAGATCTAGTCCCCTCCCATTATATATAAATATATTTACATATATTCATGTCTGTATTTAGACCTCTATAAATGTCCTTTGCCTCCTGGTTCTTTCCTCTATTTCTTTTTACTTTCCTCTTGTCCCACTGTCATGTTCAGCCTTCATTTGGGTTTCCGTAATTGCCCTTGATTGAGCCCCACTAGGCATCCTTCTCCCCATTGATTTTACTTCACTTATTGTCCACTTGTCCCTGGGTTGGCTCCACCCCCCTTCCTTTCTCCCACCTCTCCTTCTCCCGTATCCCCCTGGAACCATCAGTTCCACCCTTTTCGTCTCTGAATTGCTTATCCAACCTGTCTTATCTAGATAGACATGCAGAGACATTAATAAGCTCAAAAACAAGGCAAAGCCAAAGAAAACAACAAAGGATGTCAAAACCAACAAAACAAAAACCCTGAACAAAATAACAACAAAAAGAAAGCCACTGACAAAAATGGAAAAGCCTATAAATAGTTCAAGGTCTTTTTGTTGGCTTTTTTTTAAATTTTAACAATTTATTAGGGGCTCATACAATTCTTATCACAGTTCATACATATACATACATCATTTGTATAAAGCACATCTGTACACTCCCTGCCCTAATCATTTTTTTCTCTTTTCTTTATTTACATTTTATTAGGGACCCATACAACTCTTATCACCATCCATACATATACATACATCAATTGTATAAAGCACATCCATACATTCCCTGCCCCAATCATTCTCAAAGCATTTGCTCTCCACTTAAGCCCCTCGCATCAGGTCCTCTTTTTTTTTTCCCTCCCTCCCCTTTCCCCCCTCCCTCATGTGCCCTTTGTAATTTATACCTCGTTATTTTGTCATATCTTGCCCTATACGGAGTCTCCCTTCCCCCCTTCTCTGCTGTCCCTCTCCCAGGGAAGAGGTCACATGTGGATCCTTGCAATCAGTTCCCCCCTTCCAACCCACTCACCCTCCACTCTCCCAGCATCGTCCCTCACACCCTTGGTCCTGAAGGTATCATCCACCCTGGATTCCCTGTACCTCCAGCCCTCATATGTACCAGTGTACAGCCTCTGTCCTATCCAGGCCTGCAAGGTAGAATTCGGATATGGTAGTTGGGGGGAGGAAGCATCCAGGATCTGGGGGAAAGCTGTGTTCCCCATCGGTACTACCTCGCACCCTAATTAACCCATCTTCTCTCCTAAACGCATCTATGAGGGGATCTCCATTGGCCGACACTTGGGCCTTGGGTCTCCACTCTGCACTTCCCCCTTCATTTAATATGGTATATATATACATATACATATACACATATATACACACACTTATATCGTTGTTTTTTTTGCTTGATGCCTTATACCTGGTCCCTTGGCACCTCGTGATCGCACTGGCCGGTGTGCTTCTTCCATGTGGGCTTTTTTGCTTCTGAGCTAGATGGCCGCTTGTTCACCTTCAAGCCTTTAAGACCCCAGACACTATCTCTTTTGATAGCCGGGCACCATCAGCTTTCTTCACCACATTTGCTTATGCACCCATTTGTCTTCAGCGATCCTATCATGGAGGTGTGCAGTCAATGATATGATTTTTTGTTCTTTGATGCCTGGTAACTGATCCCCCTGGGACCACTCGATCACACAGGCTGGTGTGTTCTTCCATGTGGACTTTGTTGCTTCTGAGCTAGATAGACGCTTGTTTATCTTCAAGCCTTTAAGACCCCAGACACTATCTCTTTTGATAGCCGGGCACCATCAGCTTTCTTCACCACATTTACTTGTTCCCCCACTTTGGCTCCAGCCGTTGTGTCGGGAGAGTGAGCATCATAGAGTTCAATTTAATAAAAGAAGGTATTCATGCATTGAGGGAGTGTTTGAGTAGAGGCCCAAGGTCCTTCCGCCACCTTAATACTTGACCTATAAATATAGACACAAAGATCTATTTCCCCATCCTCCTATATATATTTGCATGTACATGTCTTTGTCTAGACCTCCATGAATGCCCTTTGACTCCTAGCTCTTTCCTCCATCTCCCTTGACTTTCCTCCTGCCCTACTACCATGCTTCATTGCCACCTGGGCTAGAGTATACCTCTTCTCTAAGCAACCTTACCCTTGATCATTTCCCACCATGCCTGCCACTCCCCCTTCTCTACCATTTGGGGTCCCATGTTTTTCCCTTGTCCCTGGGTTTGTTAATACCACTTCCGTACCCCCCCTACCCCCCCACCCCAAGTCCCCCCGGAACTGTCGGTCCTGTTGTTTTTCCTCCAGATAGTTCATCCAGCCTGTCCTATTCAGACAGACCTGTGGAGTCACTAACATGCACAAAAACAAGACAGAGGAAAACAAAGCAACAGTATACAACCAGACAACAAAACAACAAAAACAAACCACTGACAAAGAACAGAACAAAACAGTTCACAAGAGAAAAGCTTGTAGTTAGTTCAGGGATCGTTCGCTGGCCCTTAGGAGCATTTTCCAGTCCAGTCTGTTGGGGCACCACGCCCTGGCCCCAAAGTCCACTTTCAGCATTCCCTGGGGACCTTGCCACTCCATTCCCTTGCTGTTCCGCTGCACTCCCCCAGTGATTTGCCTCGGTGTGGTGGGATCAGGTCAGGTGCAATTCCCACACTGTGTCTCCGGTGCTGTCCCCTGTATCACCCTTAGTCACTGCGGGGCATCATGTCTCATAGTAGGGCCAGCCATGTTGTTCTCTCTGTGGACTGGCTGCTCTACTCAGGAACATCATCATCGCGGCCTGGTGGGCCAGGCTGTGCTCCACTCTCTCCTCCTGCCCCTTCATCTGCTCCCGTGTGCTCTGATCAGATATGTCCATCTCCCGAAGCTGCAGAGTCAATGTCCTTTGGAACAAATTCTTTTCGGGGAAGGGCAGGAATCCACTTAATTTATGGTGCTGGGGCCAGCCTCCCAGACCTCTCCACTGGTTCCCTCCTCCACGCCGGGATATTGCATTCACACCTTGCGACACTGGGTTGAAGTCTGGTCCCACTTTCCCTGTGGAGATATAAACAATACCCTCCCATTGGGTGGATTAATGCCCCATGACCCCACTACCCTTTTCTTCCTTGTATTCATCCTTTTGTTTTCCTTTCCCACCTCCTCCACCATTGTCTACCATGTACATCCCTGGTTTTGGTCTGGTCTCTTCCATACTACACCATCTTCACCCCTAAAATGTTTGTATACAGTAGCTTTTTTCCCTATGCCACTTTTGCTTTTTAAAAAAATTTTTTAAATTCTTATCTCAGCGGACTCATGTTGTACTTGTCCTTTTGTGCCTGACTTACTTCGCTTAGCATGATTTCCTCCAGTTCTTCCCATGCCGCTATGTGCCTCGTACGTTCATCACTGCTTTTTAGTGATGCATAGTATTCCATTGTATGTATATACCACAGTTTTTTAATCCAATCGTCAGTTGATGGAAATTTGGGTTGCTTCCAACTCCTTGCAATTGTGAACTGTGCTGCAATGAACATTGGAGCACAGATGTCTGGTCTTGGTTTGTTTCTTGCCTCTTCTGGGTATATGCCCAGTAGGGGGATTGCTGGGTCATATGGTAACTCTATTTCCATCTGTTTTAGGTATCGCCAGATTGATTTCCATAGTGGCTGTACGTACTTACAGTCCCACCAGCAGTGGATGAGAGTTCCTGTCTCCCCACAGCCCCTCCAACACTTGTTGCTTTCTGATTTTTTGAATTGGGCTACCTTTGAGGGTGTCAGGTGGTACCTCATTGTTGTTTTAATTTGCATTTCTCTTATGGCTAAAGATCGGGAACATTTTCTCATATGTTTGTTGGCCATTCGGATTTCTGCCCCTGTGAAACTTTTGTTCAAGTCCTTTGCCTACCTTTCAAGTGGGCTATTGGTTTTTTTCTTTTTGGAAGCTAGCAGAGTACTGTAGATTTTAGTAATAAGGCCTTTGTCTGATGTGTCATTGCTAAAGATGTTTTCCCAGTCTGTGGACTCTCTTATTATTCTCTTGGTGAATTCTTTAGATGTACACAAGTGTTTTATCTTCAGTATATCCCATTTGTCGATTTGTGCCTCCTCTGTGTTTGTGTCCTTCCCTATTTCTGATAGCCTGTGTATTCCCTGCGCCAAAGTTCTCAAGTTGGACCCAATTCCCTCATTGATGGCCCTAATAGTTTGGGGTTTAACTTCAAGGTCTGTGATCCACCTTGAGTTTATTCTTGTGCATGGAGTGAGATAAGGGTCTTGCTTCATTTTTCTGCATGTTGATATCCATTTTTTCCAGCACCACTTGTTAAAGAGGGCATCTGCTTCCCATTTGATATTTTTGGGGCCCTTGTCAAAGATCAGCTGTGTGTATGCTGATGCTTTTATTTCTGGGTTTTCAGTTCTTTTCCATTGGTCTGAGTATCTGTCATTGTACCAATACCATGCAGTTTTGAGAACTGTGGCTGCATAGTATGTGCCAAAGTCAGGTAAAGCAAGCCCTCCCACGGTGTCCTTCTTCTTGAGGAGTTCTCTGATAATTCTGGGCTTCTTCCCTCTCCATATGAAGTTGGTAATCAGTTTTTCCATTTCTTTGAAGAAAGATGATGGTAATTGTATCGGGATAGCATTAAACTTATATAGTGCCTTTGGCAGAACTGACATCTTAACTATATTAAGTCTCCCAGTCCAAGAGCATAGAATATTCTTCCATTTGTTGAGGTCGCTCTTGGTTTCTTGTAATAGTGTTCTATAGTTTTCCCTATATAGATCTTTTGTTTTTTCAGTCAAGTGTATCCCTAGATATTTCAGTTTGTGTTTGGCTATTGTGAAGGGTACCACCTTTTTGATCTCTTCTTCTGTGGTCTTATCTGATGTGTATAACAGTCCGATGGACTTCTGTTTGTTGATCTTGTATCCTGCCACTCTGCCAAACTCCTCTATTGCTTCCAGTACTCCCCTTGTGGAACTTTTGGGATTTTCCATATATAAAATCATATCATCTGCAAATAACAATAGTTTCACCTCTTCCTTCCCTAGACGAATACCTTTGATGTCACTTCTTTGCCTTATGCTGTTAGCTAAAACCTCCAGCACGATATTAAATAGGAGTGGAGACAAGGGGCATCCTTGTCTGGTTCCCTTTTTCAGTGGCTTTTATGAGTGTTTTCCAGTCGAGTCTGATGGGATGTCACTCTCTGTCTCCAAAGTCTATTTTTGGTATTCCCCAGGGATTTCATCACTTTGCTCCCCTTGTTGCTCTATTGCATGCCCTTAGTGTTTTGCCCCAGTGTGATGAGGTCAGATTGGGCACAGTTCCCGTGTCTCCAGGGTTGTCCCCCATAGAGCTATAGGTCAGTGAGGGACGTCGTGTCTCATGGTGGAGTTGGCCCTATGGTCCTCTCTGTGCATTGTCTGCTCTGAGCAGGAATATCTTCCTCGGGGCTTGGTGGGCTAGGATGTATTCCCCTCCCTCTCTATCCCTCTTCATTTCTCCTGTGTGCTCTAATTAGATGTGCCCCTCCCCCAAGCTGTAGTTTGAGTGCTGTCCTCTGAAGTGCATTCTTCGGGGCTGCGGGGTGTGAGGGAGCTGGTTTTGTGTCCACATAGTTGCGATCGGGGCTGACCCCGGGGACCTCTCTATTGGTTCCCTGGAACGTGCCGGTATGCTGTATTCAAGTCATGGTGCTGGTCTCTCTCTCCTTCTCCTGTGGAGATATAAACAATACCCTCCCCTTGGGTGGGTTAGTGCCCCCTACCCATGTTTTTAAATTTTTTTTCTTTCTTCCCCTCTCCTATTTAGTTGGTTGCCATATGTGTCCTTGGATTTGGTTTGGCCCCTGCCATAGTACCTGGACCTCATTCCAGGAATGTATGTATATAGTAACTTTTCTCCTCTGCGCCATTTTTAAGCTCACCTCATTGGACTCATGTTGAACTTGTCCTTTTGTGCTTGGCTTACTTTGCTTACCATGGTTTTCTCCAGTTCTTCCCATGGGGCAATGTGCTTCATGCATTCCTAACTGCTTTTTAGGAATGCATAGTACTCCATTGTATATATGTACCACAGGGAGACTTACTTTTAATGATATAGTTGTTTTTGTTAAGGCAAATGCAACAAATGATGAAGTCAAAGCCACGAAAAGAACATTTCAAATGGCAGCTTGAGACGGAAAAGTAAAATGTTATAATAAAATTTGCTGACTTAGAGTTAAAAAACCCAAAAGGACAAACACCCTCAGCATATCTTAAACTGAAAAAATTCACACTGCTAGTTGATTCAGGAACCATCAAAAGAAGATGGAAAAAATACAGTCACTGGACCCTGAAGAGCTGGTCGACAATCCACCATTTCATAACCCTCTTGCTGGCATTCTCTGCTATCACCCAGGATCCCTCTGACATCAGCAATCATATCCCATGTCCCACATCCTCTTCTGAACCTGGCCTGAACTTCTGGAATTTCCCTGTCCATGTATTGCTGTAAGTGGTATTGGAAGACAGCTATGTGGCCGATTGACTGGGAGAGATACATATTCCAAGTACGGTCGTTCAACAGAATGCTCAAATCATAGACCAATATCATTAATATCTAATGCAAGTAAATTGCTTATTTGTGTTTTGTTGACTATACCAAAGCAGTCGACTTTCCAGCCAACTGCGGATACCCTTGAAAAGAACAGAACTCCCAGAACATGATATTGTACTCATGTGGATCTGCCCATGGATCAAAGGCATTTATGGGAACAGAACAAGGGAATACTGGGTGGTTTAAAATCAGGAAAGGTGGGTTTCAACATTGTATCCTCTTACCATACTTACTCAATTCGTATGCCGAGAAAATAATCAGAGAAGCTGAATTATATGAAGAAGAACTTGGCATCAAGATTGGAGGAAGGCTTACTGAAAGTGAGGACTTGAAGCACTTGCTGATGAAGATCAAGGATTACAGCCTTCAGTGTGAATTACAATTCAGTGTAAAGAACACCAAAATCCTCATTAAACGTGACTAATAGATAACATTATGATACACAGAGAAAATATTGATGCTCTTCAGGATTTTATCTTCTTGTATCTGTAATCAATGCCAATGGACTTAGCAATCAGGAGGTCAACTGATTCATTGCCCCATCCCATGTAACTCTGCTGCACAAGTCCGCCTCAAGATTTTGGAAAGCAAGAATGTTACTTTGAGGACCAAGGTGCTCTTGAACCTTCATCCTAGTAAAGTTCCACCCCTGTCCTGGTGAAACTTAGCCCTGAACACACCGTCAGGAGAGTGGAATATCAGCTTTGAGGAAACCGACTTCAAAGAGAAGCGAGTAGATTAAGATGAGAACTACTCAGATTTCTTCCATTCCACACAAGCTTGTACATGTCTCACTCACCGTCCTTCATCACTCCACACATTGGAATCGGGGACACACTGCAATTCTTCCGCCCAAGGGGAATTCCTCCTGTGTGCCTGGATTCTGGTCCCAGGTTTTACTTCATAAATTCACTCTTTTCACTTTTGTGTCTTAAACTTTACATTCTGTGGTCCGTTTACAGGCCATTGGAGCTTCTCAACTTAAAGCAATTACTGTGTCAAGTCCACCTCTTATTTCTGGTTTCCACCCACTTTCTTTTTTTTTTTTTTTCCAAAGCGAAGCTTCTTTAAGCAGCTCTGAAGACTTGTTTCCACTTTTGCACCTCCCATCATCTCCTCACCCCACTGACACTACTCAGCTGGAATCGCCAGCAGTGTCCCGGTTCAGCTAAATGCTTTCTCATCCTCGCCTCCCCTGCACCCTCTCTCCATCACTTCCTATGATTCATCTCCAAGACCTTTCTAGGTTTCAAATCCCCAAACCTTTGCTTTTCTTGAGGCCCTTTTGCGAATCCCTTACCTTCTTCTGCCTGATTCACTCTCCTCCCTCAGCTGTCAGTCTCACAGACTTCCAGGTTCACAAAAGAGCTTGGATAAGAAGGAAGTGTGGGAAGGAAAACAGAGATGCTGTTCACAATTGAAGGGAGGAACCTTGGACTGAGCCAACATGGGGCAGAAGGTTGCTTTCCATTGGGTGGATACTACTCACAGAGACCCTGGTACAGGGCTTCTCAGGTCATTTAGCATTATGAGAGCAGATAAGCCAACCAAACTGACTGCCGTCACTCAATTCTGACTCCTGTGGAGCATTTGGTGGTTCGAGCTGCGGGTCTTACAGTTAGCAACCAAGTGCAACAGTGCCTCTAGGCTTCGGCACTGGCGTGGCGGCTGCAGTAAATAGTTTGGTGTTTAATGCCACAGGCAGAAGAGCCCCAATATGTCAAACTGAAAAACATAAACACCCACTGGTGTTTGCGGATTTTGCCTGGTGGCAACCCCATATGTTACAGACTGGAACTACTCTATGAGGTTTGGGCTGTAACCTGTGTAGAACAAGAGTCCTTTCTGACTCATGATGACCCCGTGTGTGTTATATTAAAGCTCTATCATGTTTCTGATGGCTGCTTGTAGGACATAGTTCATCAGCTCTTCCTTCTGAGATGCATCAAGGCAGACTCAAACCCTCACCTTTTGGGTTATCAGCCTCGTGTTTGACCATTTGCACCAGCCAGGGCCTCCAAAGCCCAAACACCAAACCCATTGCCATCGGGGCTATTTGGATTTATAAAGACCATGCAGGACAGTCAGACTCTCCCACAGTGTTTCCAAGGCTGTAGATCTTTATAAATCCAGACTGCTACCTTTTTCTCCCTTGGAGTGATTGGGTGGTGTGTTGATGTGGGTAGACAAGAGAAACAAATTCACAGAAACTCATAGACATATAAGAGAGAGTTTTATATAAAGGGTAAGTGTACATTAAGAAAGCATCCCAACCCAGTGCTGCCCAACCCACAAGTTCAACATTAACTCACATGTCCAACTCAGTTTTACAAAACACACGCAACAATGCTGACTGCAGGAGGAAAGTTGAATTAGTGAACATGTAAGCTTCTCAACGCTGGCAGGAGTCACCACACAGCTGCTCCAGCACCCAGGGCTGCATGAGGGTAGGTCATGTGGCTTCTCCTAGGGGATGTCTTGCAGGAAGCAAGCCTTGCTAGCTGAAGCAGGGAACTGGCTAAGGCAGCTGCACCCTGGTCTGATCATCAGAGAGCAGAGAAGCGAGGCTCACTGAGCCATTTATCTCTCTGCCCTTCAATTAATCCCACATGTATTTATTGGCCAGGTTGACACACTAAACCTTAACTATCTCAGTTGGTTCCAACTGCTGACCATTTGGTATGCAGCTGAAAGCTGACCCACGGTGACAGTAGGGTTTCTATCCATAGCCTCCATCTACTATGTAATCATATGTCATCTCATATTGCCCATGGAGAATAACATGAGACAACAGATTTGCCAACATTAATCTACGTACCCAAGGTAACACAACAAGCAGAGATATAGCCTGGATTCAAACCTCCCTTGGCCTAAATCTAAAACTCACACATAGTCTAGGAACAGTTCTACTCCTTCCTAGGTAGGACGGACTTTACCTCCATTCCCCCAATGTAGTCACTGCCCCGCTTCAACGATCCTCTCCACTTCTTGTGCTCTTCAGGGCAGCAAAGCTTGACACCGCTATTCCATTTCTCTGACTCCCTCTCTTTTGACAGAGTGAGGTTTTCTTCTAGCACCGAGTGAGTTTCTGCAACATAAGCTACTTTCCTTGATGCCTGGAATGGGAGCCACCACCACAGTCAATTTTCTCCTGGCATCTTCCGATTCCATGCCTCTCTGGAGAGTAACTAATGTGGTTTCTGTTGTTAGCAACTGAAGTCTCTGGTTGCGCTAAGGGTAAAGAGCATTATTAGGTGGTTTATAGAATTATTCGACACGCTGTAGGGACATGCTTTAGGCTGAGCTTCTAGGAATAACTCTTAGTTTCCAGAATCACACAGCTTTTGCTGAGAATCTTCCTGGCATTACTGCAGAACACTGAAGATAGAAGTACTTAGATGCTCCTGCCACAACCAGCAGGCACAAATGGATTCCCTCAACCCTGCTTTTCTTTCCTGGGCTAGTTCCATATTCTGGGCACCAAGGCAGTGCTGAGAGCTCATCTCCATACTCAGAAGGGCCCCACCCTGGGGGTTCCATGTTCTGGGGGTTCTGTCTTGAAATTTTTATTTCTGAGTTGGTGTTTTGTAAGCACAGTCCCCTGGGGCGATGGAGTAGGTGCTGGGCACAGGGACCCTCAGTTCCCATGCAGTCAACCTCTTGCCACCTCCCTGTGATGGGGTCTCAGCTGACAGCTTCCTGGCCCCCTGGTATCCTAGGCTTCAACTCTTTCTACACTGCTCAGTGCCCCTGCCCCTCTGCGTATGTGGGAGCCCAGGAAGGAGAGGCAGAAGACTGAGCTGATAGGAATTGTGGGTTGTGCCTCATAGCTTCTCTGAGAAGGCAGCATCCTTGTGGCAGGCTATCAGCTCCGCGCCCCCATCCCCACCCCGAGGGCCAGTGTGTAACAAGGAAGAGGTAAGGCCCTATCCCCCTCCCCTCCCCCCTCCCCTTCCAGGTATCTAGTGCATCATAGCAATGCTCTGGTGGGTTTCCCACCCACCATGACTGGGGTAGTGAGCCTGAGGGAAAAGGAGAAGCCTGATTCTATTTCTGGTGGATTTGATCAAGCAACCGGTCAAGGGCGAAGGCCTGTGACACTGTACTCCTTGTGCATAGGGTCATGGCTGTCTGTAAGGGTCTGCAACCACCTTTGAGTGGCCCCCATGTTTGCAGAAAGGCAACACTAATATAAAATTTAAAACACCACGAAACACTTCAGAAGAAAGGAAAACAAATTCTCCTTCTGATTTTGGAAGAAATGAACCCCATGCTTCCTTTTTGACTCACTGCCATTGAGTCAATGCCCCTTCATAGTGACCGTATAGGTCAGGGTAGAACTGTCCCTGAGAGTTTCTGGGACTGTGATTCTTTATGGGAGTAGAAAGCCCCATCTTTCTCCCTCAGAGCAGCTGTTGGTTTTGAACTGTTGACCTCGCAGTTAGCAGTCCAAAACACAACCACTATGCCACCAAAGCTCTTTGCTCCCTTTGTACTAGACCAGCGTTTCTCAACCTGTGGATTATGACCTCTTTTGGGGTCAGACAGGGGTCACCCGATTCATAACAGTAGCAACATTACAGTTATGAGGTAGCAATGAAAATAATTTTATGTCAGGGGCCACCACAACATGAGGAACTGTATGAAAGGCTCGCGACATTAGGAAGGTCGAGAACCACTGTACTAGACCTTATAAATGATGGAGCCAGCCTTATCTCCATTTAATTTGAATCCAAGTTTTGGATAAGAGCCTCTGACCGGTAAAATCTAAATCAGCTCTCAAACGCCGAGTACAAGAGAGTCTAGCAGTGTAAGTTTGAGTTTTCTCACTTCAGCAGGATGTGTTTAGAAGGAAATTGGCATGAATATTGAGTGAAGCCTCGTTATATGTCATATTAACACCATGCCATACCTGCAGCAGGACTTCGGCAAAAGAGAGGAGGCACCTCCTCTATGTTCCACTGGTGTGGGCACCCCACTATCCCCATCACAGGACTCAGGCCTATCACATGGTAAGATCACAGTATTGGCAGCCTCAAACTGGAGAGTCACCTGGTTTTATATACACTCTCTATTAACCTCTGTACCGGACAGTAAGGAGTCTGCTGGAGCTTGGGGGTTAGTGTTGGTTTGGGGCACGTCTGACAGAGAACCTTCTCCCGCCAGAGTTCGTATTAGCTGAAGACCGCCATTATTCATGACACCTTCAGACATAAGCAGTCCTCAGATTACAAACGGGCTGCATTCAGTAATCTGTCTTTAAAACAGATTTGTGCGTGTATCCACAGCATTAGCTGTGGATTACATTTAACGTTAGTCAGTCAAACATTTGTCTTACCCACTGCCATCGCATAGATTCCATGCAGAGCGACTCAGTCTAGGCTTTCAGACACTGTGAAGCTTTGTGGGAACAGATGACTTCATCTTTCTCATGTGAGAGACTACTGGGTTTGAACTGCTGACCTTGCTAACATGCCACTACGTCACCAAGCAAAAAAACCAAATTCACAGCCATCAAGTTGATTCCAACTCCCAGGAACCCTATAGGACAGAGAAGAACTGGTCCTGTGGGTTTGCAAGATGACCTCTTCCTGGAGTAGAACATTTCCACTTTCTCCAGAGCGGGGGTGCAGGGGGGCGGGGCGGTGGTTTTAATCCAACTAGTAACCCACTACACCCACAGAGTTCCGAGGGTGCCACAAGGGTGCCAACATTATTTTTCCTTAGCAGATAGTGTACCTTTCTTTGCATGAATGTGTTAAAGAAACACTTTAGCGTGCATTAAAATATATTTAACGTAATGACAGCTAATGTGAATGTTTTGGTACACACTGCCAAGGAGCTCCCACTTGTTTTTGCAAACCATTGCAGATACCTCAACATTTTAACATACTAGGCCTCATTCAGGGTTGGTATGTAAGTTGGAAGTTCATAACCCCGGGGGTTCTGCCTGTATCAAATAAAGTGGATTAGTTAAAAAAATTGAGATATGAAATCTACTTAGTGGTTTCTTTCATGCACCGGGCCTGGCTAACCCTAGCACGGCACCATATGTCCACGGTACTTAGTGAGCTACATCACTCAGCTCGCCAATATGAAAGCATTTATAATGTTTACCCAGCCACAGAAACCACCAATATGAAATTACATTCTTTCTAGTCTTCACCTTTCAAATTTCGCAAACTGGAATTAATTTCAAAGGGAAAATGTCTGTCTGAATTGTATTAAGAGTGGGCAAACCGCAGAATATTCTATGGAGAAATTAGTTAGATTTAAAACAGGAGGAATTCACTGAGCAGATAGAAAATTGACGTGTTTCTCATTCTCTCCAAAATGGAAAAGAAAGTATTTCCTTCAAAATACATTTTAATTCAAAGTAGTTTGGAATATGATTGTTTATAAAAATATAGTTCAGTTACAAGGATAAATTACAAATGTAAAGCTTTGAGCAGCTGAGCATGGGATCACACGTGGACAGGTGAAAATGTGTCGGAGGTTCAGGTCACCTACTGCAATTCAGAAACCAGCTGGGCGTCTCAGAACTGCTCTGGAGGGGGAAAAGGTGGAGGGCTCACTCAAAAAGTTCTTTTCATATAATAGGATACTAGAGGTCTTTGGATCGCCATATTTCATGGTCTCAGAATTCTGACCTGCCGTTCTATCACATCCTGAATTGAATCCATTTGCAACTCAGGGTCCACAAATCAAGTACACGAGATAATTGGTTGTGATAGCCTAAAGGCACAGACTGACCCTGGATCGAGAAAGGAACAAGAAAATTCAGAATACATATATTCCTTCTCTCTGTCTCTGTTTCTCTCTGCCTCTATCTCTCTCTCTGCCATCAACTCAATTCTGAGTTATAGAGACAGAGTAGAACTTTCTCTGTCAGTTTTAAAAATTCTTTCCCTTCCCCAGGAGTAAAAAGCCTTCTCTTTTTCCCTGAAGCAGCTGGTGGACTCAAACCAGTGACCTTGAGGTTGGCAGCTTAATGACTAATCACAATGCCACCAGGACTACCCTTGTAGTTCTTAGGTAAAGCCAATGATTGACATGCTTCACCTAGACATGCCTTGCAAGAAAAGCCTAACACAGTCAGTCCCTGGAGCCCCACTGCCTTCAGCGTAGCACGGACTTCTTCCTGCAGGGACCATTTGATCTTGATCACCTGCTACCTATTGACAAAGTTGGGTATTGACAGGTTCTTTTGCCTCTTTTGAGACTTCATGGCATTGTTCAATAGCTTGCTCACAGAATGCTTCGATATTGCAACTTGATGCTTACATTCTTTTCTTGTTGTTTTTTCAGCTGTTTTCTTTTTTTTGGATTTCTAACTCCAGATCTTTGTACATTTCATTATCATTTCTTATGATACCTGCGGTGAAAAGGCACCTTCTCAGCAGGGGGTAGAACTGGACTGAATCAGTTTGGACAATCCAAGACAGTGTCTCCATCTCAAGATCTTTAACTTAATTACATCAGCCAAGCCTCCCTGCCACCCACCCCATAGAAATGAAATGCATAGATCTCAGGATTAGGACACGGATACCACTTGGATAGTCATCATTCAGCCGCCCACATACACCGTCTGAAAATGAACTAAAACTCAACCTTAGTTATTGTGTCCTTCCTTGCACCATAAACCTAGGGTCTCTATTCAGCACTAGATTTGAAAGATGCTTACTTAAAAATAAATGTTTAGAAGAACTGCTAGTAGCTTAATTGATCTTTTAAACATTTCTGACTAATTTAGACATAACCTTATAATAGTCTGTGGATCACATTTTAGCTAAGTTTTGCTGTGGTCATTCTGGATACGGTATGGAAAGCCCTTCTAAAAATAAAGCCTGTTGTCACAGCGTTTAAGTACTCAGTTGTTCACCAAAAGGTCAGTGGTTTGAACTCGCCAGGGGCCCTATGGCAGGAAAATGTGGCAGTCGGCTTCTGCAGGGGTTACAGTCTTGAGACTCCTAGGGGCAGGTCCACTCTGTCCTTTCAGTTGGGGACTTCTTATATTAGCATGTATTTCCTTGTGTTTTTGATAGCTGTGTGAAATCTATAAGACTTCGAATCTGGAATGAGTCACTATTAATTAATTCTTATCATCCTGGATTGTAGATTATATTTGGAACTAGACTAAAACAGAATTAATACATTTTGGGGATAATTTTATACCCAGCAGGTCATTCACTACACAATGAATTATAGTGGCTAAAATATAAATGGAATTCAGGTAGTTTGTTTCAGAATTCAACTTAAAATACATGAACTAATTAATACATGGGTGTTTTTCCCCTTCTTGTGACATTCTGAATTTCATATATCTTACTAAGCAATATATCCTTCAGAACCACCTCATAAACTCTCTTGCACTGAGACTATATTGTGCCTTTGCTTTGAGCTTTAGTTACAGATGCCCACGCCTGTACTTGGTTGGTGGCTCTAGTTCTTTCAGTGACAACCCCTCTTCAATTTAGCCAGCACGTCTACTCTGTGGCAGTCATAGGGCTGGGGGCAGGTGAAAGTCCAAACGTACTAGCCTCGTGCTTTGCTTCTTTTAAGTCTGAGAGCTGTGCTCAGGAACCCGTCTCACGTCACTGTAATCTCCAGCCATGGCTTTGCATATAGTCAGTTCACTGGAAAGCGTTTTTAACAATGAATTTTTAAAATTCGGTGGCAATTGAATGACAGAGGGACTAGAAACTGAGCTTCTAATGAAACAGAAAAACGAAGATATAATGCTTTAAGTGACGTAATGCAGCTGTGAACACTGTGCTATGAGACCCTAGAAAAGGGAGGTACCCCTGCCATCAGGGGGAGTTGGAAAGGTTTTGAATAAAAGTAGTTATGTGAGTAAGGTCCTGCAGGTAAGGAGTCTGGTGCACTGATTCACAGCTTTGCGGAATGTACACGTTTCTTCTCACTGTTTAGTTTCGGGGTTGGTTTTTCTCTCATCTCCATAGCAGCCTTCCCAGGAAGGCTGGTTTGTTTCTGGCCTAACGCCTTGCTGCTGCTGCTGCTGCTGCTGAGGGGTGGGGGGGGGGAGGCAGAGACGACTTGAGGAGTCACTTCTTGGGGGGAAAGACAGTCAGCACACAGTGCAGCCTTCTCACGGAGAGAGAGACTAGGGGCCCCGGGGAGGGAAAAAGAGACTGCCGGAATATGGAGAATGCAAGAAGCAAGAGGCAACTTCTAATTTATAAGAACATATTTATGAGGATTATTGGAAGATATGTTCCATAAACATATTCTTGTTAAAACCCATTTTGCATGTGCTACGCAGGCTCGCCCTCTGTGTTGGACCTAGCAGAAAGTCCCCTCGCTCTGCAGCACTGGGGATAGTTTCACCAGAGCACCAAGAAGCTGAGGCCGAGACAATTTAAACAAGTCTTGAAACAATACTATGAAAACACAGCGAGTTTATAAAAATCTTGAAAAACTATTAAAATGGCCTCAATTAAAATTACAAAAATGTGAATCTCTGTAAACTTTAGAAATCATTCAAAGAAACGGAATTTTGGAAAATGGGTCTTGTGGAAAATTGGCTTTCTACAGATGAATTTTGGCAAACGAGTTCTAAATAGTCTTGAAGAATTAATACACATCCATCCCGCAAAATGACAAAGGAGCATTCTAGGTACAGAGACAAGCAACGGAGACAAGTTCAACAGGAAAGGTACACTTATGGCTTCACCACATCTTTTTGAGAAACCACCTGCCTTCGTTGAAGGAACACTCTTGCCATAATGAGGCTTCTGGTATTCTCGTTTATATCCAAGTCTGGAAATCCACTGGTCAAACCGCCACGGTGGCACGTCCGTCCCCGAGACACAGGCGAGACCTCGTGGTGCAAAGGCACGCGCTCGGAACGCTCGGAGAACACGCGGAGATGATCTGGCCAACGCCACAGCGCTCCGGTTACATGTCTTCCTTTCCAGGTGAGCTTTAAAATGTTCATTCATTCAGAGTCTGCGCGATGTTACGCAATAACTGTTTTCGAGCAATACATAATAAAACAATTTCAATAAAGTTTGGTCATTCCTAAGCAATACGTTTAAAGAGAGCTAAACAAACTGGCAAGAATCGGACTAAGAAGTGATTGCTGACATTAGAGGGGGAGAGAACTCTGAAAAGTGTCACTATTTCATTCCTTCAAGTGTTACCTAGTGACGAGCATACCCTGAGATAACCGAGGACAAGGCTCCTTTGTTTAATGAGATAGAGGATAGTATATTCTAGGAATATTTCTGGCACAAATAAGATGAGAGACTTTCAGCCAAAATAGTGTTTGAAACTCTACTCAAGCAATTCCAAGACATAGAAAAGGCAGGAGTACCCCTGAATTCATTTTATGAAGCACACATAAGCCTGATACCAAATCCAGGCCAAGATGCCCCTAAGAAGACAATTACAGGCCAATAACCCTCATGAATATAAGTACTAACATTCTTAACAAAGTTCTAACCAATATAATTCAATAGCATATTAAAAATATGACAAGAGAGCTTCAAAACATTCTATTAACTTTCAAATCTATTTTCCAAGAAAAACTTTAAGCCCCATTGTACACCATGGGAGAAAGATGGGACTTTCTATACCCCTAAGACTCAGTCTCAGCCATTCACAGAGGCAGTTCTACCCTGACCTACAGGCTAACTAGCAGTTAGTTGACATCAACTTATGGCAGTGAGTTTGGTTTTGGTTTTGTGCTCCAAGATCAAGTGGGATTCAAGCTAATGTGCCAGGATAATTCAATCATAGGAAACCATTCAATATCATCCAACTAGATAAATAAAATAAAGGCAAAGAACCAAATTCTCATATCAATAGATGCAGAAGCACATTTGATAAAATTCAACACCTATTAATGATTAAAAACCCCAGAAATAAAAGCGTAGAATGAAAAATCATCAACATAATTAAGGGTACGTCCACAAAACCCACAGCCAACATTATTTTCAATATAGAGAGACTGAAAACATTCCCCTTGGGGACTGAGACCAGACAAGAATGCCGTCATCATTCATATTCATTATTGTATTAGAACACCTAGCCAGGAAATAAAACAAGAAAAGGAAATAAGTGAAATGACCCTTATTTGCAGATGTTATGAGCCTATACATAGAAGGTTTTAGACAATCTACAAGTGAACTATTGGAATAAAGGGAATCCATAAAGTGGCATGGTGGAAGCTCCTATAAAAAATCAGCCACATTCCTCTACATTAACAAAGAGAGCTCTGAAAAGGACACCAGCAAAAGAACACCGCTTAGAAAAGCCACCAAAGAGATGAAATGCTTGGGAAAAAAACCTATCCAAGAATATGGAAAACCTACACCAAGAAAGCTACAAAACACTATGAATCCAAGAGGGATTTTCGTAGTGGAAGAATACACTATATTCTTAGAGAAAAAGACTCAACATTGTGAAAATATCAGTACTATTCAAAGCAACCTACAGATAGAATGCAATCATGATTCAGATCCCATCAACATTCTTTAAAAAAAACCAAGCAAATATCCAAACTCACTGCCAGACTCATAGTGATCCTGTAGGACAGGGTAGGTTTGCCTCTGTGATTTTACAGACTGTAACTGTCTATGGGAGTAGAAAGCCCTGCCTTTCTCTCTCAGAGCAGCTGGTGGTTTCAAACTGTTGGCCTTGTGTATCACAGTCTAACTCACAACCACTATGCCATCAGGGCTCCTTTTCCTTTAAAGAGGAAGGAAAACTGATCAACTGCATACGCAAAGCACAGAGATCCAGATAAGTAAATCAGTCCTAACTCTGAGTCCTGCACTCAGAAACACACACAGACATGGTAGATGATAATCAGAGCTGGCTGGTGCTGGTAGAATGACAGACACAGAGACCTACAGAACAGACTTGATAATTCAGAAATAAATCGATCCACCTGTGGGCAGCTGATGTCTGACAGATTGCTTTAATAAATGATACTGGTGAAACTGTATGACCATTTGTAGAAAAATAAAACAAGATCCATCCCTAACATCACATAAAATAAAACTAGTTCAAACTAACTGAAGACCTAAATGTAAAACCTAAAACTAGAAAGATAATAGAAGAAGGAAAAGAGACACACTAGGGGACCTAACCCATGGTATCAAGAGTCTATAAAATATATCTGAGCAATCACAAACAACAGAAGTGAAGTAAATGGTTGTGACCTCCTAAAAATAACCACTGAGCTCATCATGATAGTTCTCCTAGAGAGAACACTAAAAATGGGGAAAACAATTTGGCAATGACCTATTGGAAAAGGGAACGATTTATAAAATTTGCAGATAAGCCCAAAACCTCATCAACAAAAACACAATCTAATTAAATGGGAAAAAGACATAACCAGACAAAATCCTTGACAACTTCAACCTTTCTCCATTTATCATGATGTTACCTAATGGTCCAGTGTGAATATACACTTTCTTTACATTGATGTGCAATTCACGCTGATAACCTTGACCTTTATCAGCAAGTACTTTGAGTCCTCTCACTTTCAGCAAGCAAAGTTGTGTCATCTTCATACAGGAAATTGTTAATAAGCCTTCCTCCAATCCTGATGCCACATTCTTCTTTTTTTAATGATGTGATTGGGGCTCATACAACTCTTATCACGATCCATACATACATCAATTATATAAAGCACATCTGTACATTTGCTCCCCTCATCATTCTCAAAGCGTTTTCTTTTTACTTGAGCCCTTGGTATCAGCTTCTCATTTTCCCCCTCCCTCCCCGCCTACCCTCACGAACCGTTGATAATTAATAAATTTTTATTATTTTGTCATATCTTACACTGTCCAATGTCTCCCTTCACCCACTTTTCTCCCCCAGGGAGGAGGTTATATGTAGATCCTTATATTCAGTTCCCCCTCTCAACCTCACCCTCCCAGTGTCGCACTCTCACCACTGGTCCTGAAGGGATCATCTGCCCTGGATTCCCTGTGTTTCCAGTTCCTATCTGTACCAGTGTACATCCTCTGGTCTAGCCAGATTTGTAAGGCTGAACTGGGTTCATGATAGTGGGGGCTGGGCTGGGGTGGGGGAGGAAGCTTTTAGGAACTAGAGGAAAGTTTTATGTTTCATTGTTGCTGCACTGCACCCTGACTGACTCATCTCCTCCCCGTTACCCTTCTGTAAAGGGATGTCCAATTGCCTACAGATGGGTCTTGGGTCCCTAATCTGCACTCCCCCTCATTCACAATGATTTGATTTTTTGTTCTTTGATGCCTGATAACTGATCCCTTCGGCACTTCATGATCACACAGGCTGGTGTGCTTCTTCCACGTGGGCTTTGTTGCTTCTTAGCTAGATGGCCACTTGTTTATCTTCAAGCCTTTAAGACCCAAGATGCTATACCTTTTGCTAGCTGGGCACCATCAGCTTTCTTCACCACATTTGCTTATTCATCTGCTTTGTCTTCAGCGATTGTGTGAGCATCATGGAATGCCAGTTTGATAGAAGAAAGTATTCTTGCTTTGAGGGAGTGCTTGAGTGGAGTCTCAATGTCCTTCTGCTTCTTTAATACTAAACCTATAAATATATTCACATAGATCTATTTTCCCATCCTCATATATAAATATATTTATATATGTACATGCCTTTACTTAGACTTCTATAAATGCCCTTTGCCGCCTAGTTATTTCCTCTATTTCCTTTGACTTTCCTCTTATCCCACTATCAAGCTTAGCCTTCATTTGGGTTTCAGTAATTCCTCTCGGTTACATTACCCATGATCACACCCTACCAGGCCTTCTACATCCTCCTCACCACCAATTTGGATCACTTGCTTGGTTTTTAACACCACTTGTCCCTGGGTTTGTTAACACCACTTCCTTCCTCCCACCCACCTCCCCCTCTCCCCTGTCCCCCGGGAACTGTCGGTCTTGTTGTTTTCTCCTCCAGATTATTCATCCAGCCTATCTTATTTGTTCATCTAGCCTAGACCTGAGGAGATAATAACATGCACAAGAACAAGACAGAGGAAAACCAAGCAACAAAAGAAAAGACTAGAAAACAACAACAGAAAAACCAATGACAAAAAAACCCAACCCAAAACAAAAAGAAAAGCCTGTAGTTAGTGTATGGACTGTTTGTTGATATTTAGGAGTGGTTTCTGGTCGAGTCTGATGGGGTGCCAAGCCCTGGACCCACTATTTTTGGTATTGCCTGGGGACTTTCTTGCTATATTCCCCTTGCAGTTCTGTTGCACGCTTTTAGTGTTTTGTCTCAGCGTAGTGGGATCAGATCGGGTGCAATTCCCACACTATGTCTCTAGTATTGTCCTGTGTAGGGCTGTGGGGCATGTCGTGTATCATAGTGCGGCCAGCCATATGGTCTTCTCTG